>NC_083318.1:10823446-11133915 GCF_963455315.2 Globicephala melas
CAGAGCAGGTAACAGAGTGGTTGGAAAATTAAGCAGCTTTAGAATCTTTTATTTCCATTTCCTATTTATCTGGTGATGGAATGGACAGTGTTGCAAGGAAGGCAAATCTAATGTGCCAAATAACAGGGAAGCCCTAACAGTTGACTAGTTTACTAGCAGGTTCTTCATAACCATGAGGATGTTAATTCGGAATGGCCTAGAGTTGACTTTATACTCTGCTTTAAATACTATGCTCTTAGGCAAATGTTTTAACACTTCTAAAACTCAGTTTACTTTTTTAAAATGGAGATTATATTAATTTTTCAAGTCTGTTGTGAAATTAGTCAGCTAGTCAGTGTCAGCTGAGATCTTTCACTATTATGGTTGCAATTTTAAATAGATAGTCAGAGGAGGCCATGTTTAAACAAAGGCCTGATGTTGCCATCTTCATTTGTAGGAGAAATCATTCCAGTAAACACAAAAGTTCTAACAGAACTGTAATTATCACAACTGTAGTTAGTATTTTTGAGGACTTCTAAAGAGACTCAATGGGCTGTTTCTGATGATGATAAGTAGTTTCTCTTTTACCTAGAGGGATATGAGAAGGTATTGGAGGATGTTAAAAAGGGCTGAAATAATGTCTTAAGTTGCTGTGTGAAGAATAGGCTACAAGAGTACAACTACACGATCAGGAAGACCAGACAGTGGGACACAGTCTCATTGCAGATGACAGAAAATGTCAGTTTCTTGGAATATGGTGGTAGCAATGGAGTGCATAAGAGTAGTCATATTTTTAAAATATATTTTGAAGATAAAAATGACAGGATTTGCTTCTGGATTAAATGCTGAGATGTGGTCTAAGTGTGTGAAGGTTGACATCCTAACAAAGGCCTCTAGTAGTGGGGCAAGTTGTCTGCTCTCCAAGCCCTGAGCCCTAGGGCAAGGCTGAGAATGTCTTGAGAAAGATGGAGATATTTTTCTAATTTCCTCAGAGGCCCCACTGCCTACCAAGTCCTCAGACTGCTAGACTGAGGATTGAAGTGTCACATTTTTCTTTACACCTAATGGCTTCATGTGAACTGGGTACAGGATGCGATAAAAGAGAACAAACAAGACATTCTCCAAGGTTTTTGGCTCAAGCATTTATGAGGATTGTGGAAACACATAGTTGCAGACTGTGAAACATGGAAGTGGAAGATAACTGAATCTTCTTTGGAAATCAATGAGGATATTAGTTATCACCTGTTTGAACTGTTGATAACTTAATACATTCCCTTATTTGCCAGTATTTCCTATTTAATCTCTACAACTAAAGGCATTTTTTAGACTTTTAAAGCTGTAGCAACAGGCTGTTTCTTCACCTCTATTGTCAAAAACTAGTTTTCCCATGTAGAATAGCATAAAGATTTTTCCCCTTTTCTATGGTTAATTTAGAAAGAAAAAAAGCTTCAGTAAGTACAAACGTTGATGAAGACCATTAAATTATTTATCTTGCTTGTGTTAGAGATAATAGTTCTTTTTTTTTTTTTTGTCTTATTAGCCAACAGAATCCCCACAGAAAAGAAGCATGGCTCTCCCAGAGAAACACTATATTTGATTGTTGTACAGTCACTCCATTTGGAGTCTGTACTCTTGTAAGTAGTAGTAATTTGTCTTCTGGTAAACTAGTTGACCTAAACATAATCACTTCTAAACTTTTGAACTGAAACATGATTTGAAAAAAAAATGTTTGAAAAGATAATGTTCTCCATGTATTTACTTCTTTCCACATTTTCTCTAAATTTAATGTACAGATTTTTCCTCACAAAGTTTGGTCACGTGTGTTGGCGTCAATGCAAATGGAAGCATTTGATTTAATAATAACTCTTTAAAACCAAAATCAAATTGTTATGGTAGCAGGAAATTAATGAGCACATGCAGACTACTGTCCCCTGTTTCAATTCTCTTCAGGAGACACAAATATTAGTAAAGTAAAAAAACAGACCTACTAGCAGCGAGGCTCTGATAGTAGAACTAAAAATTGAAGCAGAAACTGCAACTTTCCAAATGCTAGTGCTACTTGCAAAATAAGCAAACTATATCAAACATGACATAAAAGATATCTAAGTTCAAACACCTCACCAGTGCATTTATATCCATATATAACACCACTGATATGCCTAACAGCAACTGCACAGAATCATGTTTCTGAAAATAAAGGAACTGACTCTTTCAGTGACTTGGCTGGTTTACAGAGTCTGATGAATCATATAGCTAAGTCCAGCCCTCTATATCCTAGAAGTACCCTTCACTGACTCCCCCTTGAGAGACCTCACAGGTCTCTGTTTCCATTCTCTATTGCTACAACAAACCAGTATATCTGACTTTGTTTAACTGCAGGCGTGTCGCTGGTAGTCTTTTGTTAGTAGGCTTTAATAAGTATAGGTCCTATTGAAATTTGTCTGATACCCTCACTGCCATAGACCAGGATATTTGACGTGGTGACAGTGTGCAAATATGAGGCTCCTTTAGTCTTCTCCTGCTTGAGGCACCAAACTGGAGACTACCCAATGTCCAAGAGTAGAATGGATAAATACACTGTGACATAGTTGTAAAATGGCATATTATACAATAATGACAATGGAAAGGTACAATATACAGCTGATGAATCTCACAGACACAATAATTACAAAAAGAAGCTCCATACAAAAGAAGTCACATACTGTATGATTATATTGCCAAACAAGCAAGCATACTCAATACTGTTAGAAGTCAAAATGATGATAACCATTGGTGGAGGAGAACCGGAAGGATATTTTGGTGGGCTTCTGCATTGTTGTCAAATTCTATTTACGAATCTGGTTCTGATTACACAGGTGTGTAAAATATGTAAAAAGAAAATGAACATTAAGTGAATTGTGTACTTTTATGAATCTGTGTTACATCTCAACAGGTTAGCAAAATAAAGCAAAACACAAAAGCCCCAAATATTAAGTTATTTAAGTATTATATTTTCCCATCAAGATCTGCTCTACAAAAAGGGGCTGCAGTCTCTTAAAGAAAAGTAGATAGAACAAATTTCCACTTAATGTTATTCAAATTTAAAGAACCAGGCATACTGACTTTTTTTAACATCTTTATTGGAGTATAATTGCTTTACAATGTTGTGTTAGTTTCTGCTGTATGACAAAGTGAATCAGCTATATGTATACATATACCCCATAAGCCTCCCTCTTGCATCTCCCTCCCACCCTCCCTATCCTACCCCTCTACGTGGTCACAGAGCACCAAGCTGATCTCCCCGTGCAATGCAGCTGCTTCCCACTAGCTATCTATTTTACATTTGGTAGTGTATATATGTCAATGCTACTCTCTCACTTAGTCCCAGCTTACCGTTCCTCCCCCCATCTAAGAGTTTTATAGTGTCTGGGCTTAAATTTACGTCTTTAATCCATTTTGAGCTTATTTTTGTGTATGGTGTTAGGAAGTGTTCTAATTTCATTCTTTTACGTGTAGCTGTCCAGTTTTCCGAGCACCACTTACTGAAGAGGCTGTCTTTTCACCATTGAATATTCTTGCCTCCTTTATCAAAGATAAGGTGACCATATGTGTGTGAGTTTTTCTATGGGTTTTCTCTCCTGTTCTATTGATCAATATTTCTGTTTTTGTGCCAGTATCATACTGTCTTGATTACTGTAGCTTTGTTGTATAGTCTGAATTCTGAGAGCCTCATTCTTCCAGCTCCGTTTTTCTTTCTCAAGATTGCTTTCGCTATTCGGGTTCTTTTGTGTTTCCATACAAATTGTGAAATTTCTAGTTCTGTGAAAAATGCCATTGGTAGTTTGATAGGGATTGCACTGAATCTGTTGATTGCTTTGGATAGTATACTCATTTTCACAATGTTGATTCATCCAATCCAAGAACATGGTATATCTCTCCATCTGTTTGTATCATCTTTAATCTCTTTCATCAGTGTCTTATAGTTTTCTGCATACAGATCTTTTGTCTCCTTAGGTAGGTTTATTCCTAGGCATTTTATTTTTTTTGTTGCAATGGTAAATGGCAGTGTTTCCTTAATTTCTCTTTCAGATTTTTCATCATTCATCTACAGGAATGCAAGAGATTTCTGTGCATTAATTTTGTATCCTGTTACTTTAGCAAATTCATGGGGTAGCACGCAGAAGACAAATTACTACTACTTACAGTAGTAAGTTTGATCTCATTATTACTATTCCTACCTTATATTACTGAGACTCTAAGACTTTAAATAAATTACCAATGATAACAAGCAGTAGTTTGAATCAACATATCCTTAATTCTAAAGCATGAAGTCTTTCTTCCGAACAAACGGCAAATAAATTCATTGAATACCAATATCCTACATTAGCCACATTTTTACATAAATAAAACTGAGTGGATAAGGGAAGTTGTTGGTAATAATGTTAAAATTTAAAGAATTAATTTTATGTATATTCCGTGTCATCAAAGACTAATTTTTATGCATCATGCTTGCTTTGGACTTAAAAGTAATAAAAAATTATAATACAGTAGTAACCTAAACCATCCATTTACAGTTATTCTGATAATTTCTTCAGAATTCTGTGCCCATATAATAAGGTGTGAAAATAAAATTTTATTTCAGACTTGAAAGTATGGTTGATGGTATACTTAAACAGTCTGTTATTCAAAACTTTCCAGTGGCCTGTATTTTCTCTTAGAGTAAAGGCAAGGTAACGCTTTTTACCTTTAAAAGCTTCTGATGATGTCGAATCCCTCTACCACTCACTCACTTGCTTAACCATCTCTTCCCAGCTCACTATGATCCAATTACATTGGCCTCCAAAATGTTTCCCAAATTCACCAAGCATACTTATGCCTCATAATCTTTGAAATTGTCATTCTCTCTGCTGAAACCCATATGCTCTGTTCCCTTACTTCTCTTAGGTTTGGCTCAAATACCCCTTATCAGAGAGACCTTCCTGATAACCTTCAACTTCAAAAGTTTAAGTATTTAGATTGTTTCCAAAAACTAGAATTGAATGTATGTGTGCATGTGTGTCTAAATACAGATTTATAGTTATGTATTTAAATGTATGTTTCTATATATAGAGAGAGAGACACACACATACATGCACATATACACATATACTTCTGTGTGTGAATATTTCTTTAGTGTATTTATTAGAATGGAAATACTGGATTAACCGGAAGAGACAAAAACTCTAGTTCTAAAAGGTACATGCATCCCAATGTTCGAAGAAGCACTATTTACAACAGCCAACACATGGAAGCAACCTAAGTGTCCATCAACAGATGAATGGAAATATATACATATATATAATGAAACATATATAAAATGAAATATTACATATGTAATGAAATATTACATAAAAAAGAATGAAATAATGCCATTTTCAGCAGCATGAATGTACCTAGAGGTTATCATACTAAGTGAAGTAAGTCAGAGAGAGGAAAAACATCATATGACATCATTTATATGTGGAATTTTTAAAAATCATACAAATGAACTTATTTATGAAACTGAAACAGACTCATAGACATAGAAAACAAATTTATGGTTACCAAGGGGGAAGGGCTGGAATAAATTAGGAGTATGGGGCTAACAGATACACACTACCATATATAAAATAGATAAACAAGGATTTACTGTATAGCACAAGGAACTATATTCAATATCTTGTAATAACCTATAATGGAAAAGAATTGAAAAAAAAAGAATATAGGTATATACTCATCCATATGTATAACCAAATCACTTTGCTGTATACCTGAAACTAACACAATATTGTAAATCAATTATACTTCTATTAAAAAAAATGAATTAACAAAAAGAAATACTGGATTAAAAAATTGGTAAGTATTACATTTAAGTCCTTAAAGTTGATATAAGTAATGCATAAGGGTGGCTGCTTATGTGTAATCAAAGCCAAATTATTCATACCATCCACGCCTTTGAAGTGTTTGTAAAGAAGACAGACCAAGATGATATTTAGCTGATTTAACTTATAATGTCTTGTTTCCAACTAAAAATGAGAATCTTTTTAACTGTTACCTGGCTATTTCTTCTATGAATCACCTATTAATAAAATGTTCCACTCTGAAATTATGGAAATATTTCCAATGATTTATTACACTAATTTTACTTTTAAAACTTAATGAAATATTTAATCAACTTGGAATTAATTTTGGTATATGCAATGAGGAAGATTTCCAAATTTTTATTCTTTTCAAATATATTTGAATTGCTTTAGGCAGTATTCTATTTCCTGGAACAATCAATCTATTTGTTTGCCAGTAATCAAAATTATTAGCTTAGACTTTCATTTTTACGTTCCATTGTCTACATTTTCCCTCTGTTTCTGCATTTTATTCTTTTATGTGAGTTACATAATATGCTTTCCCAGGTTCAAAACAAAAAGTAAAGTTTGTAAATAAAATTACATTAAATTAATTAATTTGAGAACTGATATATTTCAAGTATTGTCTTTTATTTCTAAAAACACTTTACATTCTATTTATTTATATATTTTATTTCATTGAATCAATAGAATTTAAAAGTTTTTCTTCTAAGGTTTTCATTGTTACTTTTGTGTCACTATTTTAATCTTTTTTATTGTTATTGTAACTAAGAGTTCCTCTTGTTAAATTTTTGGGTTATTGTTGATGCAGATAAAAGCTATTGCTATTTGTATGTAAATTATATAACAACTAATTTTACATCTATTTGTTATTGTACATATTAGTTTTTTCATTTATAGTATTGATTTTCCAAATACTAAATTACTTTGTATAAAATAATGACAAATCTGTGTCATTTCTATCATTTTAATTGATTTATTTTTCTTGAATGGCTGAGTTTGCTGCTAATTCCAGAAAAAAAAATATGGTAAATGAGAGCGGTGATTTTGAGCTTACTTGTTTTAGTTTGATTTAATCCTGACATGCATCTGGTATTTCAACATTTAGACTTCAATTTTAGATTTATGCATAGACAAATGGAAGGATGGGAGCTGCAGAATGAGAGAGTAAGTGCAAGTGAGGGAAAGTGTGAAGGAAAAGGAAGGACAAGATGAATGGAGGGAATTAGGGAGGAGTCAGGTAGGGAAAGAGAGAGACCGAGAGACTGAGTTTCTTTAAATCAGTAGTTGATGTTCAGTTTGTCAATTAACGCTTAAACCTTAAATGAGCACAACATATAGAAAATTTTAACCTGTTACTATGGTATTAGTAGATTTTCAAATAATTGCCCTCTTTATTTTTATACATCCTGTGAATATTTATCTGTTTAATCCCGTGACATCTGCCTGGGGTGGTGTAAAGTAGAAATATTAGTGATGTTGCTATACTTAACAGCCCTGTTGATGATAGCACCTTTGCTGAGCTAAGAAAGTATAGCCATGGTGGGATCCGGGGAGGAAGATGATATAATTCAAACAGAAAATCAATAGAAATAGGAATAAATCATAGCAGATGAATAAGGTGATCACAAATGATGTCAATTACAGAGTACAGTGTAATCATGATATTTCCATGCCATCATCTCTACACAAGAGATAAAACTAAGAGTGTGTACTACTGGCTGGTATTGGGTTAAATCTCCAACTGGTTTAATTTTAAGGAAGAAATTTGGATTCCTACTGATCTTTATGCTCTCCCTAAAGACTTCCTTAAAAAAAGAAGTGACACAGAACAACCTGATGACTCAGTTTATGGGTACTTGACTGCAATGATCACTCAGTTCATGGTTTATAAGCTTTGCTTACACTTCTGGTTAATTTTAAGATGTTCTGAAGTAAATACTATATATCATATCAATAGGGCAAAAGAAGTTGAAGAGTTGATTTGCACTTTCTGTGGCCATAAATCAAGATGATGTGTTGCTAAGACAGCTGCCTGGATGAGATGGGAAACAGATTGCTGCTGCCTACCTGGTACATCATAGCTTAACATGTTCCCTCAAATATGTCAAATGTGGATGTGGGTGAAATCATTTAAGGAAAATGGAAATGCAATCTTGAGAGAGGGAGACTTAGCAATGGGACATTACAGATTATTCTGACAAAATGCATTTATGGAAATGTTTATGGCACAGCCCAGTAAGTAGAACTTTATTGGGTGTTGACTATGCACAGTTGCAGCTTCATGGCACATGGTAGTTTTGGTACAGATCATTTTTCCTAACTGAACATATTCCATCAGTCTGCAACAACATACATGGTGATTTGATTAACACTGGGTTTGTCATTGCAAACATTCTGCAAGTATCTTCAGGAATGAGTCAGGCAGATACAGATATTTCCCAGAGACTCATCATCCTGATAAAAAAAAAAAGACTTGCTAACCAAAATAGGATCACTCATCAGAACTCTCTTCCAGGAGGCTGGCTGTGAATAAAAGTCTGTATGGAGAATCAATGAAACTTTGTATCCATCAACAGCGCTGGAAGCTGGCTCGCAGCCTCAGCCAGTAAAGAGAATTGGTATTTTAATCAATATGGAATTTGATATCTTTAAGTTTTAGAGGATTAGTCTGTGAGAAAAATCAAGTCAAAGAAATGAAGGAAACAAGTTGTGGCTTTATCACCCTTATTTATTACTCAATCACCATGTAAAGATATAATTTGTCTAATTCCCCATTCAACTGATGAAATTAAACAGATAAAGGTATAACACTGTGTCATCTCTGTGGGACGGGTGGTATCTGTAAAAATCTATGCCATGAGATCTGTGATATGGTTATGTCAACATACCATCTATAACTGAGAATTTATTGAGCATTTGTTTCTAATAACCATCCCAGTCACTGCAACTATAAGGTACATGATAAAAGATCTTTTCTGGGTGGAAGGAATGGAGAATGATGTGGTAATTTTAAGTGAAGTACGTGTCAAACATTACGTCTCTGCTATAGGTATGCAGTATAACAAAGGGTTTGAAAGTTCATTGATAAAATTAGGTGAAAATGAGATGTATGAAAACAATGATCCTCAATATGAGAAAATATTTTGGTAAGTTGAGTTAAGGCCCTCAATTAATGTGATATCATGGAAACTGGTTAGAAAATGAAATGAATTTGACCTTAGAAAAATTATATGCCTATTAGATTCATCAGTAAAAAAAATGGTTACAAATATCTGTAGGTAATGGATATAAAAGACTATTTCAAATGGTAGAAAAAAACAGAGCTGTGAAGGGATATGGTCACAATTAAGATGCTTTATAGAATGAATTCCTATTCTGCACTAGGGTGGTTCAAAATCTTATTTATTTAGTTTTTTTAAATAGCAGGCTTCTTCTTTGCATAAGGTATTACCTCAGATATTGCAAGAGAAGTAGTAAGAAAATACTCAACAAAGATGTGTGGCGAAGTGATCTCAACCAAGGTAAGAGGGTACACTTGGAAGATAGAGGAGGGGAGGGTTAAAATAGCTAACCTGAGATCCATTCTCTCCTGACTACCAGTGAGTAAGGACACAGGTGACAAATCTAATCTCATATTCTGTTGGTTAAAACCAAGTCACAACTTCTTGTTTCAGCTTTGACATATAAAGAGCTTGGAAGTGAACATGGTACACTGTCACTGACTGTATGTCTTAGTGGGATATAGTCTCAGGCCAGAAAAGGACAAGGGGATCTTGAAATTTACCTAGTAGATTTTTTTCTATCCAAGTCCAAAACCACTTGACAGAATCTCCTCTTTGAAAAAGGTCTTTATTACCCGACTTGGGTCCTAACACTCTGCACTGGGCCACTTTCCTGACATATGTCTTCCTCACCCCGCCTGTATACCAACATCCCAGGTCAGATCTCCTTTGCATAGGGTCACTCTCCTCATCCCACTGAAGCGCCAACACTCATGCAGGTTTACCGTGCTGTGGATATGGCCACTTTTCTTCTGTGGTGTGTGAGCTTCTTCACATTTTCTCCTTAAATTCACCTGGACTAGCAGTGATGAGAACCTTGGGAACTCTCCTCAATATACATCACCAAAGTTGTAAAGACCCCGGGCTGAAACACCTAGATATCTGAGAAGAGCAATTACCATCAAAAATTGGTGAAAAAGGGCTGCCCTGGTGGCGCAGTGGTTGAGAGTCCGCCTGCCGATGCAGGGGACACGGGTTCGTGCCCCGGTCCGGGAAGATCCCACTGCCGCGGAGTGGCTGGGCCCGTGAGACACGGCCACTGAGCCTGCGCGTCCGGAGCCTGTGCTCCGCAACAGGAGAGGTCACAACAGTGAGAGGCCCGCATACCGCAAAAAAAAAAAAAAAAAAAATTGGTGAAAAAGCCTGAATATTATTAAACTGTAATTAGGGTATAATTTCCATGCATAAGGAAAGGACAGGAAGCAAACATTCCTGTATAATCTGTTTTATTGATATGTAACATTCCCTAATTCCCCTCTATCCTTTCAAAATTTCTGAGATTTCTCTTTATGAGTAACAAAGATTTATTCAGAATGAATAACAGCTGAATTTGTACCCACCTGTGATATATATATATATATAATCATATATATATGATTTAAGCCACCAACACTAACCATAAAACCATTGTAAAGCAGCATTTGCAGAATCAGATCTCTTCAAATCATAAATAAGCATGTTTATTAAGTAATGTCATATTGATTATAATGAAGCTGAATCAAAATTTCCTTTCTAAAAAACTTGGAATTCTTTTGTCTCCTTCATAAGTTTTATTAAGAATAATATAAAAGCAATAAAGTATATCTCAATGCTTTTTTGAGATTAACATGAGTTATTTGAGTATAGAATCAGAAGATAAGATGTGATAATCATATTTATATTTATACCCCTCATTCATTATGCTTATGTATAGCAATTAAGGATATGGGTGGCATATACACAGTAATTTGAAATATACTTATTTATATAATCACCACTGTTGGTAAGTTATTAAGATCTATATATGCCAGGCACTGTCACGGAGCTATAATTGGATTGCTTAATTTGATTCTCACCACTAGTCCAGTAAAGATGATTACTTTTTCATTTTCACATATAAGAAAACTGACTTAGAAAATTACTTGCCTGAATTCTCACAACTAGAAAAACAAATGCAAGGAGGAAGCAGGCATATGAGCTCAAATACTTTTAACAACCATATTTTATTGCCTCCCTCTCAACATCACCTCCTAAATATAAATTTATATATATAAATTATGTCAGAATGAAGCTAATGTTTGTTTGCGTTTATCCAAATTATTTATGCCAAATTATAATAAAATAAATATTTCTTTTTTTACCAAAATATATCATTATTGAAATTGATTAAACTACTAATTTTACACATTAGTGTTCTTTCATAAAAAAATTAAAATATACATCTCTTGCACACTATGTGTAATTTTAGAAGTTTAAACGGACCCCAATTTTTTTGCTACAGGAAAATTAATGATAAATTGATTCTTTAAACATTTTGCATCATAATTTGTTATACAAAAATTATTGCAACAATTTACTCAGGTTTATGTAATATAGAGCACTTGTTAGTTGGAAATAAACTTAGACAAATAACTCCCAAATAGGAACAAACATAAAATCAGAAGTGAATAATATTCAGGAAGTTTGTTATTATTTTTGAACAATGACCAAGAATGGAGTGACAACTCTCTCATCTTATATATGCATTGATGTGGAACCCAGAATGTATAAAATGATTTATATAGACTGTAAGAATTTCACTTTATGAATCTGTATTCAGTGTTCTTTCCGTATGTTATTTTAGCTGATCTATCACTTAGTTTTATACCTTGACATTCATTTTTAGATATGAAAAATTACTCATCCTGTGTTTAAATACTATTTAAAAGAATACAACATGTGAATAAATGTTTAATATTAAATGTTTAAATCTAAGAGTCTTACGATTGAACATTATTTATATACTTACAAAATGAGTACTTACAAAAAGGAACTAGAAGGATAATCAGAGTTAGAATATGGAAGTTGACATACTGGCTTATTGAAGAGAAGTAGGTGATTATGTTGTCTCCTAGGTGATGAAATATGGTACATCATGGTGATGATGATGGATAGATAGATAGATAGATAGATAGATAGATAGATAGATAGATAGAAACACTCCTAGTCCATGAAATGCTTAAGCATGCCAGCCATGCTTTTCCATTATAAAAGTATAACCAATTTCTCTTACCTGATTTAGCATCAGGCATCAGATAAATAAGCTGACAGAAATAGACAGATTTCTTAAATGATAGACCAGCCATTCTTCAAGGCTGCCCTGTACTTGAATAGTGAAGGTTACTGTACTGTTAACTAATTATCAGTCATAAACAATGTGAATAGAAGAATCATTCTGCCTACAAAATATGCAAAATTAGCCAATGATTATTAATAGAACACTAAGCAAAATGAAGATATACAAAGATATTTTTAAGAGGGAGATAACAGGCTGAAGGAGAGGTCACAAAACAATTTCCTTCTTCAGAGAGCATGCAGGTGCAAAAGGAATATCAGTCTCTGCTCTTCTAGCTAAGGCTCTTTTTTTTTCTCCAATCTCTGAACCATAGGAATTAGAAAAAAGAATGAGTTTCTTAGGGGGTCCATATTTTACTGAACAAATATTAATCAACAGAACAGAAAAAAAACGGAATTATTTTTTCCCCTGCAAGAGTTTTTCTAGATGAAGTGCCACCTTTCAAAAGCTACTAGATAATGAGCTTTGATGAGCTCATTTTAAATTTGTCAGTTGGGAATTAATTGTACATAAGATTTTATGTAGCACTAAATGTAAATGATCTTATATTTCCAATTATCCCACCACTTAGATGTAAATTAGATAAAACTCTTATAATTTAAGGAAATTGTATGTTAAAAATTTACATTGTTTGGTATTTTGCTCCTAAAAGCTTAATATAAGATTAGCTCAAATTATTTAAATCAAGGTGAGATAATTTTATAACGTAGAATTTCCAGATGTAGATTATCCTCTGAAGAACATTTTTTGCAAATAAACACATTATTTTTTTAACAAAAGTATCTGTAGTGAGAGGCTACACGAATTAAAGTTATGAATAGAACATCAGTAACCAACTCAGCTAGGGAAGAAATATCCGTTTATAGCATTTATGTTTACAATTATTATCTTTATGCCATAGTTAATAAAGGGTTAGGGAGTCCTAAATTTTCCATTGTGGTCAGTCTAGCCATGCTCACTAAAGTGTGTTCTCAGTATCCAGAATGACCTGTTTAAAACCTAAAATGAATATTTTCGTCTCAAAACCCTCCAGTGTTTTTCATTTGCTCAGAATAAAAGTCACATGTTTTGATAGCGTAGCTGATCTCCCCCTCCACCCCCTTTCCCTCCACCTCACTAATCTCATGTCCTATTACTCTACTGATCATACCCACTCAGCGCTAGCCATTTGCTTTAACCCTCCAGACAGTTATGGGTCACAGGGTTGCATCGACAAGCGCTCTGCCTGGGAGAATCCTCCCCAGATATACATAGGTATCCATCATCTTCAGAATACAAATGTCTGGTTTTAAGGTATATGAACTTTCCATTTCCTATGTACTGCAGATCGCTCTCAAAAGAGATTGTACTAAATTAAACCCTCATCATTTTTCATACTGTCACTTGTATTTAATAAAATATTTTAAATAAAATGATTAATAAAAAAAGTGTATCTCAATTTGTTTTCATTGGTATCTCTGGGATGTCTTCATATCTGATATTCATATTCTGAATATCACAATTATATACCCATTCCTAGTAGTGCTTCCTTGGTCTTGTTGCTCTTTGTCCCATGCATATTTGCTGAATGTGTTGTTTATTTCATTAATCATTGCAAATAACATACGTTTGACTTTATTGATGATTTCTATTATTTTCTTTTCATCTTTTAATTATTTAAGTAAAATCTTTTTTTACATGTTTAAATATTTCATTTTTTACTCTTTTGCTTGAAACGTTAGCTAATATACTTTTAAAAAATGTGTTTTTCAATAATTGCCTTTAAGTTCCTTCTGAGTGATAACTATATATGTACCTTTTTAATTTTAATGTGTAGTATCTTTTTCATTTGGTTACAGAAGTATCATAATACTCAGTATGAAATTTTCTGTTTTTTTCTTAAATTTTTATTTATTTTATTTATTTATTTACAGCTGTGTTGGGTCTTTGTTTCTGTGCGAGGGCTTTCTCTAGTTGCGGCGAGCAGGGGTCACTCTTTTTTTTTTTTTTATTGGAGTATAATTGCTTTAAAATGGTGTGTTAGTTTCTGCTTTATAACAAAGTGAATCAGTTATACATATACATATGTTCCCATATCTCTTCCCTCTTGTGTCTCCTCCCTCCCACCCTCCCTATCCCACCCCTCCAGGCGGTCACAAAGCACCGAGCTGATCTCCCTGTGCTATGCGGCTGTTTCCCACTAGCTATCTACCTTACGTTTGGTAGTGTATATATGTCCATGCCACTCTCTCGCTTTCTCACAGCTTACCCTTCCCCCTCCCCATATTCTCAAGTCCATTCTCTAGTAGGTCTGTGTCTTTATTCCTGTCTTACCCCTAGGTTCTTCATGACATTTTTTTTCTTAAATTCCATATATATATGTGTTAGCATATGGTATTTGTTTTTCTCTTTCTGACTTACTTCACTCTGTATGACACACTCTAGGTCTATCCACCTCATTACAAATAGCTCAATTTCGTTTCTTTTTATGGCTGAGTAATATTCCATTGTATATATGTGCCACATCTTCTTTATCCATTCATCCGATGATGGACACTTAGGTTGTTTCCATCTCTGGGCTACTGTAAATAGAGCTGCAATGAACATTTTGGTACATGACTCTTTTTGAATTATGGTTTTCTCAGGGTATATGCCCAGTAGTGGGATTGCTGGGTCATATGGTAGTTCTATTTGTAGTTTTTTAAGGAACCTCCATACTGTTCTCCATAGTGGCTGTACCAATTCACATTCCCACCAGCAGTGCAAGAGTGTTCCCTTTTCTCCACACCCTCTTCAGCATTTATTGTTTCTAGATTTTTTGATGATGGCCATCTGACTGGTGTGAGACGATATCTCATTGTAGTTTTGATTTGCATTTCTCTAATGATTAATGATGTTGAGCATTCTTTCATGTGTTTGGGGGCCACTTTTCATCGCAGTGCATGGGCCTCTCACTATCGCGGCCTCCCTTGTTGCGGAGCACAGGCTCCAGATGCGCAGGCTCAGTAACTGTGGCTCACGGGCCCAGCCGCTCTGTGGCATGTGGGATCTTCCCAGACCAGGGCTTGAACCCGTGTCCCCTGCATTGGCAGACAGATTCTCAACCACTGCGTCACCAGGGAAGCCCTGGTTTTTTATTATTTAAATTTTATCTTGTATTCTGAGAATTTGTCTGATATCAATGTTTTGAAATTTGTTTTCACCCCTGAAGGGCTAAAATCCTGTCAATATAAGTAAGTTTTCTAGATGGCTTAAAAATAATATGCAAGTTATATTATGTGAGAATAAGATTATATTCATATGCAGATTATTCTTTCTAATAACCTTATTCAAAAATCCTAGTTTCACTATTTGTTTCATTTGCCTGAAATACCAGCTTTTACAAGACTTGTGTTAAATTTCTCTCTGATTTGTTCTTTCTGTTATTTTGTCAGTGTTTGCCCAATGAATTTTGAATCAATTTTGTTATTTATACTCTGGGTTATGATATCTTCTTGTTTTTTGTTTTCAAATTTCCCTCTCTGTAACTTTCCTGCTTTTCTCCTGAAATTCTATTTTGTCAGAAACCAGAAATTTTTGTTGATACATTTTGTAGCTCTAATTTCATTATACACTTTTCTGATTTCTGGGGTATTTTCTTTCCTTTATAAAAATCTTTATTTTAAATAATTCAAAGATAGCAATATACCCTTATAATTTTTCAAGGAACTCTTTAAAGCACCTGTCCAAATTTAATTTTTAAGCAGGACCATTTTCAGAATATACTGAATTCTATGGATCCACTTCTGGGATGGAATCTCATAAGCTTTGAGACATATTCAATTTTAAATACTCTTTAACTGGGCTTATAGACCCTTAAACCTCTGGTTTATTGTTAACTGCTAAAGGAACATATCACTAATTATCTAAGTATCATTGGAGACAGACAATAAAAATCAACAATGTCACCTTTTGTAAAAAGGAAAACAAAACTTACAATTCATAATAAATTGCTCACACATATGAAAATTATGGTATTTTTCCATAATCTAAACTCAAGGGATTGTTATGTCAAAATACTTCATGAGCATAAAATAACAAAATTCTTTAAATTAATAACTATATATCATAAATTTAATCTATATATTTTGTCACCCTAAATCTCTTTTTCTCTAGAAATATTGTTGCCTAGAACCCTCTTTATTGAACACTATCTATCCCTAATCTCTCTCAATGATTATAAAACTAAGGCTTCTAAAATTTTAATCTGTTATTTTTGACCATCATTTCTCTATTTAAAGGGAGACACAAGAGGGAAGAGATATGGGAACATATGTATATGTATAACTGATTCACTTTGTTATAAAGCAGAAACTAACACACCATTGTAAAGCAATTATACTCCAATAAAGATGTTAAAAAAATCTTAATAAGTGTGCTAGTAAAACTATAATCTTTGTACCATTTCTCAAGGACATTTGTTAGGAATATAAAAATTTACATTGACTTTTTTTATTACTTCCATAGAAGTCTATTTTTTCCATTCTAAAATAGAGAAAAATATAGAATACCTATATCACTCATTACTTCAGATTAGCATTTTCTAAAGGAATGAGAAATCCATTTCTTCCAGTTTATCAATCTCCTTCTATATCATATTTTGTCAGCTAACAAAACCTTGAATCCTGTAAGTAAAAATTACATAATTCTGAGCCTATTTTTTCTAAACCCAAGAACCCCATAAACCGTTCAGCATTTTTGAGAGGAACCAGAGCTGTAACATGGAAGAAGTGAGACACAACGCCAGTGATTGTAAATTAGAAGTCACAAGTATTATTTGTACTAAATGTCAAATAGTATTATCACAATATCAGGCAGGAATGTATTAGTGAGAAACACAAATAATGACTAAAATTCTAAGAAGATAAATCAACCAAAATTCATTAATCAAAAACAAAACAAACCCACAAATATTTGTCCAAATCTGATGAACAATAAACAGTAGATCATTGGGACAATACAGGGTTTATGTTATTGACTCAATAAAGTGGAGTCATTCTTCCTTATGAACAAAGTTCAAACAGCCTATAACTAAGAGCAAGATTGATACAGAAATAAATACCAAGAAGTCTGTTTCTAACCAGTTCCCTCAAAATAATATTAGTTTAGCTGCTGGCATTTCATATAAACATTTAGGTTAATCCTAACCTCTTCATTGTGTGTATGTATGTTCATACACATTTTCATAACAGTGTTGCTTATATTAAATTTTATTCAGAGGACAGGAATCATAAATATTTTATTTACTTTATTCAGCCTCCTGTGAGAGTGCTATGAGGAGATAAACACTTATTAAATACTGTTGTTATTATTTTGCTTAATAATGATGATGTAAAGGAAATATAAATGAAAACCAGACACCTGATAGAGGAAAACATGTTTCCTGTACATTGAAATATTCTGCCTAGATGCAGTATTTTTCTACTAATTAAAATAAGAAGCAGGGCTTCCCTGGTGGCGCAGTGGTTGAGAATCCGCCTGCCAATGCAGGGGACAAGGGTTCGTGCCTCGGTCCGGGAAGATCCCACATGGTGTGGAGCGTCTGGGCCCGTGAGCCATGGCCGCTGAGCCTGCGTGTCCGGAGCCTGTGCTCTGCAACGGGAGAGGCCACAACGGTGAGAAGCCCGCGTATGGGAAAAAAAAAAAAAAAAAAAAAAGGAAGCAGTTTCTTGATAGTAGTTTTTTATGAAAGCTTTTATGGAAGTATATTTTAAAAGTTAAATGATTGAAGCTGAATAAAACTCACTCTGATAAAAATCAAAACACAATCAGAATACTTCACTGAATGGTGCAGGTATAATTTTACAAATTTGAAAGAAATTATATTTTACATGTTTAGTAAAAAAATTAAGAATAAATTTTGACATGATAAATTGAAATGATTAATAGAAATTTATTCTATTACAAAAGAGAGAGAGAGAAATCTTGAACAATGGTAATCCATCTTTGAGATTCCTTTGACAAATAAATTTTCTCTAATCATGGCTTTTGTAATTTTGCAGAAGTCTTCTCATATGAATTATTGCTTGTCTTACAGTTTTGTTAACCTACTATTCTTATTATATCATTTTATGTAAAGATATAAGGAGAATGTCCTAAGTTATGACCAATAAGTTATTTTAATATAGAGAACAAATTGATCTATTTAAACTTAACACTTCAAGTATGTTTAATCAGATGTATATGACACAGTTTATATTTATGGAATCTAAAATATCAATCATATCTCAGAAATTATTTCTCACGTCTTATAACATTTTATGGAAACACCATAAAAGAAGTTTATTTTTTAATCTCATAAATAAAGACACTTTAAGTATATTAACTTTCACTTTGTATGTATACTCTTGGAAGTTTCAAGTGTTTTTATGGGAAGAAAGAACCTTTTGTTAGCGACATAAATGCTCTTTCTGGCTTTTAAACATTTTCTATAAACAATACTGCTGCTTTTATTTTACAATCTTTTAGCACGAAAAAATCACGCAAAGCTCCCTGTGATTAAAACATAATGCTCAACATACAGAGAACCTAAAATTCATTCTATTTATGGAAAAGCTTTTTATTTCTCCAATACTCACAAAATAGTTTTTCAAAATAAATATCCTTAATCTCATTTTCCTGTCATTCAAACAGTATTGTACATAGTCTCTGTTTCTTAAAAATAAAGTGTTAACATTGATATTTTAGAAAATAAACACATTTTATGTTCACAAATTTAAGAAGTTTTTACAGAAATCAAACTCTTCAGAGACCTGTAGTTGTGTCTTAGTCCAATATTGTTTTTTGTAGTAGCATCAGAATATAAAATAATTTAATTCTGTAAGGAACAACTGATATCAAGGAAATCATTGCCATCTTTTTATAATATGGAAACCAAGTCTTAAATACATATGAAATATGTAAATAAATAAAACTTCATTTCAGAATTTTATTGAAAATAATTAAGGGAACTATCAGAATATTTAAGATATATAATAATATAAATAACCAAGATTGAGAGGGAGCATGAATAATAGCTACTAAGGAAATAAGCATTTGTTTTTTCATTTTTTCATAATAGGATTTCTATGAGTACTGTCTGAATTTAATTAACCAAGCAATGGAGGGCTAAATGTATTACAAAAACGTGTGAAGTGAGCTTACAGAAAAATTAAAGATTAGAAATACCCCAGGAAACAGAGTATATACATATGTACAAATAAATAGAAACAAACAACTAACAAACAAACAAAATTCCCATTACCAAAATTATACATTGAAAATATAATACAGGTGGACATAAAAAATTTTTAAAATAATTTTAAAAGCTATTTATCCCATTTAGTAATGTAGAGCAAATTACCTCAAATGTCAAAAAGTAATATACTCACTGATTCTAAAGGTCAGGAATTCTGGTGGGGTATAGTAGGGATGTTTTTTCTTTGCTTCACTACTTTCTCTTTTGTACATGAAAGGCTGGAAGCTGGAATCGTGAAGTTTAGCTCACATGTTAAGAGGTTGGTCCTGAATCTAGCTGGCTGGTTGGGAAGAATACCTACACTTACACATGGTCTCTGCAGGTTACTAAAGTTTACTCACAATGGGAACATTTCTTGAAAGAGAGTCAGCTGAAACCTGACTTTCCTTTTATGGCCTAGGCTTCCATTGCATTCTATTTAATAGACACAAGTCACCAAGCCCAGCCCGAACTTGGAGGAGATTAGATCTCCGCTCTCAGCAAAACAGTGTCAATGTCGCATTGTAAGAAGAAATAAAATATGATGATGCAGTTATATTTGAAAAATAAAATCTGCCACAGTTTAAATATGAAAAAAATATGAGGAAGAGGGTATCAAAAATTAAAAGCAATGAATTAGAAACAGATATATTTGTGGAGTCAATCACGAAAAATGAAATTAAAACAATTCATTTAAACTTTTCCTTAGATTGCTTAAACAGCAAAAACTGATAGATAAAATTATCACCTGAATCAAAATGACTTAGAAAGTTCAAAACCAAATCCAAACAAACAATAACAAAAATAAATCTATGATTACTCTCTGCTCATTTAAAATGATAAGGGCGAAAGTAAGCATATGGTTTCTGACTGAATTCAGTTTGAACAGCTATTGGGCAACTAAAACAATAGGTAATGTATACAGACACACTCATTACCAAGCACAAATGGCTAAATACCATTTTATACATAATTAAATCTGATTAACATCCACATGAAATAAGGATTGTTATATTATTTTCCAGATGTGTAAAATCAGACTAAGACATATTGAGAAATTGGAAAAGCAGAACTTAAATCTTGATCTAACTCAAAGGATTCATAGCTATTATTTTATATGACTTAACTGTTATTACAGATAATTTTCAGCTTAATATAAAACTTTTGATGTACCATATTTCAAATTAAAGTTGACAGGTGATATTTTTCTGGTTCAAATATCTATGTTTTACTAAGCACATTCATAGTATACATAATCCAGTGATAAATTTTGACACAGGATTTATCTGAACTATGAAAAAAATGTGATTTGAAAAATACTTGCATTTTTCAAAATATTTTACCTTCTCGCAATTCTAGACCTAAATTGAGCATGGCACTTTCTTTTCATGATACTACTTAACATTTCATAGTGTTTAGTTTTATGTTTAGTTTTAGTTTTTAGCTTTTCACTACATACTTTTTCTTCTGCATTCTGTATAGTGCCAGGAACTCTGTGGGTGTTTAATAAGGATTAACTGGTGTCAGTGCAATAATGACTTCTATTATTTCCTTGAATATTGATACCATTAAGAGCGTGATGCTTAAATGGGCCTAATTTTATTTATAATTTCTAATAAGAGTCAGGTGATTTAATATGGAACAGCCTTTTCAAGTGAATTAAAGTAGGAAATTAGCATAGAATACAGTAATTACTTTACTGTATTAGAATCTTAATAAATTGAAGTTACAATTATCCAGATTGATGCTTGGTGAAGAATATTTGGTAGGCAATCACAGTTACCCATTAGGCAAATCTTTCTAAGATTTAAGGTATAATCTCATGTAAGAAAGGTCAAAATGGTAAAATGAACACCGGGCTTGAAAAAAATCAGCCTGGTTATGAGTCTCAGCTCTGTTATTATAGCTGGAAGATCATAGTATTTAGGCTTCAGACACTTATTTACTTACCAATAATGGGAATAATTAAAATCAAGCCTCCCATTTATATTTACATCTAAATAAATTAACCAATAGGTTACTAAATGAATAAAAATGTACAACTATTGTGTAATATAACTGGAGGCTTATTAGGATTCTAAAGGAAAACAACAGGGTGTATGATGACAAGAATGAGGGAAGAGGGTTGAACAATAAGGTAGAGAACCTCTGAGGACTTGACAAATACTCTGAGAACTGAAGAGTAAATAAGATCACTCAGTCACATGAAAAATTGCACATGGAACTTTCCAAGCAACATAAACAGCCAGCACAATGGACAAAGGGAGGAAAATCTTTACTTAATTCAGGAACAGAGTAAGAAGAGATACTAGGAGAAAAGCTCAAGGAGGTTGGACAGGAGAGTCCAAAAAGGACTGTTCAGAGAAGATAGGGAAGACATGATTGAGATGGAGTGAACGATGAGCTAGGAGGAAAGGTGAAATAATACAAGAAAAGAACATTTCTTTGAAGATGTTATTGTGCTATGGAGATCAATAGCAACATTGATAAGAACAGTTCAAGGGGAGTTTTGCAGATTGATGAGACATATCAGTGGTTTAAATAGTAGACGTGGTACATTTCTTTCTGAAATTATGCAGAACAGATAAACTGAAATACTCCTTTGTATACAGTACATAGCAGTTGCAATTAAAAATACAACAAGCTTCTCTTAAATGAATAGCTGATGGCAACCATATCATTGCAAGAAAGCAAAGCATATCCTAGAACTAAGTGGAAGCTGATGTTTGAGCTGTTCAGGGATGGGGCTAGAAGTTGGGTTTGGCTTTTTTAGTAGCCAAGAGGCTTGGAAGTTGAGAGCCATATGAGTAAATCAGATGAAGTTTACCAATGCAGGAGGCTGGAACCAAGACTACAAAATAAAACCTTGACCTTCCAAGGCCTAATTGGTTACTGGAAGGAGAGACTGACTGACTCACACACAGAGACAGGAAAACAGCAGAAATTTTGTCTCTATCTTTGAGGCTTTCAGGATATATAAAACTTATTAATATATGTATGCGAGAATACAAGTTTTAACCATGATACTTTGGGTGAGGTATAATGAGGCCAGACACAGATCAGAGATGGAAACCAGAACAAGTTTTACAACTTTGTTACTCAGCGTTCCCCATGGAGAACACAGCATATAAACAGGACCAGTTAGGGAAAGCACTGGGATTGATTACAAAGCAGAGGGAGAGAAAAGAACTGTGGACATGTTCTTTCATTGTGGTTTCTACAACCAGGAGGGGTCAAGGCAGGGTAAAAACCCTTAGGATTGGCTAATTTAAATAACTTTGTTGGTCACTGGGCCACAGGGCCTGTCTCTTGTTGTCTGGTACTTGACCCTTGTGGTGATTAAGGCAGTGGTACCATGGCCAGAGTATGGGAATCCAATAAGGGAAGTGGTTAAAAGTGTAGACTTAATCAGCTGCTCAAGGGAACGGACTGGCCTCTCACCAGGAACTCAAAATTGACAGTTAACACAGAATTAAAACAAACAAATAAACAAACAACTATATTACAAGCATACAGTATAAATAAAAATCAAAGGGTACCTCACTATAACATTATAAAATTGTAGAACACCAAAGACAAAAAGAAAATCTCATATGCACCCAGAGAAAAAACGAGAGGGAATTGCAAGAAAAATGATATTTGTATTACTTAGAAACTTTGCAATAGCAATAATATTAGCTGGAAAAAAATTAAATTGCATCTCCAAAGTATAAGAGAAAATAACTCTTATTCTGCAATTCAGTGTGACTGTGTGAACTGCTGAAAAAAAATTGCTACTTCAGAGGGTTTAAAAATAAGATGAAATTCAAATAGTAGGGAAAAACATGTTGAAATATTGTCAGAGCTAAAGCATTTTAATTTCCTTGAATTAATTGGGAGGATGGTAGGGATAGTGATGAATGAAAAATAATACAAAAAGAAAACAATACAAATCATAATACAATTAAAAGAAAAAAATAACAACTTATCTAGGCAAAGACTAAACACAGACAAAATTTTGGCAAAGGAGGACAAGAAGAAAAGGAAATGTACAAGTAAACAATATCGGGAATAAAAATGGACATAGTAAGAATCACAGAGGACTTTAAAATAAATACAAAACTATACGTAGTATTTGGAAATAAATGGAAAACTTAATTGAAATTCATCATTTTAAGGAACAACACTTCCTGTCAAAGCTGAAAGAATATGTAGAAAACTAAAATAGAAATATAACTATTAATGTAACTAAATGAATTTTTAAAATACACACACACACACACACAAACACAAACAACTGGTCTAAATATTTAACAAAGCAGATTTCCAAATAGTCAAGGAATTCCTACTTAAAAAGCAAATCTGGGGACTGGAAAGACAGAAAATTCTCTTCAATTTTTTTTTGATACTATATAACTTTGAGACCAAAACCAAGTAAAAGTACAAAAAAAAAAAATTTAAGCTAGTCTCACAGATGATTATCTCTTTTCTATGTCTTGTATACATTGCAAAGAAAATCCAGCAAAGATACTCTATTTATTTATGAAAGACTTTTAGCAAGCTAGGAATAGAAGAAAATCCCTTAATCTGATGAATATTTTTCTCCATTATCTTGAACCAACAAAGAATCATTACATAAAACACATGTTAAAAATTCCCATAAGAGCCCAAAATCACTAAAAGAGGAAATCCAAATTACCAATAATATAAGGATCAGGTAAATACACATTTCAATCATGATGGAATGTAACTGTACACTTCCAGCTGAAAAACACATTGAAATGTCTGGCAAATCAATTCCACTTCAAGGGATATGTTCACATTCTCACAAGAAAAAAATGTATATATGTGTTCACTGAAGCATTTTTAATAGCAAACAAGGAAAAATTCAATTAAAAGGATGAATTTACAGTTCTATAAATAAAATGGAGCGCTATATAGGAATGAAAACAAATGAGACAGAGCTACATGTATCAAGGAAGATACATAGTTCTGTACGCCATCAGAAAATGAATTTTACTTTATATAAATGTTAAAATATAATAATAAATAATAAAAAGCAATCTATGAGATTGTTCATTTAACAAAATTCAACATCTAATAAATTAAGACAATTTAATGTCATCCCCTTGAAGTGCTTAATAATTCCACTCCCCTTGATACAAATAAGTTGCTCAAAAGAGCATGAAATAGTATAATTTACCTTTCAAATAGAAAATTCGGCTCTAGTTTTCCCTTAATTTCTTCAGGAGAAAAATATGTTTGTATTCTTCTCTACGCAGAGGTCACAGAAGTGAATGAATGTCTCTATCATTAAAATTTTCTGCTTATAAAAAGAAAGAAATGAACTATCAGGCCATGTAAAGACAAGATGGAACCATGGAATGTCACCAGGAACCTTAAATACATATTGCTAGGTGAAAGAAACCAATCTGAAAAGGGTATATACTGTATTATTCAATCTACATGACATTCTGGAAAAGGCAAAACCATAGAAACAGTAAAAAGGTCAGCAGTTGCCAGGGGTTACAGGACAGGGACGGGAGGATAAATAGGTAGGAGAGGGAATTTTTAGGGCATTGAAACTATTCTGTATGACACCGTAATGGTGGATACATGCTTTTAAGTATTTGTCAAACCCATAGAACTGTACAATACAGAGTGAATCCTAAGGCAAACCATTGACCTTAGTAATAATGTGTCAACATTAGTTCATCAATATTGGTTTGTTACTTGTGACAAACGCACAACACTAATGCGAGATGTTAATAATACAGGGAACTGTGAAAGACGGCAAGGGGATATATGGGAACTTTACACTTTTGCTCAATTTTTCTGTAAATGTAACACTCTAAAATACAGTCCATTAATTTAAAAAACAACACACATATATTCTAAAGGGTAGATGAATGGACTATTTTTATTTAATACCATCACATGGGAATTTCCATTAAAGAGATGAAAATACTCTCACGGGCAAATAATACTACTTATTTTTATCATGTCATTAGCCAGTGCAAGTAAATTAATTTGTGCTGTCATGAATATTGTGGGTATTCTTTAAACGATTTCCAGATGGAATGTGTTTGAGGATACTTTGAGATAAAATCTTCGATTTCAACGTTTGATTTGCTTGAGCTGCATATGGTGGGTAAGCCAATGCATATTAATATGCACCTAAAATACTATCATGTCAACTAAAAAAAAAACACATAAGCAAGATACTTCGTGATATTTATAGATATGTGCAGATGGCTTTCACATTCATTTTAAGGTCGTTTTACTCAGTGTATTCACTTTCCATCTTGCATTGCTGAGTGTCTTTTGACTAGCTTTGTTTCTCCTAGGTACCTATGTCCATCTTTTCACTAATAGAGTTCTTCCTTCTACAACTCTCCATCCTGAACTAATTTTATATTTATATGTAGACTATATATATACATATATATATTTCCTGTTTGAATGACTAATCCCTAAGCTTCTTCTCCATTCATTCTATAATTCTGGATTTTCATATCTCTTAAAAATAAATCATTGGTGAGAATTTTCCAAGGTTCTGTCCTCAGTTGCTCACATGCTGCTGCTTATAGTGTCATCAACTTCTAATTTTTTTATGAATCCCCCTCTATTTCTTTGCACCCACATGCAGTATATTTCTAGTTCTTTTCAGAACATGTTCTAAGAATCGCTTTGTATAATAAGTTACTTTATGCTAACTGATTGCATTGCATATATACTTTATTTTTTGCTTCTCACTAGGCACCTAAAAGCCTATATTAGCCTTTCATTGTAGACTGCATTTTAATTAGAAGCATCAACATTTTCCATTTTGCTGCTTTTCAATGGCACAAGTTTTCCATTTAAGTTAATAAACAATACGAAACAGGTAAACGTTTTATTTCTGTTTTAGTGATTTGCTTTGGCTTTTTCTTAGAATATTTCTCCTAAACCTCTTTATACACTGAACAAATAATTAAGTGATTCTGTTATTCATATAGTTACCATATTTGGATGCAATGGGGAAGTAGTATAGTGGTTAAGAATGACAGCAATGAAACCAGAACATTTAAGTTTATGTCTGACTCTGTCACTTTCTAGTATTTCATCAGGCAAATTACTTTCCTTCCTATGTTTATGTTTCTAAAGGGGCTAATGCCATATTTACTTTTTTTTTTTTTTGCGGTACGCGGACCTCACACTGTTGTGGCCTCTCGCACTGCAGAGCACAGGCTCCGGACGCGCAGGCTCAGCAGCCATGGCTCACGGGCCCAGCCGCTCCGTGGCATGTGGGATCTTCCCAGACCGGGGCACAAACCCGGGTCACCTGCATTGGCAGGCGGACTCTCAACCACTGCGCCACCAGGGAAGCCCTACCTTTTAAGGTAGAAAATAGAAATAAAATTTGGGTTTATACGATTAAAGTATTTAGCATATTTTCTATCACTGAAAATTGTTCAATACCTGTAGTATATTTTATGGGTATAGCTATAATTATTATTGAATGTATATTTTATGTAACACACAATATTGATTCCTATACTATATAATATTCTCATGTTCTTGGTACTATATAGTCCAGGAGCTTAGAGGATTTTTGTGTCCCTCTTTTCTGAAGAGTACTAGTGGATGCACGTTCATTGAGAATTAAACTACTCAAGAAGAATGTTGACTTCTGGGCAAGTTGTTTAGTCATCACATAATGTGAATTGGTAATGAAAATGAAACTCAAATTCATTGGGCATCAGCAAAGTTCTAAAAAGTGTAAAGATTATCTAATTTAATCTTCAAAAGCAACATATGAATTACATGTTATTCTTTATTTATGAGACAGAATATGAATATGTTGGTGTTGAAGCCAGATTGGGGTTTTGGGAGCCCTGATTCTCAATCCCATATGCTGTCTGAGACACTCTTATGAAAACAGTCACACAACATTCTAAAATTCCAAATCACTGCCACATGGCCATGCTATAAATAATTGTTTATTTTATTTCACTTTATTGACCTGAATCTTTAAATGTTTCATTCTTAGTTTTCACTAAGAAGCAAAGTAATAACATTTTTCCTCTCTTGGTCTAATTCAGAACTGCATCACAAAAGCTCTACTGAACAACAGCTTAATGATCATTTACCACGCCAGCATTTCTAGGCATTTTGGTCTGTATTAGACCTATGTGTTCAAACTATGTGGACAATAATGTTTTCAAAAATGCATTATCAGTGTTATAATATTTTAATATTATTGACATTATATTAAATAATGTTTATAATATGATCCATATTAATAGTCTACTTTGAGTTTTAAAGTTAAGTCGTTTCTGCCACAATTCTCTACATCCACATCCTCATTTCTTCTTTTATGGTTTCTATTACTTTAATGACAACACTATTATTATTCTAGTGAAAATTATCTTCTACTTCTCAATTTTCCCATACATCAACTACCAAACTGTCTAAGGTGTCTATGAAATCCTTCTGTTTACCATTTTTACTGGTCTGTATTTGTAATACTGCCCACAGTTATGCTCTTTCAAGAAGACTCCTGCTTTTCAGTCTACCTACTCTCACATTCTTCTTCCATATCAGCAACAGATCCTAGCATGCCACTGCTGAAACACGTTTCTTCTAAATTTGGGTCAGCATAGAGTGGGTGCTGTCAGGTGTTCTAATATCCACAAATGGTGGTACCTAAAGATGAGTCCTGACAGAACAAATTTCCATATCTTTAATTATGCCCCATATCTAGGGAGTCTAACCTCTCCTAAGTGAAACTTTTATTTTAAATGATCAATAAGCCTACTGTTCCAGATGATTTCTCCCACATTTTAGGACAGTCTTTGTGCTTATCTTACTCTCTCTAAGCTTTGCAAAATATACAGAACTTTTCTGAACTTCTTGGGACTACTATGTCAAGGTTCTGATGGGTCTGAGTCACAGTAACCATACTTTGAAATGAGACCAATAAAGAGTTTCTTTGATGCCTATCTTTTGGTAGGCACAATATGAGATATGGTACTAAGCTAGTAAGGAAAAAAACAAAACTATAAATTATAATTCTGATACCTAAAGAGTTTATAAATTGTGTATAGATGAATAATACCCCTAAGTTACACATAGTATGTTCCAAAAAAATAATACCAAGAATACATGCTGAAAGGTACAAGAAAAGGGAGAGATCACTTCAGAGAGACTGGCCAAAGAAAGCTTCATGAAAGGGCACATTTCAGCTGGCATTTAAAGGATTTCAGAATTCAAATAGAAGTGCAAAGTATAATCTAACAAGTTTAAAAATTCTCACAGTGTTCACTAAATTATACTAAGAGGACCCTAAAGGATCCAGGCAGTTTTATACAAGAAGGAGATTACGTTCAAGGATCATCATTTTCTGGAATTACTGTGATGAGGAACCAAAGGCAATATTCCGCGCTAAAGGATAAGAATAAAAGATATTTTGTGCTTCTTATTTGGTACTATCTATGTCCTATATAGGAAAGGCAATGGTATGTTGAATGATGAAACATGTTAAAGATTATCAATTGAATACATTTTGTTTGGGGTTTAATATCAACGTAGTATTATTGTTATTTGTGGAAACAAGGTAAAATAATTAAGGTGGAATAGTTGGTTGGGTTCTCATAAAGTTAAGACTGAGGGAAAAAAATATTAAATCTACCTATGAAAAAAGAAAGATATTTTTCTGCTGAATATTCTACTCACACTGTTTATGCTGAGCCTTACAAATGTAATTGAATACCTGGACAAAATTTTGAACCATTGTCAGGAAAAGTGTTTTCTCATAACACTGAAAAGTGATTCAGAGGTAGGGGTGCAACTCCTAACAGTAAGTTTCTATGTACCCATATGAACGCAAAGCAATAATGGTCACAGGCAAGAAATATTTACTCAAATAATTTCTTGTAAATGGTAGTCATTTAAAGATCGATATGTAGAAATTAACATAAGTAACCTATTTTAGAGTTCCCTTTAAATATCAACTTTACATTTGTTCATAATTTATGTACCTTATACTGCCCCAAATTAGAAAAGAAATATTTTGTTATAAAAATAATTCTACATTTTTCATCAGAAATGATAAATTATTTGTAACTTCCGTGATACAGTATAAATATTTGTGACTTAACACTAAATTACATGGTGCTAAATTCATATTCAAACTAACTTTATTTATAATTAATTGGAGACAGCATTCAGACTTTAACATGCCAAGTATCAATACTTGACAAAAGGAAAAGTGGAGGCTCACAGTAAGCATATTCTGGTATCCAACTTTCTGGGACTCTCTTCTTTAGAATGCATTCATTGTTACTACCAGATTGCTTTTACTAACAGGATTTCAGGATATATCATACATGAGATCTACATTTGTATCTGTACCATTTTTTCTTAAGTTTTAAATCATATTTATCTCCATGCCATCTGTCGGCCACCAGTGAAAGGGATGATTCAATTGCTAAAAAGCCTAAATGTCATCACATAAGTGGCATGTTCATGTAATATACTTCAAATGAAATTTATCCCCAAATAAAGAACTGTCATTTTAAAAATTTTTATTTCTACTGAATTCATTTTCATTTTATGCTCTATCCAATTAATTTATAAGAAGAAATACATTTCAAAATGAATTTAGAAATATAATTTTGGCATGTCCATGAGATTGTTTTATTTTAATTGATCTCCTTGAGTAAAAGGAATTAAGTAGAATTACAATATTAACTTGATATTTGATAGATCATTTATTCCTCAAAATGAAAATGTTGAACAGAATGAGAAACAATATATAGAAATAGTATTGAAAAAGGACAAAGGAGGAATATACTTCGCCTGGGGGAATAATTCATACTACTCTACATCTTCTTAAATTTTTTCTTAGCTTCTTTTTTTTAACAAATATGTTAAAGAAATAAATGGCCTCTAATTTTCTTTTTTTTTTGGCCGCTCTGCACAGCCTGCGGGATCCTAGTTCCCCCACCAGGGATCAAACCCTCGCCCCCTGAAGTGGAAGCGTGGAGTCTTAACCACTGGACTGCCAGGGAAGTCCCTCATGTTTTAAAAACCATTGATTTTTATAAGCTGAAATAACCTTAGATATAATTTTGCTCTTAACTATGCCATTATAAAGCCTAGAGTATGTAAATGTCTTCCAGAAAGCACATCTAACAGAGGTGGGAAGGATTAGGATACCTGGTTAATTTCCTTTTAATGCCATTTCACCCACAGTGAATTTATTCCCAGGTTGCCTTCTTTATGTTATTTGGTAAAACTAATCCCATCATTTAATAAATACATCTCTGATGCATTCTGTATACTGAGAAACAATACACAAATTTGCCCATCAGCACTTATATTGGAAGCCACCATTTGTTTTCTTTGCCGATGGGTTCTAGAGGGGCTGACGATTGGATTTTCAATCTTTTATTTTTCTGCAGTTTTGTTGTTTATGGAGGAGTTGACATCCATATCCATCAACTCTACAATTCATCTAGCATTAAGAATATATTGTTCATAAGCAGTATTACTTCATTTTTCTTCAAAGAATGACTGAATATGAATTGAAAATTTTAGCCTGACAAAGCAGATTGACAGGACTATATAAACACTAAGCTACATTTATATGAATTATAAAAAAAGGAATCCTTCTTAAAAAGAAAAAATTAAGTTAGTATACTATTTACTTCTTAATAAAAATAAACATAACCACTAACTCATTATATATTATACAATCTAATTATTGAATATGTAATAATAGAAAATTATAATTTTAATCATATTAATTAGGGGCTCAAATTCACTAGAAAATAATTTATAATAAACCCACTGTATGTTATACATTCATGAAAATTATATTTTATGACTGCTTGTCCTATTTCTCATTTTTTCATAGACATGATTGTTATATTTTATACTATAAATGAGATTAAGTGGTTTTGAGTAATGTTAATTTAAGAATTTACATTATCTTCTTATAACTGTTATTGGTGAAAATAAATATATTCTGAAAAAGATGAAAATGTATCCAGTAAATCATTGCATAAAACATATTGCAATGCTTCAATGAGAATTATTCTAGATTTTAGGGGAAAATAAAACCAATGTTTTTAATCTTCTTATGCATTGATGTTTCATCAATAGCATTACCACTTAGTATGTTCATCAGTCACTTTCAACTTTAAAAATTTTGTATGGTTGTTGAAGCTAACTTTTATTCCACTTTTTAAATATTACAAGTCATTTAGAACAAAAGTATTCTTTTATTTTTGTGAACCTGCCTTTAAAGACAATATTGATTCATGTAATAATAAAAAAATAATGCTGACATATAGTTTGGTATCATAAATGGACTCATAGTAAGTGAGGAGAAACAAAGATGACCACACATTTTTTGTTACTATTCTCAAGCAGAGTTTATATCGCTCCATCATAAAGGGGTTTACCTTGCCTCCTATGTTGATGATGGATGGGTCTTTGACTGTTTTAGCCAATAAAATACAAGGAAATCAACACTTTCCTTGAATGCCAGTTATGGATCTACTCCTTATTAGACCCTGACTACTGATTTTCTTTCTTGAAATGCTTGCTATGAGATGTTCTCTTTCATACCATGCCACCAAGCTGTGAGGCACACAAACCACCTTCATAAGTGATTCAGTTGACAGCCCGAGCTAAGCCCAGCTCCCTAGCATCAACCACCAGCCCTGTGAGTCGGTTGCCTTGGAACCAAATTTCCAAGCTCTCTGGAAATTAGCTATTCTCAATGACACCATGTCTATTCAAGCCCTGCCCAAACGATAAAACTTTAAAAAAATAAATAATTGTTGTTATAAATCAGGTTTCATTTTCATTTTAATAGATTCTTTAGTACTTCATAAAAATTTTCCAGTTTTTCTTGAAATTCATTAATTATGGTTGACACAGAACTAAAACTTATCTGTAAGAAACTGGTGTAAATCTTAATTACAGGGTTTTCTCTTTCCTTCCACTCCATCTAGCATTCCACCCTTTTTCCCCAATGAATTCAATGATACAAACACTATTATTTAATTTTCTTTTCTGATGGCTTTCTGCTTCTTTTTTTTTTTGTCTTGATAATTTTAATTTTTTCAACTTCTGGGGAGAAATAACAAATCCCTTAACATTTAATTTTAGACGTTTTAACATATAAAATCAGTATTATAAAACCATGTACTAAATTTTAACAGCAGTTAAGTTTGATACTCTCAAAATTTCCACAGCAGCAAATAGTTGTTATCATCAGTGGTTCATTACATAGTGATCTCTAATTAAGTTTTCATACTTACTTTTGTCTTTTAATGGAGAATATTCATTATTACTTTGTGATTCATTTCATAGTAAAAATAGTTGTAGATTTAAATTGAAATTTCAGCCATATTCGGCTGAGACTTTCAACACAACAGATGAAAATAAATGCCTTATAAATATCTAATTTAAATGAGAGACTAATAAATTGGATTTAAAAATTTTTTCAAATATTTCTCTTTCAATGTGTCAGTTGATAAAACAGGTTTTTATTTAGCATGCTGTTAGATCAGTGTTCTTGATTTTTAAGTTTGGTATTCTTTTGTAAGTCAAAGCTATAGAATAATACATCAACCAAATTGGGACAATATGCTTGACTTTCACCTTGTGAGAAAATTGCAAAATGTTGATTTTGGTTATAATGACACTATATTAATATCTGCTGGAAACATTATAATATATATGAAAATCATTCACATTTAGAATTGCCTAGATTATATAAGCAAAACAATTTCAAAGTAATTAAGATATCTATTATGTAAACAGATGAGAAACTTTAGCAGAAGCTCCTTTGTACAGTATACCACCTACATAGCAATGCAAAATAGGCCTGGGAGAGGTATGGGATAAAAAGTCAGATCCTCAGAGCCAAGTAAAGAAGTGGAATGTGCTTATTATAATCAGTGATTAATAAAGAGCAAGAGGAGAGGATATCTGATTTGAGTTTAATTAAGCAAACATTTTTTTCCTAAGAGAATCATAACTAAAAAATTCACTAGATGGAGAAAACAGGGCAGAGTTTCGATGTGAAAAAGGGATTCTGATGGTCTAATGAAATATGGAGAAAATAATATAATAAAAAACTAGAGACACACACTTATAAGGTGACGGTTCTTAGTTATCACATAGAAAGGTGACCTAGTAATAGGCATTTGGTTACATTTTTTTAAACCTCTGCTTAGAATCTGAGTTGATCCTGAAGCTTAGACAGTGGCTGCATTTGCAAGTAGGAATCATGTTACCACAGTTTTATGGTGAAGAAATGTGCAGAATCAGAGTAAAATAATAATAGTCAGATAGATATGACATATAATGCATCAATGAGGTGTAATATATATCTGTGTTTAATACCAAGCACATGTAATCCGTTTATTAAACAGTTTGATGCTGTGTGCTACACATATGAATTAAGTTATTTCTCAATCACTAGCTTAAGACATCTATCAGGTATCTTTTCTCTGCTTTTCACATCATCTTGTATAGCAGATTCCATGATTTCAAGCCACTGTCAAGCGTTTAAAAAAAATTAAAACTTCAATCTCATTTTCAATTAAAAGTCCTCTCTCCTTTATGACTATCAATGCTGTTGTCCTAAAGCAATTGTGAGGAAAAATGGACTGTGGATGTCTCTCCTTCTTCCATTGGACTATCTGATCTCCAGTGTGTTGGGAGCCAAAGGAGAGAAGAAGCAGGAGACAAGCATCTCTTAGTAAACATACACACTCCTTGAGGAAGTCTGTGTGTATCTAGGTAATGTTGGCTGGCCTCTGTCAGGTGCCTGTTGTATAGAAAATGTGCAATGGCCAGATGACTTTGAATACTACAAGTATAAATTTTTCAGAATACTGTGGAGAGGATCTCCCTGTTGCACAGTTTTAATGAATGATGTCAGTTTAGATTCAATGTATTTTTGCCCTTCCTTTCTTCTTTTTGCTCCAATTGCAGAAGTACACCTCACAGGCTTGTTTGGGAAGCTGTTTTGTCTGTTTTTTTGGATGGGGAACATCTAAGACAGCTCAAAAGTCTTTGAATTCCATGGCATTCCTAGAAATGTACTCATCCCTGCCAAACCAAGATGTGAGAATGCATGCTTCCCTACTTCTGAAACATTTACCTTCCCTAATTTTTCTCCTCAGCTCTCTCTGTGGTCAAATAGACATGGGACATCAGTGTAGCTGGTCCTCTACATGAGCAGCCTTCAAGTCTGAGAGTTTGACATCAGGTTCTCCTTTGTTCTGGCACCCCAGTCTCTATGAATTATTTTCTTTGAGCCTCTTCACTTTGCTTGTGTAATTTCCTCACATTCTTTTCCACTTTTCCTCTTTTCTGCTTTTCAGTTGGGTATGAGTAAATAGGGGAGTTGAACTGGTGATCGGGGAATCTCCTTACCAATTGTTTCAACTTCCTGTGGAAAATGTGGCCCTTAGTGTCAGTTTAATTTTAACTTGGATTCATAGTAGCCAATAATAGGGCATCTAGAAGGATCTCATATTGCATCTCATTTTATATTCTAATTACATATTCAGAAATACCTAGTTTCTGGCACATTGATTCCATGCCTTTAGTCCATATTTATTGATTAGTTAATGTACTTCAAGAGCAATAAAATAATTTTCTTCATGAAGCCTATATTCCAGAGGTAGAAAAACAACAACCACCACAAAAAAAAGCAAATAGAAATTGGTTTTTAATTGGATTACATGTTGTGAAGATAATAAAATGATGTGATAGATAAAGCGTGACTGTGATAGAAGCAGAACCCTAGGTAGGATTATCTAGAGAGGTCTTTTGAAGGAAATACCTAACTTGAGATCCCAAAGACGTGAGGGAAATGGTCATACAAATATATGAAGATAAAGCATAAGTGCAAATGTCCATAAGAGAAGTAATGATGATATATTTCAGGAAAGAGAAGAAGGACCAGAACAACCATGAGGTTTGAATGTACGGTGTGCGGTATGAGGGACAGAATGGCTTGAGAAGTGATCAGATGGGGGGAATGATTTAGGACCTATTTGACCTTGAGGAGGAGTTTATCCTAAGTGCAAGGCAAAGTCCTTGAAAGGTTGTGGGCAGAGAAATGGGATGACATGATTTATGTTTTGAACAGCAGAATGGATTTTAACAGATGAAGATAAAAGTAAGTAGGATTGGGCTTCCCTGGTGGCGCAGTGGTTGAGAGTCCGCCTGGCGATGTAGGGGACGCGGGTTCGTGCCCCGGTCCGGGAAGATCCCACATGCCATGGAGCGGCTGGACCCGTGAGCCATGGCCGCTGAGTCTGCACGTCCGGAGCCTGTGCTCCACAACGGGAGAGGCCACAACAGTGAGGGGCCCGTGTACCGCAAAAAAAAAAAAAAAAAAAAAAAAAAAAAGTAAGTAGGATTTTGGAGGAGAGACATAATGACAACAGAAACTAGGAGAGAAAACAGAGAAAGAAGGAAATTAGCAATATACTCCTTAATGTATTACAGGCAGGAAGAACAAACATGTTTTTCTGTGACTTTGGATACTGGATTAAGGGAAAGAGAGGTATCAAACATGAGTAAAATATTTTTACCTTGGACCTCTGGGTACAGGGTGATGCCATTTATATAGATAGGAATGAGCAGTCAAATAAAACATTTGTGGAGATAAGAAGAAATAAAATAATTTCATTGTGGACACATTGCATTTGAAGTGTCCATGAAATATTCAAGTGGAGAAACAGGATCTGAATAATTGCTTAACTGAGACAGACATGCCAAATGCCATAACTACCAACAAGAATATGAAGGTAGAATTTAAAATGAATTACTAATGGCCAGTAGTAGACTAGCATTGGGGTATCACTAGGGACTGCAGACAGTTAGCGCTCACACACTCTCACAGACTAGTCTTCCAAAAACTTCACTGGACACTTAAGGGAAAATTGTGGGTAATTCTGAGAAGCTACCTCCCTGGTCTGGCTGGGAAAGGAGAACAGCAGCCACTACAGAAACTCCACCCAGATACATCTTACTTACCTCCCATATGGAACATAAGCCTTAATCTACTATATCAGTGAAAGTTCTCCAGAGAAACAGAAGCAACATCGTATATATATATATATGGAGAGAGAGGGAGAGAGAGAGATTGAATATAAGGAATTGACTCATGCTGTTATGGAGGCTGAACTATGGAGAACAGTATGGAGATTCCTTAAAAAACTAAAAATAGAGCTACCATATGATCCAGCAATCCCACTCCTGGGCATATATCCAGAAAAGGCTAATATTGTAATTTGAGAAGATACATGCACCCCACTGCTTATAGAAGCACTACTTACAATAGGCATGACATGGAAGCAACCTAAATGTCCATCAATAGATGAATGGATAAAGAAGATGTGGTATATATATATACATATATATATATATACACACATATATATATATATACATATATACAATGGAATATGACTCAGACATAAAAAAGTGAAAAATAACGCCATTTGCAGCAACATGGATGGACCTAAAGATTATCATAGTAAGTGAAGTAAGCCAGGCAGAGAAGGACAAATATCTTTTGATATCACTTATATGTGGAATCTTAAGAAAATAATACAAACGAACTTATCTACAAAACAGAAATAGACTCATAGACATAGAGAACAAACTTATAGTTACAAAAGGGGCAAGGAGGGGAAGGGATAAATTGAGAATTTGGGATTAACAGATACATACTACTACTATATATAAATAAACAACAAGGACCTACTGTATAGCACAGGGAACTATGTTCAATATCATATATATATTCATATATATATATATATATATATATATATAACTGAATCACTTTGCTGTACACCTGAAACATTGTAAATCAACTATACTTCAACTAAAAAATAATAGAGAGGCTGAAAAGTTCCAAGGTCTGCAACTGGCAAGCTAGAGATCCCAGAGGGCTGATGATATTGTTCCAGACTAAGTTGAAGGCCTGAGAATCAAGACAGATGATGGCTTAAGTTGCAGTCCAGAAGCTGGCAGTCTGGAGACCAAGAAAGTCCAATGTTTTGAGTCCAAAGGCAGGAAAAGACTGATGACCCAGCTCACACACTTGGGAAGGAGGAATTCCTTCTTACTTGCAGAAGGGTCAGCCTTTTTGTTTTCTTCAGGCCTTCTACTGATTGAATAAGGGTCACTCACATTAGGAAGAACAACCTGCTTTACTCATTCTGCCAATTCAATAGTTAACCTCACTTAAAAGAACAACCTCATAGACACACCCAGGATAATGTTTGACCAAACATCTGGGCACGCTGTGGTCAGACAAGTTGACACATAAAATTAATCATCAAAGGAAGAACAACAAAATTCTCAGCTTCAAGTTGGAGGGCATCAGTGAAACCCCTCTGCAGTTAGGAGAGGGAAACAAGGGAAAACAACAACAGCAAAATAGCTCTATCCCTGGTCAAGGAATAGAAATACCTGCTAAGATAATCTTTGCATCTGAAGGAAGTGTGAAAGCCACATCCACATCTGTGAAGGCCACACCCCCAAAACACAGGTCACAGTGCCTGCCTAAGACTGAGACATAGTCATAACCTCAGAAAGCGCGCGCGCGCACACACACACACACACCACCACCATCACCATAACACTACTACTAACTGAGTGAAAACAGAGGAATATAACTGAGACTGTTGCAAGCGGCAGATTCTCTTTGGAGAGCTGCATAAAAAGAAGAGACAGGCCAAGAGGAAAGGTAAAAAGAAAGTATCAGTATGTCTTTTCTCCACCTCTCCTATTTGACCTAGGTTACTCAGGGTTTCAAAAGGCAATACTTTAGCCATACAGCCACTTCAGCACTGTCTGTCTAGACAGCATCTTCCTTTCATTCACTATTTTTCATATGCAATATGCTGAAGATAACTTTTTTCAACACAGAAACAATTTTCAGCAAATAAATCACACTGGAACAAGTATTAAATATAAAATCTATTCATCTATTCTATCTTTGTAAAATATATTCAATTAAAGAATTTCATTCCACTTTGCTTCCTAAGATACTAAAAGTATATGTATCTGCCAGATACCCTAAGATTTAAGTTTAGTTTCTATTATGGATATTACTTGTCCATTTCTTCTTGCTTACTTCTAAATTATATTTTTACATTGAGAAATGCTGCCCTTTGGAAAAACTGAATAAATGGATTTAAAAAGTCAGTGCAACCCACAAAAAAGCAATAAAAATTCTGTGCCTTTCCCAATTACTTTAGGATTATATAAGATTTTGTAGGATTTATGTGTATTTACATTTAACTTCCTCATTCTTCAAAGTAACTTATTTTCAAAACTTCAACTAGTATTGAGAAATATGATGAGAGATTAATAGGTATACTTAATATAGTCAGGAAATGAACTTCTTTATTTAGCTTTGCAATTTTCTGTGTTTATGATTACTTAATCTTCTCTAAAATATGCACTGATATAACACATATATCAATTGACATATAGACAACTGTCAGTATAATAGAACATTTGAAAATAATTTTACACAATATATTAATATCTAAAATGATTCAGTAGTGGTGATGTGTCCAATTTTAACAATATGTACTTGTAATTTGTTAAAGTTAAATATTACTTTTTAAATTATAAAATTAATTCTCAAATTTAAAAAACTGATTTAAAATCAACTTATAAAAAGTTATATAAAAAGAGTTGATATTAAAATAGAAATAGCAAACCTTTTTGAGTACTTATTATGCATTAAACATGATTTAGCGCTTTAAATAAATTAATTCATTCAATGCTAATGATACATCAATGTTTTAGTTACTATTACTATCCTCACTTTATAGTTTAGAAAATTGGGACTAGAGTGGTTAGGAAATTTGCCAAAGATAACAAGGCTAGTAAGCAAAAGTGTCTGAAATCAAATATAATCAGTGAGGCTGTAGACCCTTACCCTTAACCCCTATATTACTTGGTTTCGTCATCCTCTCCAAATTCGTATTTACTAACCCCAATCCCTTTTTCCTCCTCTAAAGAAATAGTTTGGTAGGTTTATTCCAATTTGATTCTATTTGTGCCATGTATATACTTATTTATTCAAAAAGTATTTTTGAATTAATTATATGAGAGATCTTATACTAGTCACTGGATTTACAGCACTGAACTAAGCTGTCATTTTATTTACCCTCACAAAGCTTGTTATTTAGCCAGACAATAGACAAATGAATCCTCCCATAAATATAAGAATGTAAAGAGAAGAGAGCTATTACTTTTATGCTAAAAGTGAACTGAAAACTTTGGAAACATTCAATAAAGTTAACTTGATAAAATGAATGAAGGAGAACATTAGAAGATTAAAAAAGAAGAAATTAAACTTCCATTAGGATTTTTGCCTTAAGATTGCTTCACAAGTATCTTCAATATCTATTTGTACTCCAAGAAAGCTGAAACTAGAAATCAATGATAAAGCACCATGGTTTTTGGTGATGGAAGAAAGATGATGTGGGGTTCTGTTCAGCACACCTGTATTGAAAGAAATGCCTTGGCCATTCATCAGAGACTTCAAATAAATACAGATTCATATGGTTTAAATAAAAATAAAATATTTAATTATGTTTTTTTCTTAAGAAACCAAATACTAATTATATGAGATAAAGACAACATATATACTTTTATTTATTAGCTATTTGTCAAGTAGAAACAATGGTTAGCATATATACTAGGTACATATTTTTAAATCAAGTTAGATAAAGTGATATTTCTACTTTATTAAATTTACTAGAATTTTTGTAGCTTGCTATGTGATAAATTTTCACAAGCATTTTAAACATGCTTAGACAGAAATGATACTCACTCATATACAAAAAATTTGATACTACTGTACTTCTCATTTCTCTGTAGTAGATAATCTTTAATTTTCTTTGAAAGTTTTTAAGATGTATTCTTTTTCCCTTAACATTATGATATTTTATTAGACTATGTCCAGGTGTAGTCCTTAAAAAAAAAATCATTCTTTGTTTCTTTTCTTGGTTCCATTAAATTTTACATATTTTATTCTGGGGAAATACTTTTTAAATAAATTCTCTAAGAAGTATTCATGTACGTACCTATAATGTCCCAGACACTATTATAGCACTTGGGACATATCAATGAAAAACAGAGACAAAATTCTATTTTCACGCAGGGTTCATTCTAACATTTATTTTTAACTTATTTTATTCTCTTCATTTTTCCCTTCTGGTAAAAAATAAATTATTTATTCCAAAAAACTGCTGGAAGGTAGTGACTAGAAGGTAACAATAAGAAATACATTTTGTAGATCATACACTCTAAAAACACAAATATATATATATATATACATATATATATTTGACCTCGTCTGTGTGAATAAAGTGTCAGCTTAGTTATTGATAAAGCAAACAAATTTGTCAATATATAACATGCAGCATGTGGTAAAATTATCATACTATATTTTTGTCCAAATATAATTTATCCATACTTTATATAAATGCCAATTTATCCCACTGGTTCAGGGCTAGTTAACTAGACACTGGTACTCTCATTTAAAAGAGATTTTTTCTCCAATCTGATCAATCAGATCAAGCATGAACATGTGAAAATTGGCTCTGTAAAGTAGAAAACAAAATAAAACAGAGACGGTTGTGATGGTCTTTCACTAGTTCAAGTGTCTGCAAATGCTTGTAACCTAATTTGTATTTAATTTCATTTAGATACTTAAATAAATCATTTAGCCTAAACTAAAATTTATTATGGTCAATAATTTTATGTCACATTGTCAAGTCACCATGATACAATTCACATAAATATTAACATAAAGCAAGTGAAAAAGTAATATCAGATTAACATTCTGATCCACCAAATTCGTATCAAATGATTTTTTAAAATAATAAATTAAAGCAGACTTTTCTGTGACAAATATATTTCAAGCAGTAGGTCACTAACTAGGATTTCTGAGTAGTGTTCATGTTTGTATAACTCAAGATTAAAAAGCACAGCATAGCTGATGCTCAATACATAGTTATGAGCTGACCAAGTGAATAATTAGACTCTTATTCTTGAAACTGTATATTAAAAAGTGCTCTGAATGCAATATTTTCTAATTATTCTGGGAGTGATGTGTGCAACTGCGTGGCAAATACATTCTTTTCAATTTATATTTTATTGAGACTAACATATTCATAATAATTCATACTTTAAAAATAAATTTAACCTACATTTTGACTAAACGTGCATTATTTTTATTTGTTGGAGAATGTATTAAAACATTCAGTAGAGCTTATCTATCTATATGTTCTATCTATGCTTTTAAAATAAAATTAAATAATGAACAAACAAAAATTTAGACACTGGCATATTTATTTTTAACCTATTTTCTTTTTTATATTCTTTTGGTGAAGTGCATTATGTAATGAAAGAGCAACAGAATGCTTTGCATTGATATGTGTATGTGTTTATCTTTTAAAATCTGTGATAAGAATGTGGAGCAACAGGAACTTTCATTCATTGTTGGGTGGTGCAGCCACTTCGGAAGATATTTTGGCAGTTTCTTACAAAACTAAACATACTCTTACCCTATGATCCAGCAATTTCACTCCTTGGTACTTACCCAGATGAGCTGAAAACTTACTTTCACAAAGTAACCTGCACATGAATATTTATAACAGCTTTAATCACAATTGTGAAAATTTGGAAACAACCAAGATGTCTTCCAATAGGAAAATGCATAAACTATGATGTAGCCATTACTATAAATATCATTCTCCTCTAAAAAAAAAATGAGCTATCAAGCTATGTTAATATACAGAGGAACCATAAGGGCATATGGCTAAGTCAAAGAAGCCAATCTGAAAAGGCTATACACTATATTATTACAACTATATGACATTCTGGAAAGGAAAGGAGCTCTGGAAACAGTAAAAAGATCAGTGGTTAGGAGTGAAACTGTTCTGTATGATACTATAACGATGGATCCATGTCATTACACATTTGTCCAAAACCACAGAATGTCCAACACCAGGAGTGAATGCTAAAGGAAACTATGAACTTTGTATGATAATGGTGTGTCAATGTAGACTCATCAGTTGTAGCAAATGTACCACTCTGGTGAGGGGTGTTGCTAACGGGGAAGGCTATTTTTGTGTGTGGGCAGGAGGTATATGGAAAATCTCTGCACTTCCACATCAATTTTGCTGTGAACCTAAAACTGTCCTAAAAACTAAAGCTTACTGATTTTAGAAATAGTCTGTGAGCAGAAAAAGATGTATTTAAAAATGAAAAAAGAACTGCTAGGAATTCATTATGATTTTATTTTTAGGCTTTTAAAATTTATTCATATTCCCCCAGCACTGTGAAATTTGTTAAGAAATGTCTGGGGGGATTTTTTTTAATCTTCAGTGTGTTTTCTTGGTGTCATATATAAAAATTCATGGTGTTTACAGAGTAGAAGCAGGAAAACAAAAAAAAGAGCATCAGTTTTATAATTGAACAAAACTTGATGTGAATACTAGCATCACTGCTTAGCAGATGTAATAATTGGTCATAAGTATAATCATTCATAACTACAATTAGCACAAAGTTAATACCAACTGAAGATAAAATTGTGGCTATTTTGTTGTTTTTCATATAGCATGTTCCCTTCTCTTAGGAAATGTTTTAACGTGTGGGAAAAAAAAAACCATAAACAAAACTTACTTTTTTAAAATAAAACAAAATGCAAGCAAATCATTTTTATTAACATATTTATTGGAGTATAATTGCTTTACAATTGTGTGTTAGTTTCTACTGTATAACAAAGTGAATCAGCTATACATTTACATATATCACCATATCTCCTCCGACTTGCATCTCCCTCCCACCCTCCCTATCCCACCCCTCTAGGTGGACACAAAGCACGAGCTGATCTCCCTGTGCTATGTGGCTGCTTCCCACTAGCTATCTGTTTTACATTTGGTAGTGAATATAAGTCCATGTCACTCTCTCACTTCGTCGCAGCTTACCTTTCCCCCTCCCTGTGTCCTCAAGTCCATTCTCTACATCTATGTCTTTATTCCTGTCCTGCCCCTAGGTTCTTCAAAACCTTTTTTTTTTTAAGATTCCATATATATGTATTAGCATAAGGTATTTGCGTTTCACTTACTGACTTACTTCAATCTGTATGACAGACTCTAGGTCCATCCACCTCACTACAAATAACTCAATTTTGTTTCCTTTTATGGCTGAATAATATTCCATTGTATATATGTGCCACTTCTTCTTTATCCATTCATCTGTTGATGGACACTTAGGTTGCTTCTACGTCCTGGTTATTGTAAATAGAGCTGAAATGAACATTGTGGTACATGACTCTTATTGAATTATGGTTTCTCAGGGTATATGCCCAGTAGTGAGATTGCTGAGTCAAATGGTAGTTCTATTTTTAGTTTTTTAAGGACCCTCCATACTGTTCTCCACAGTGGCTGTATCAATTGACATTCCCACCAACAGAGCAAGAGGGTTCCCTTTCCTCCACACCCTCTCCAGCATTTATTGTTTGTAGATTTTTTGATGATGGCCATCTTAACTGGTGTGAGGTGATACCTCATTGTAGTTTTGATTTGCATTTCTCTAATGATTAGTGATGTTGAGCATCCTTTCATGTGTTTGTTGGCAATCTGCATATCTTCTTTGGAGAAATATCTATTTAGGTCTTCTGCCCATTTTTGGATTTGGTTGTTTGTTTTTTCGATATTGAGCTTCATGAGCTGCTTGCAAATTTTGGAGATTAATCCTTTGTTAGTTGCTTCATTTGCAAATATTTTCTCCCATTCTGAGGGTTGTCTTTTCATCTAGTTAATGGTTTCCTTGGCTGTGCAAACACTTTAAAGTTTCATTAGGTCCCATTTCTTTACTTTTGTTTTTATTTCCATTTCTCTAGGAGGTGGGTCAAAAAGGGTCTTGCTGTGATTTATGTCATAGAATGTTCTGCCTATGTTTTCCGCTAAGAGTTTGATAGTGTCTGGCCTTACATTTTGGTCTTTAATCCATTTTGACTTTATTTTTGTGTATGATGTCACAGAGTGTTAGAAATTCATGCTTTTACATATAGTTGTCCAGTTTTCCCAGCACCACTTATTGAAGAGGATGCCTTTTCTCCATTGTATATTCTTGCCCCTTTATCAAAGATAAGGTGACCATATGTGTGTGGGTTTATCTCTGGGCTTTCTATCCTGTTCCATTGATCTATATTTCTGTTTTTGTGCCAGTACCATACTGTCTTGATTACTGTAGCTTTGTAGTATAGTCTGAAGTCCAGGAGCCTGATTCCTCCAGCTCAGTTTTTCTTTCTCAGGATTGCTTTGGCTATTCGGGGTCATCTGTGTTTCCACACAAATTGTGAAATTTTTTGTTCTAGTTCTGTGAAAAATGTCATTGGTAGTTTGATAGAGATTGCACTGAATCTGTAGATTGCTTTGGGTAGTATACTCATTTTCACAATGTTGATTCTTCCAATCCAAGAACATGGTATATCTCTCCATCTGTTTGTATCATCTTTAATTTCTTTCATCAGTGTCTTATAGTTTTATGCATATGGGTCTTTTGTCTCCTTATGTAGGTTTATTCCTAGGTATTTTATTCTTTTTGTTGCAATGGTAAATGGGAGTGTTTCCTTAATCTCTCTTTCAGATTTTTCATCATTAGTGTACAGGAATGCAAGAGATTTCTGTGCATTAATTTTGTATCCTGCTACTTTACCAAATTCATTGATTAGCTCTAGTAGTTTTCTGGTAGCATCTATAGGATTCTCTATGTATAGTACCATGGCACACAGTGACAGTTTTACTTCTTTACCTATTTGGATTCCTTTTATTTCTTTTTCTTCTCTGATTACTGTGGCTAAAACTTCCAAAACTATGTTGAATAATAGTGGTGAGAGTGGGCAACCCTGTCTTGTTCCTGATCTTACTGGAAATGGTTTCAGTTTTCCACCATTAAGAATGATGTTAGCTGTGGGTTTGTCATATATGGCCCGTATTATGTTGAGGTAAGTTCCCTCTATGCCCACTTTCTGCAGGGTTTTTATCATAAATGGGTGTCAAATTTTGTTGAAAGCTTTTTCAGCATCTATTGAGAGGATCATATGGTTTTTCTCCTTCAACTTGTTAATATGGTTTATCACATTGATTGATTTGTGTATATTGAAGAATTCTTGCATTCCTGGGATAAACCCCACTTGATCATATTGTGTGATCCTTTTAATGTGCTATTGCATTCTGTTTGCTAGTATTTTGTTGAGGATTTTTGCATCTATGTTCATCAGTTCACCAGAAAGTTTTCTTTCTTTGTGACATCTTTGTCTGGTTTTGGTATCAGGGGTGTGGTGGCCTCATAGAATGAGTTTGGAAGTGTTCCTTCCTCGGCAAATTTTGGAAGAGTTTGAGAAGGATGGGTATTAGCTCTTCTCTAAATATTTGATAGAATTCGCCTGTGAAGCCATCGGGCCCTGGGCTTTTGTTTGTTGGAAGCTTTTTAATCACAGTTTCAATTTCAGTGCTTATGATTGGTCTGTTTATATTTTCTATTTCTTCTTGGTTCAGTCTCGGAAGGTTGTACTAAGAATTTGTCCACTTCTTCCAGGTTGTCCATGTTATTGGCATATAGTTGCTTGTAGTAATCTCTCATGATCCTTTGTATTTATGCAGTGTCAGTTGTTGCTTCTCCTTTTTCGTTTCTAATTTATTGATTTGAGTATTCTCCCTTTTTTTCTTGATGAGTCTGGCTAATGTTTTATCAATTTTGTTTATCTTCTCAAAGAACCAGCTTTTAGTTTTATTGATCTTTGCTATCATTTTCTTCATTTTTTTCCCTTTATTTCTGATCTGATATTTATGATTTCTTTCCTTTTGCCCACATTGGGTTTTTTTTTTTTTGTTCTTCTTTCTCTAATTGCTTTAGGTGTACAGTTAGGTTCTTTATTTGAGATGTTTCTTGTTTCTTGAGGTAGGAATGTATTGCTATAAACTTCCCTCTTAGAACTGCTTTTGCTGCATCCCATAGATTTTGGGTCATCGTGTTTTCATTGTCATTTGTTTCTAGGTATTTTTTGATTTCCTCTTTGATTTCTTCAGTGATCTCTTGGTTCTTTAGTAGTGTATTGCTTAGCCTCCATGTGTTTGTATTTTTTACAGTTTTTTTCCTGTAATTTATATCTAGTCTCAAAGCATTGTGGCTGGAAAAGATACTTGATACAATTTCAATTTTCTTAAATTTACCAGGTTTGATTTGTGACCCAAGATATGATCTATCCAGGAGAATGTTCCATGAGCACTTGAGAAGAAAGTGTATTCTGTTGTTTTTGGATGGAATGTCCTATAAATATCAATTAAGTCCATCTTGTTTAATGCATCATTTAAAGTTTGTATTTCCTTATTCTCATTTTTGATCATTGGTCCATTGGTGAGAGTGCAGTGTTAAAGTCCCCTACTATGACTGTGTTACTGTCGATTTCCCCTTTTATAGCTGTTAGCATTTGCCTTATATATTGAGGTGCTCCTCTGTTGGGTGAATAAATATTTACAATTGTTATATCTTCCTCTTGGATTGATCCCTTGATCATTATGCAGTGTCCTTCTTTGTCTCTTGTAATAGTCTTTATTTTAAAGTCTATTTTGTGTGATAGAGAATTATTACTCCAGCTTTCTTTTGATCTCCATTTGCATGGAATATCTTTTTCCATCCCTTCACTTTCAGTCTTTATGTGTCCCTAGGTCTGAAGTGGGTCTCTTGTAGACAACATATATATGGGTCTTGTTTTTGTATCCATTCAGCCTGTCTATGTCTTTTTGTTGGAGCATTTAATCCATTTACATTTTAGGTAGTTATCGATATGTATGTTCCTTTTATCATTTTCTTAATTGTTTTGGATTTGTTATTGTAAGTCTTTTCCTTCTCTTGTGTTTCCTGCCCAGAGAAGCTCCTTTAGCATTTGTTGTAAAGCTGGTTTAGTGGTTCTGAATTCTCTTAGCTTTTGCTTGTCTGTAAAGGTTTTAATTTCTCTGTCAAATCTGAATGAGATCCTTTCTGTGTAGAGTAATCTTGGTTGTAGGCTTTCCCTTTCATCACTGTAAATATGTCCTGCCACTCCCTACTGGTTTGCAGAGTTTCTGCTGAAAGATCAGCTGTTAACCTTATGGGGATTCCCTTGTATGCTATTTGTTGCTTTTCCCTTGCTGCTTATAATATTTTTTCTTTGTATTTAATTTTTTGATAGTTTGATTAATATGTGTCTTGGTGTGTTTCTCCTTGTATTTATCCTGTTTGGGACTCTCTGTGCTTCCTGGACTTGATTGACTACTTCCTTTCCCATATTAGGGAAGTTTTCAACTATAATCTATTCCAATATTTTCTGTGTCTTTCTTTTTCTCTTCTTCTTCTGGGACCCCTATAATTTGAATGTTGGTGTGTTTAATGTTGTTCCAGAGGTCTCAGAGACTATCCTCAATTCTTTTCATTCTTTTTTCTTTATTATGCTCTGTAGTAGTTATTTCCACTGTTTTACCTTCCAGGTCACTTATCCGTTCTTCTGCCTTAGTTATTCTGCTATTGATTCCTTCTAGAGAATTTTAAATTTCATTTATCATGTTGTTCATCATAGTTTGTTTGCTCTTTATTTCTTCTATGTCCTTGTTAAACGTTTCTTGTATTTTCTCTATTCTACTTGCAAGATTTTAGATCATCTTTACTATCTTTACTCTGAATTCTTCTTCAGGTAGACTGCCTATTTCCTCTTCATTTGTTTGGTCTGGTGGGTTTTTACCTTGCTGTTTCATCTGCTGTGTATTTTTCTGTCTTTTCATTTTGCTTAGCTTACTGTGTTTGGGGTCTCCTTTTCACAGGCTGAAGGTTCATGGTTCCTGTTGTTTTTGGTGTCTTCCTCCAGTGGGTAAGGTTGGTTCCGTGGGTTGTGTAGGCTTCTTGGTGGAGGGAACTGGTGCCTGTGTTCTGCTGGATGAGGCTGGATCTTGTCTTTCTGATGGGCAGGAACTCATCCAGTGGTGTGTTTTGGGGTGTCTGTGACCTTATTATGATTTTAGGCAGCCTCTCTGCTAATGGGTGGGGTTGTGTTTCTGTGCTTTGCATAGGGTGTCCAGCACTGTGGCCTGCTGGTCATTGAGTGGAGCTGGGTATTAGCGTTGAGATGGAGATCTCTGGGGGAGCTTTTGCCATTTGATATTATGTGGGGCCAGGAGGTCTCTGGTGTACCAATGTCCTGAACTTGGCTCTCCCACTCAAAGGCTCAGGTCTGGCACCTGGCCGGAGCACCATGACCCTGTCAGCCATACTGTAGTTCTGTGTTCTTGGAGTAGGCAGTTAACTTCTCTGTGCCTCAGATTTCTTTTTGTGCAGCACCCCCTCGCCCTGGAGGCCCAGTCAGGTGTGAGGAAGGGTTGTCGCTCACAGGTTGTTCAGGGAGGAAGTCCGTGAGGTTGGCGCAGGACCGAACTTGCAAATCATTTTATGTTTTTTAATCTAAAAATTAATTTTGGAGAAATGTAGGTATCCTTTTGTTATGTTGATGAACTGCTGTTGAGGAAGCATTCTCTATGGGTCTCTTGCATTTCTGCATGTCTTTACAGTATAGGACATTCACAACTTTAGTCCCAATCTTTTCAAAGAGATTGTATAGCAAACAGCCTTGGAAGACAGAGATAGTGCCCTACATCAGGGCAGAGGAACGGCTTTTTTCCTGACCAGGATAGGGAAGATAATGTCTTCCTACAGGGCAAAAGTTAGGTACGAGTATTAGTAGCCTTTCTATGAGAGAGTCCTCAGCCATGGCACAAACCCATAGTATGTGCAGCACCTACCTAGAACATCCCATGTAACCCTGAATTGTTTTGGGACTGAAGGGGAACCAATAAAATCATAAAACACAAGCCATCTCTAGCTTGTGAGTAATAACATCTTGTATCTCTGACTTAGGGATCTTGTGTCATCTCTCAGCATCACAAAACTGTGGGAGGTTAGCAGTTAGTTTACAATTAGGAAAAAATCTCAGTTGCCCTACAATTCCTGAATATCCTAGCTTAAATTATAAGATGGTCCCCAAGATTCTCACCTCCTCATATTATTATTCTGTATAGCATCCTCTCCTTAATTTTGGAGAAACCTGTGAATATGAGGATATATCACATGCATGATTAAGCTTGGAAGAAGGCCCCAAGCCTCAGATGAGGACTTAGCCCTGGACGACCTCTTAATTGCAAAGTTGTAAAATCCTAAGTACAGGGCCCAGCCAAGAATGCTCAGACTACTGACCTATGGAAATTGAAATAATGTGTGTATGCTCTTCCAAGCCACTAGCTTTTTAATAATTTGTTATGCAACAGTGCAAAACAAATACACAGATACTTTTTCATTTCATGTTTATTTATATCATATCCTTCTACTATTAATAAACATATATATTTTCATGTTCATTATTTCATTAAATAATTTAATGCACCTCTCAAATAACTGGTTTCCTGCACATTCCTGGGTTATATGTTCTATGTCCTATCATAACCATCTTAACCTTACAGCTTAAAACCTTAGACTAGCTAAAAAATGAGTCACTATCTTTTGACAAATAGCTATATTAGTAATTTAGAAAAACTAATACATAAAGTAATATGTTGATGCTAAGATTTCTGGGCGCCTATATTATGGAAAATTCATTTATTTCACCTGAGACCTCTTCTGCTTTTCTCCTTTACTTAAGTATAGCTCTTGGAACATTTTTGTTTCAAATCTCTCATCAGAAACTTCTTTAGATCCTACGTTATATATAGAATTCTGAAAGAAAGGGAGTCTAGGATCCCTTTCTCAATCTCAGTTCAATCTTTAAATTTCTCCTCAAATTGTCAGAGTGCAACTGTAGTCACTGTCTCTAGGTCAGTCCATTCTCCAGTCATTATATCAAAACCATGGTTGAGGTATCTCCCTTATATATGGTAACGTAGATTAAATTTTTGTTAAACTTTTCTATACTGTAGGTAATTTTAAAGCATTATATTGCTATTCAAAGTTTCAATAGAAATTTCCTTGTGTCTTTGGACACCCAACTATTCAATATCCTGCTAAAAAATATCCTTGCTTCGGTCTTAATACAACCATAGTATGTGAAACACTGTACTATGGATTCACAGAGAAATTACATACATAACTATTACAATAGTTTAGAAATTCAGTTGTTCAAACTGTTTTACATTTATAGACACAAAGTCTATTTCAAAGTATTTATAATCATAAATATTTGTTTTTGTTTTATAACTGAAGTTATATTGTAGTCTTGAGTGAAAGAGGAGTAAATAGTATAATTTGAAACTTTCAGGAAAATAACAAAACATAATTGCAATCTTCTGCATGATTAATAGCCTAGAATCTCATTCTTAATTTCATCATAGCATATGTTAACTATGGTCTTTTGGGTAAATAAATTTAGTTTCCTAAGAGATCAAATTACTACTACTTGTTAGCAATATCTGACCACATATTATTATTTTTAATTTCATATCTATTGAATTTGATTAATGGTTTACTTTGATGGATTTTATCTTCAAAAGATAAAATAACTTTATCTTCAAAAGATGAATAACTTAATTTTATTAAATATCACTGCTTAAACAGATCAAGGTAGTAATGACCTCTATCTTAATGATGTTTTGGTGTATATATTACAAAGATGAACATATACTTTTATGGCTTCCCTATTTTTGCCCATAATTTTCAGAAAATTTTAAATTATAACAATATGAAATAGATTCTCATAAAAATAAAGAAAGAATCTGAAATTAAGATTTACATAGACATTTTGACCAAGAATAGAAAATTCAATTCTGAAGAAAATTTTGACATAAGCTATAGGACTCAAAATGTTAAAGTCAACTCAATCTATTTCAATCCATCTTTAATAAAATCCAGGTAGAGTGGTTCTATATATTTTAATTGCATGTACTATAACACTTATGAAAAAGTTACTGTGTTCGACTACTAGAATCTCTGAGTGATAGTTAATTTCTGAGTGATAGTTCATTTCCTTATATTCTCTATATATTTTAACACATTTTGGAATAGAATGAAAACTGATGAAACAGTAATATAAGAAGTGCTGAAATCAGTGCTAATCATATACCTACTATATGATTATGTGTGTGAATATACATACACTCATACCAGACATACATATATTTTATATATATACAAGCACTTATATAAAGTTTTCTTATATAACATGGGATCTGCTAAAGGACAAAATGCTGATGACATTCAGTGATTATTCACTTTAATCAAGATGATCAGTAAAGATGCCTCTGTGACTACCCTATGCAGTGTCTTTCTCTTGACAACACTTTATAATAATTACCTAGTTTATTCTTCCTTTATTCCTCTCTGGATCTGTCTCTCTTTGCATACATTGAGATGTGAAAGTATTTAGTAAATAACAAAAACAGAACAAAACTGTTGGGTTGATATATTTAATCTTGTTAGAAGAGTTTAGGTAAGACTTTGTGCAGGTGATACAGCTGCAGAAAGGTAGCCCAGGTGTATTCCAATCCCATTTTACTGAGATTCAATCCTAGTTCCCTGATTTTAATTGAGTGTTCAGCAAATTTTCCCTCCATCTTCGCAGGGAAAAGTTTTGGATTCTGCGTCATTTGCTACTATTATGTGTGGGTTTCACTATTTCTTAGAAACATATATATATATTTTTTCTGTACGCAGGCCTAGCCGCTCCGCGGCACGTGGGATCTTCCTGGACCGGGGCACGAACCTGTGTCCCCTGCATCGGCAGGCGGACTCTCAACCACTGCGCCACCAGGGAAGCCCTAACTATATTTTTATACTTGATGAATATCTTAGTTTTGCATTAGATTTTCTAAGTAGTATTCATCCAGTACTATCATATTCTATATTTTTTCTATAGAGGTAAAAGGCAAAATTTGTGGTTTTCTTCATTTTTAGTACGTATGTCTAATAAAAATCACTCCATGTCAAATTTTGTTTATTTTTTCTGACTATACTTCCTCTCTATTTTCTTACATAATATATTGCTACCTCATAACTCATTTAGATGGTGACAACTGTAACCTTAGCTATTTCTTAATTTTCCACAATAAATATGACATCTGAGTACTTCTTCTATGAAATGTATTATATTTTAAAGTAGCATTTACCATTTACATAACCTACCAGTACATTTCACATATTAAAATAATAACACATTTTAATGGTTTTATATAATCACATGATCAGAAAGAGGAGACACAAAACTGAATTTCCATGTGAGCAGTAGAACTAGGAATAATTGTAGAACAGTTCTCCTTAATAGGACCCAAACTATGTGGCTTAAGATCATTCTATTAATTAAGCAAGATCAATCCCCAAATGAGATGTACATGGCATTTTACTCTAAGAGCTTTTTAAAAATATAATATTAGAAAACACTAATTCTTGGATTTAGACTACACCTTGCTACCTAAGTGTTGTGGACTGGATTTTGTGTCTCCCCAGAATTCATATATTGTACTCCCAATCCCCAAATGAGGTAGGGCATTTAGGAGGTAATTAAGTCATGATGGTGGAACCCTCATGAATAGGATTGGTGCCCTTATTAAAAGAGACATGAGAGAGATGATCTCTCTCCACAAGTGAGCATACCAGAAAAAGAAAAAAAAATGGCTGTCTGCAAAACAGGAAGTGAGCTCTCACCAGGAGCCAAGTCTGCTGGCACCTTGATCTTGGACTTCCTAGTGTCTAGAACTGTAAGAAATAAATTTCTGTTGTTTAAGCCACCTAGTATATAGCTTTTATAGCAGTTTAAGCTAAGACAATAAGCTTTCAGAATTTTTATTCTTTCTTTAATTAAAAAAATAATTTGTGTGCAGAATACTTGACTATAAGAAAACTATTGTCCATTTTCTGTATTAATCAAGTAGCATATATTGGGTTGGCCAAAAAGTTCGTTCGGGTTTTTCCATAACATCTTACAGAAAAACCCAAATGAACATTTTACATTTAAAGACACATACTGCTTAAATCCAAATTTACCTTATTAATTTTATAAATACTTAACATATACCTGGGAGTAAATGAAATGTATGATGTAAAAGTTATGGGCTAAGGTTCAATATCCCCAAAATTTCTGAAAAAAAGTTAAAATTCCTATTTTCTATTTTATCCTTCATTTTCTCTTTCTAGTCCTTCAAATTTGATAGCTCTTTTTTTCCTATTTGTTACACTTTTTTATTTAAGGGTACAAGAGTTTAAATCAGGCAAATAATGTACATAATGGTACTCTCTATCTTGCTTACATCACTGCTTCATTCCTATTTCCATAGAAAGTATTATATAAAATAGAGTGATTTTAAAATATGTACTTTACAGTTAATATTTATTTCATGGTGAAAATGGAAATGTTACCAGAATTAAATATAGATAATAAGCTTACTTGTGTGCTTCTCTATCTTTTTAAGTTGATCAGGTAGATGGATGGCACTTTAAATAATGTGTTAAATTTAGAGAATACATTAAACAGAAAAGAACATCATGGAAAATCAGAAAGCCTTTTTATTAAGGGGTTCAAATATGAAATGTTCTATTCAGACACAAACTAAACCTAAAATGAGGGGTTTTTTAACCGTAAGAGCTAGCGAGTAATTAAAGGTAATTGGCACGTTATTATTCTTAAAAGGTTCCCTTTTTTATTATAAGAATACCAGAGAACAATTGAATAGATAAAAAGAAAACCATAAATTGCCAAATAGATCTTTTGTATAATAATACATCTTTCTAGACAAAAGATACTTCAAACCCATAAAAAAACAGGGAGGTGCATTTGCCTGACCAGCCTTGCATCTTGCCTGACCACAGTGAAATTGTGTCAGATTCTTAAACTCACAGTGTTAGATGCTGTCTTAATGAGTTAAGAGGGCATCAAAAGTGAATGTGACAAACTTGAGGGAGATCAGGTGACTGGCAGAATTTAACATTAGGTGAGTAGAAAATTACTTGATAAATGAAATTGAAAGTAGAACAAATACTTTTATTTAAGAATACCTGTGGCAGATTGATGCTGCTAAGATTATTGATCCAATTTGGGAAGCCCTCCCTCTTGCCTTTTCTCTGTCCAAATCCTGCATATTCTTCGCAGAACTGGATCAATACAAATTCTCATTATGAAGCCACTTATTTACTACTCTATTGCTCAAGGAACTCTTTTGTACAGACTTCTATCCCACCTGCAGTCAATACTGTGTCACATTCCTCCCCTCTCAACTTTAGCTTCTCAACCCAAATAAGACTCTCTCAGAGGCTTAATCTAATTAATCCAATCATCTAATTAAAATATAACCCCTTACCTATTTAGTCTCTCCAAAACAACTGTGTTTTTCCTAACTCATAAATTTTCCATATCATTTAAAGACATTTTTATTTGTACCTTTGTATTTCTTCTATTTTTGAGGACAAAATTATGTGTTCTTCCATCTTTTGTTTATTCAATCATGTCATCTTTTCTGTACTCTTTATTTCTGGAAGACTCCAAATACATTTGATTTTGGTGCATCACAACTTGTTAAATTAGGGGGAATATATTGAGAAGTTGAATAAAAAAAATTTATCTTCATGCTGTACATGGTATGCTGATTTATTAAAATCAAAGAGTTCTTCATACTAGTTGCCCTATTTATTACCTTAGATATGACACTTTTTTACTCTGTTTTATAACATGCACATCTGAGTCATTTTTTACAGCCTCAATGAAGTATAACTGATATACAAAAACTGCACACTTTAATGTATACTACTTTATGGGTTTGGACATATGCAAACACTTGCGATACTATCACCATTATTAAGGTAACAAACATATCCATCCCTCCAAAGGTTTCTCTGTGTCCTTTTGCTTTGTACATGTGTGTGTGGTAAGAATACTTAACATAAAATCCATCCTCTTAACAAACATTTTAGTGCACAGCACTGCACCATACTGCTAACTATAGACACTGCACTGCATAGCAGATATCTAGAATTTATTTCTATCAATTTATATTCATTGAACAGCATTAACTCAAAACATAACCCTTGTAACAGCTCACATTCAGGACACAAAGTTAAATCTATGAATGACTGAAAAACTGATTCACTGGTAGATAACAAAGTTAACTTTATTGTAGTATCCTATACGTAGTTGAGCTCAAAGGCTGTGTCTGAATTTTAGATGTAGGCATTCAGAATATGTCACCCCAAAATATATCATTTTGGAATATTGATTATTTTGAATTAAATGTGTTTGAGAAACAGATGATGCAAGAAGGGCACTGTGACTGTCCTTTATGTCCCTGAAAGCAAGAGCTAAATCTTCCATGTGAAAGGTACTTTCCCTGCACTAGGAGGGGAGAAGGCATCCTTAGTACCAGAGACAGGGAATCTAGAGCTGAGAAGTCTGCATAAATAAACCTTGTTACTTCTTCACCTCTTCACTACACTAAGCCCAAACCTTTATGTCTTATCAATTCTTCACAACTTTATTGTTTCTTTGTCTAAAAGGTATAAAACTTTCCTGCTTTTGTCACCTTTTTGATATAAATCATAACAATATGTTTTTGGAACTGTATCATAAGGCAAAAGAAATGAAAGCAAAAATAAACAAATGGGACCTAATTAAACTTAAAAGCTTTTGCACAGCAAAGGAAATCAACAAAAATACAACCCACTGAATGGGAGAAAAATACTTGCAAATGATATGACCAGTAAGGGGTTAATATCCAAAATATATAAACAACTCAATACCAAAAAAATCAACCTGATAAAAAAATGGGCAGAAGACCTGAATCAACATTTTTCTAAAGAAGACATACAGATGGTCAACAGGCACATGAAAAGATGCTCATCACTAATCATAAGGGAAATGCAAATCAAAATCGCAAGGACATATCACCCCCCCACCTGTCAGAATGGCTGTCATCAAAAAGGCCACAAATAACAAATGTTGGTGAGGATGTGGAGAAAAGAAAACTCTGGTACACAGTTGGTGGGAATGTAAATTGGTGCAGCCACTATGGGAAACAGTACTGAGTTATCTCAATTCAAACAAAAAGAAAGAAAAGGGAAAAGTTCTCACTACACTTGCTTCCACCAGACCCTGTAGGCAAAAAATTGAGAGACTGATGTAAGATTACCATACAAGTACAACAGTAATGAAAAAGTTTGAAATGTGAGAATTACCAAAATGTGACACAGAGACATGAAGTGAGCAAATACTGTTGAGAAAATGGTGCTGATAGACCTGCTCAATCTAGGGTTGCCACAAGTCTTCAATTTGTAAGAAATACAGTATCAATTAAAATTTTCTCCTAATCAAACTGCAAAACATAAAAAATAACACTTTAAGCTACAGGCTGGAAGAAATTATTCCCTATATGTATGGCAAATAATTGATGTTTGGAATAAAGTACTCTTGCAACCTGCTACCCATGTGCAAAACTCTTAAACAGATATTTCACAATATAAGACATGCTAGTGGCTTGTGAAAATATGAAATGTTCCTCAATGTCATTATATAAGATGAAAACGCATGCAAAAAATGCAACAAGATCCTATTTCACACCACCAAAAGAACACACACACAAAAATGACACTTGATACTGGCAAATATGTGCCGAAACTAGAAGTTGCAGATATTTTTTATGAGTATAAAATGTTAACAACCATTTTGGAGTAGAATTAATTTGTTTCTTAATTAAACATACACCTACCTGATAACATAGAGATTTTACCCCCAGAAATCGATCAGCAGCAAATTTGGCTATGGGGGTCTTTTGTAATTCTGTACAAAATTAGGATTGTTTTTCCTATTCCTGTGAAAAATACCACTGGAATCTTGATAGGCATTGCCTTGAATCCATAGATTGTTTTGGGTAGTATGCACATCTTAACAAGATTAATTCTTCTAGTCCATTAACATGGAATATCTTTTTATTTATTTGTAGCTTATTCAATTTTTTTCATCAATGTCATGTAGTTTTCAATGTATAAACTTTTCACCTCCATGGTTAAATTTATTTTTAGGTATTTTATTCTTTTTGATGCAATTGTAAATGAGACTGTTTTCTTTATTTCTCTCTCTGATAGTCTGTTGTCAGTGTTTTGAAATGCAAGTGATTTATGTATATTGATTTATGTCCTATAAATTTACTAAATTTTTAAATTAGTTTTAACAGGTTTTTGATAGTCCTTTGGGTTTTCTATATATACTATCATGTCGTCTGCAAATAGAGATACTTTTACTTCTTTCTTTCCCATTTAGATGTCTTTTATTTATTTTCTTGCCTAATAGCTTTGGATAGGAATTCCAGTACTCTGTTGATTAAAAGTGGTGAAGTGTGCATCATCGTCTTATTTCTGATCTTAGGAAAAAGCTTTCATTTTTTTCACCATTGAGTATGATGTTAGCTGTAAGCTTGTCATACATGGCCTATATTATGTTGAGGTATGTTCCCTCTATAACCACTCTGTTGAGAGTTTTTATCATAAATGGATGTTGAATTTTGTCAAACGCTTTATCTGCATCTACTGAGATAATCATATAAATTTTATCCTTAATTGTGTTAATGTGGTGTTTCACATTACTTGACTTGGGGATGTTGATCCATCCTTGCATCCCTGGAATAAATTCCACTTCATTTTGTATGATCCTTTCAGTGTGCTGCTGAACTTTGTTTGTTAGCATTGTTTCTTTTTGCATAACATATAGTCTGTGGTTTCCAATGTTGCTTTTTAAAAATAGACCAATCAGTTGAAAATCCATAAAAAGTAATATGTATACAGATACTCACACACTTCACTCCCCCCAAAAAATCTCTTACAGATGACTGACTCAAATCAAATTTGTTGGCATTTTTAATAGCTTATGCTTATCACTTCCTTCAGAACCATTCATTTGTTTTCTAAGAAATCCTTTTTTTAAAAAACTTTTATACTCACTTATCACTTTTACATGATAGTTATTTAAATTATCTGGCTACAGTAACAATTATATCTGACATAAATGTATTTGGAAACAAAACATTCAACTTTTGGCATACAGATAAGCAGTGGGAGAAGAAATGTGTGAGCACATTAACAGAGCTAGCCCAAAACATGGGCCCTGTCAGGGGGCAGGTAATCCAGAGCAGCTGTTGAACAGGGGTTGGGAAGACATTCTACAGTACTTTCCACCTTGGATGCAGACATAAAGGAAATACATATAATATTATAAAAAATGGAAATTTTAGCAGAAGTCAAGAAAAAGCAGAGAGTAATAAAATGAATTGGAAAAACAAGAGACTGATGGTGTGGGTCATGCTTGTTTTTTTAGCAATTAATTACATCAAGTGCCCATAGGTGCCAATTATACCATAGTTTGCCTACCTACCATTGCTCTGTTTGACCAAAGTGTTCTTTCAAAGGTGTGGGAAAGTCTGACTTATTTAGAATAGTAATTATCTTTTTGTAAAGAGATAAACCTAGGCACCTGAGGGTATATATAAATAACAAACAACACATAAAACTATTTTTCTTTAAAAAAACAGCCATATATTACTGAGTCAAATATTAGAAATGAACATTCGTTTGTTAAAGTACCTAACAGAGATGATCTTTGATTTTTCAATCCTTCAATTACCAATTATCTTCACTTTAACATAGCAAGTTAACAAGTAGAAGACTAACACATAGATATTAATAACAATAGAATCTTTTGTGTCAAAGCTTTCAAAAAAAGGAATGAAAGGAAAAATAAAAAAACCCTTTTGTGTGTCATTCTCAGATGTTATTTTCAATTAAATGTTTCTTCAGACCTAAAAAAATCCTAAAGATAAAAACAAGTGTCATTTTGTTTCCATTCACTTGAAATTGATATTTACCATTATTTCAAATCATACTTAATTTACAGTTTTTAAGATAAAAAAAAAGAGGAAGAAATAAGTGAAAAGAGAAAAATTAAGTAGAAAGTAATATGGTATTGGAATAATTGGCAAGAATTTGTTGAATAGTGCTATGTAGTTTTGGTCATAATTTCTTGGTTCTACAAATTTCATTCTCATAGACTCTTTAAGTATAATCAATTCAGCTATAATACAAGATAGACTGTCCTGTAATACATGACAGAAAACACTGTACTGTTTTAGAAGTGCAAATGGTCACATAATTTTGGAATACTCTAGGTAAATTATTATTGAGTATAATGGTTATGACACATAACAAATGAAAATTTCAGGGAAAAATATTTTGGCTGACAAAGAAACATGTCTTGTTTTAGAGACTATGTATTTTACTACTTCACAATAGAATCTATTTCTAAACCAAGGAGAAAAAAAAAAAATAAAGAAAACTTAGGAAAAAGGCAAAGAGCTACTTTTGAAAGTAAAATATTTTTATATAATCATAGTTAGAAAAAGAAGTGGAAAGCAGTATGTGATTTCAGATGATTGTATGTTTTATAAACTATTAAGAGGTGAATGTCTCCGAGCTTGCAGTTGCCAGTTGCTGAGAGATTTAAATTCAGAGGTCCATCTATACAAAGAGATTGTGCTGTTATTATGTGCTGTTATTATGGTAAAGATTGTGCTGTTATCTTTTAAAAATTGAACTAGAGAGTAAACAGTCACACATTTTTTAAACATATGAATTTTAAAAGGTCTATGTTTGAACACCTTTATAAAGAAACTGACAGCTATAGATGAAAAGAAATCTATAGAGTTTACCTTTAAAAACTGCATATATTAATTTTGTAATATTGAATTTCTTATAATGAAAGCAAAGGCATTTGAGACATAATACACTTTAAGAAATATCTCTGTAAATAATATTTACTGAAAAAGTAAATGTAAAACTAAATAATATGGCATGTAATTAATATAGATTATAGAGAACATCACATCGATTGCATAAGTTTTTGAAATTATTCTCTAATGGAACAGTTCAACACAAGTATAAGATATTTTAACCAACACAAATTGGGTCTTTGAATATTACTTTGAGAGGTTAATAGTCAACTGATAGGTGATTCAGGACAGCTGCTGGTAGAGGAAAATGTGTACTTACGACTAGTACTTGATGTGATTAGTGTATCTCATTCTTACCTACATTAAAATCTGTAGTAGTTTGTGAAGGGAACATGTGAGATTTCCACCTTTTCCATTTTCCATTTGTTCTTCAGCCTCTTGATATATCTATTTCATGTTTAATCTTTTCAAATTGTAAACAATTCTTAAGTGTGTTACTAGGTAACATGGGGTCAAGGGAAAGTAAAATTTATAATTCAGAATGAAGAGAGAATAATTGGGCTTCCCTGGTGGTGCAGTGGTTAGGAATCTGCCTGCCAATGCTGGGGACATGGGTTTGAGCCCTGGTCCAGGAAGACCCCACATGCCGCAGAGCAACTAAGCCCGTGTGCCACAACTGCTGAGCCTGCGCTCTAGAGCCCGCGAGCCACAATTACTGGAAAAAAAAAAAAAAAGTGCCAGAACTATTGAAGCCCGCGTGCCTAGAGTCCATGCTCCACAACAAGAGAAGCCACCGCAATGAGAAGCCCACGCACTGCAGCGAAGAGTAGCCCCCGTTTGCTGCAACTAGAGAAAGCCCGTGTACAGCAATGAAGAACCAATGCAGCCAAAAATAAATAGATAAAATAAATTTTTAAAAAAGAGTGGGAGAATAATTTATGGAAGACGACCTTGAATGGAGCAAGAGAGGATATTAACCAATACCAGGTGCAAGGGAAGGTCTTGGATTAGAGCAAGGAGAGCGAATCTATCACAAGAAGAAAGGCAATGTGTGTGTGTGTGGCGGGGGAGAAGTACAGACACAAATAGGGTGGTAGATATGTGGATAGGAATATTACAAAGTTCTCTTCTAAATGCTTTAATTTTGTCAGTAAATCATAAGAAATGTCTCCAAGCAGACAAGAGGAAGATGGACAATATTGGAGGTTTGAGCTGAAAGCAGGTGATAGGAGTGGATTTCACTTCCTCAGACTATGGAGGAGGGAAATTCTGAGAGAAATGATCGGAGGAATGAAAGTCGGTATTTGGGCAGTGTTTAGTGTTCACTCAGTATTATTTAATAAGAAAAACATTTTTAAGAGAATGAAATTGCATTTCTTAGTCGTTTGACAGATTCATGGTATCATCTCCTCTGAGTTTGTTCATAGAGTCTCTGTCATGATCACAGTAAACTCATACTCTGTTTTGTGCTGGTTAAAAGTAGGTTCTACAGGCACTGAAGAAGTATGGCAAGGGCTAATGTTGCCCAATTTGAAGTTCAGGAAGATTCATTTAGAATCTAAGTGTGCATTTTATGTTGTGGTAAATCAGTAATCCTTGCCAATTCAGACTAATTGACAAAGAAACCAGCCACCATAAGTGAAAAGATTCTATTGTGGATTTTGTTTAAACGATTCTTGGTGTATTTATTTACTTACTTATTTGATGTTTTTTATTTGAAACCAGAACCAGCCTAGAAATGATACCTAATAACAGTCATTTATTTACAGACAAATATTGCCAGGAACGTCATAGAGACTGTTTATAATCTACTCTTAGATTTTTAGAGGGAGTCAATATTATCACTGCTTTATAAGAATGACATCTGAAATTCAAATAATTTAATCAAGTTAATGTAACCTGCAAGTTACAACACCAGATTCAAATATAATCCTGTCTGAAACCAATAACTATGTTCTTTTTACCACATTAGACTACCAATCACATAAGTTGCCTACTAAAATAAGAAATTATTTGTAAATATGTATTAAAGCTTTAAAATATTACATGAATATAGTATGTTTACATTTTTAATGATCATACATGAGATATAGCAACTTTAATACTTGTATCCTTGAAAACAACTTACTCTCTGAAGATATTTTAATTACTCCTCCTCTAACATGTTTATGATTTTAATTTAATGGTAACGTGATACGTTTTAATCTAAACAACTTAAATACTTTATGAGTGGAACCCCAATTGATAAAATTTCATTATTCAATTGGTACTACATTGAGGTCCCTGTTTTGCCTCACAAATCAACCTCTAATAGGTTATTACAGAAAATTGTTGTTCTGTGTAAATTTTTTCAAGTTTCCTCAGTGAAGTAGATATTACAAAAGCTACATTTAAACCCAACACTATGAACTTAAGTCACAGAGGCAAGCAGAAACTATTGTATTTGCTTTGAGCATCTACATATTGTAATAAAGACTATTGGACGCAACTCAAATCTAACTTCATTTGAGGATAACCTTAGGCATTCTGTGTCTGTATTTCTTGTAATTTTGGATTGGCTACTGGACATTCAGTTTTGCCTTAAAACACTCACTAACCTCAGACCAAAAGGCATAAAAACTATTATGTGATGATTAGCCACTGTAGACCAGACACACCAGGTATGTACAGTTGTATAGTGTTGATGATACACAAAAACAAACAAAAAATTATCTTTCTCAGATGGAGTGACAGATGAAAATACTTAAACTAAAAATAAACTCTCATAATTTAGCAAATAGAGTTGAAGGCAGTCAAAATGTATTACATTTCTTAGAGCTGTTTAATATATTTTTTCTTTATAGTAGGGCATGTTTTCCTCTATTTGACTGAAAGACATTTTGATTGATGGGACAGTTACACTTGTTTTTATACCCCTCACAGACCTACCATGATGCTTTGTACATTAATAATCACCCATTAAATATTGTTGAGTTGAATTACATTTATTAGTAGTTCAAAGGTATTTTTGAATGAATAAATTAAAATAATACCAGTAGATAAAGTACTTCTGAAGCATTTCTTGATTGTAATATCATGAAACATCTTTAGCCAAGGTAAAAATTTAAATGTAGGAGTAAATAATAATGAAGTATGTTCAAATTTGGAATATGATAGTCAATGAAGATGATTCTTAGATATAAATACTGAAAGATTGATCTTTATGAAACATTGAGATTGAGGTCCAAAATTATTTGCACAAATGTTTATTAAATAGCCTAGTCAAGAGATTAAAATGCTTGACAATTGTCAAATGTACAAGTGAGAGATTTGTTAAACACTGAAAGCATAGAAATAGCCATATGTCTTAAACTAATATATGAAATTATATAATAAATATAAGCAGGGAATATTTTATCAAAAATTTTTTTTATCATGGGGAAGGTGTAGTCAATTTCTGCTATTTATTATTCTTAAGCTTATAACTTAGTGAACCAAATATCAAGTGGATGGAAATATTTCTTGTCCAGGTAAAATTGTCATTTGGGTAAATTTTACCTTGAGCATCTTCTTATTTCCTTGTTAACATTTTCTATGTTGCCCAAATAAAGCCTTATTTCCACAATTTACTACTTTATGTGAGGATCTTTTTGGTGTGGCCAATTGGGAGGTGTTGATATTTCTGTGTCAGACTGCAAAGGTTATAATTGACATTAGGAAGGGGAATTTCTATGCAGATCATATAACTGTTCCTTTATTATGTGTCAGGGTAGAATTTATATAAAACAAAGTTGATTTAAGACCAATGCTGTTATTACTTGAAAGATTAAAACAGGCAAATTCCATGTGTTTACTGAAACTCAAAAGTGGCATTTCTGTGCAAATTAGCCAAGAGTCTGAAATAAAAGATAGAGAACTCTTGAGACCTCTTAAGTCTTCATGGCCAACTCTTCTATACACAATTGAGAGAACTCCCCATGACCTGCATCATTCAACCTGGATCCCAATCCAAACTTAGAGTCAGGCTTTCTGGGGTCATGGCCAAAGTGTCCATCTGTTATTAATAACCCATGATGATTCACATGCACAATTAAGTTTGAGAATATTGTCTAAAGAAAACAAAGCCCTCACAAGGGCCATTGCTAAGATGAGACAATTCTGGCATGGTGCCAAGCCATCTAAACTTAGAATGATAAAACCTGGATTTTAGGGTGTTTGCTATCCTATACTTGTATCCACTTGAGAAAAATCTTTTAACTTCTATTATCCACAGTTTTCTTTTCAATAAATTGTCTGTATTTCATGAGGTATTTGAGTTTTTGAGATAATCAAATGTGTCAATACATACAAATGTAATGCAAAAAGAATCCATAAGACATTTTATACAGTATGGTGCTAGTAATCTCTTTTTAATTGATAGTTGCCCTATGAAAAACATCTGGATTAATTATTTTTAATAGTAAGAATAAGACGTTCCATCTAGATATGAAGTTTCAGTGATATATTAGTAATATTCTACTCTCCTTTTAAGGAATATGTCTAGAAGTACCCCTCAGATTGATAGTTTCTTTTTAAGGGTCCAGGTTAATGGTGCCTCTTTCAGATTTCTCTGGTATTATACAATGCTTATAATTGCTAAGCCATATTAATTAAAATAATCAAGCATTTCTTCTAATAACTGAATAGAGTCATCCTCTAAACTGCTTAAGCGTTACTGCTACTGCTATCTTATTAAATATTTAATATCACCTATTAAATACAAAGTTGAATAATAAGCTTACATAAGTGAATATTTAATAAAACACTAGTACACTTAAGATGATACAAAGCAGGAAAAAATATTTCAGGATAAAAAGACTTTGAAATTTCCTGTATTGTTTGATACAACTTAGGGAACAGTCTCAAGAAAACATTTTTTTCCTTCTTCTGCATCAGCTCATCTACGAACCAATTTATTTCTGAAATAGGCCCCAGGGGCAGACTGGTTGGTGACTATAATGGGGGATATCTGACTGGCCACTCAAGGAAATTGCTATGGACTTTTAATCTTATTTTGATTAAGTTCCGTGTAGATTGTGTCTGCCAGGCTAGCACTAAGATTACTGTTTCTGAGCTCTTTGGCTGTTATTGGACTGAGACTCTCAATTTTTTTTTCTACTTTTTCAAGGTTAAGTTGAAACAATATTACCCACTTCTTATAAATAGTATATATTTATGTTTTAAATTGTGGTAGAAACTCTAATGTTAATAAAGACATCATATTTAACAAGTCATAAGCTTATGAAAGTCACCGTTTTTTGGAAAAGTAGTTTTATGTTTTAAAAAAAGGAAAATCTCTTTAGGGGAAAAACACAATATTTGCATGTGTTTGAAGGTGCAAAATGATAATTATATAAGGAAATCAAATATAGTTGAAAAATAACTAATCAAAGAATATTTAGTGTAGAGGAGAAGGGATATGGATAAACTGTAGGGGTATTTTTTTAATCTGTTTTCTGCAGACATCTAATCAAAATAAGGAAAACTTAATGTGTTCTATTTCAGAGCCATCACAATAGAAGAAATAAGACATTGCCCTTCATCTTGCAGTGGATGAACAGTGTTAACTGCCTACCTATCAATCCATTCCTCTTTTCTTCTTCTAAATGGAATCCTGATATTATGCAAGCATGTGCCCTTCCCCCATGCAGCATGGGTGAATCAGGGAAATCTCACCCAACCCCAAAGGGCAGAGATGGGCCATCTGTGGTCAGCTAATCGTGGAAAGCTCTTTCCCTTTTTTAGCTCAAAGTTTCCATAGGAAACACAGACTTAGCATCAAACAGCTCATGGTCTTGCTTCCAGATTGATAATGATTCATGGGTACACAGGTAACTTTCTATGGCCTAATTAGGCTTAAAAGATGGACTTGCATTTCATTATTGGAACACAAATTTCCTTTCAATATATGAATAACAAAGCATGCCACACCCATTGTTATCAGAAAAAAAAGTCAATATAAAACAATTCCTTCTTCAGGACATGATCTGAGCATTTCTTTTTGTTAAAATAAGAGCAGAATTTCTGTTGTCTGTCTCTAAAGCATTTTGACATTTCTGCTCTTAACATATTACTTATCAAGTATATCTGTGGCTTAGAGCAAAACTTCTCAGTTGTCTGCAGTAGAACACTGATGTGAAAGGTATGTTAACAGGAGACGTGACATCTGATCCTTATATCTGTTAGCCAATCAGGTGGACCCTGGGCAGCCAGGATCTTCAGGTCACTTGTTTGCAGCCATAAACAGTGTGCCCTACAACTATTATTAACTTATTTGAAAGCAGTACATTTGAAAATGGTAGTAAAGTGCTGGTCTAGAGCATCTGATTTATAATTCTGAGCAATTCTATGGGTCATAGTTCAGTGGACAGGAGTATTCTGGTTGTCTCTTCAAATATAGTAATTTCACATATTGCCTATTCTAGAAAAACTTAATATTTTTCTACTTAAGCCAAAGCCTAATCCAGAGCCAGGCGCTAACTCTCTTCAGTGATGTGAAGGCTGAGAGGTGAGGAAGCTACAAAAGAAAAGCTTGAAGTCGGCAGAGGTTGGTTATTGAGGTTTAAGGAAAGAAACCTTCTGCATACCATAAAAGTCAGGGTGAAGCAGCAAGTACCACATAGAAGCTGCAGCTAATTATCCAGAAGATCTAGCTAAGATAACTAATGAAGAGAGCTACACTAAACAATAGATTTTTAGTGTAGATGAAACAGCCTTCTACTGGAAGAAGACGCCATCTAGGACTTCCATAGCTAGAGAGAAGTAAATCTCTGGCTTCAAAGCATAGGCTGAATCTCTCATTAGGGGCTCATGCAGCTGGTAACTTTAAATTGAGGGAAACGTTCATTTACCATTCTGAAAATCCTGGAGCCCTTAAGAGTTATGCTAAGTCTACTCTGTGCTCTATCAATGGAGCAACAAAGCTTAGATGACAGCGCATTTGTTTAACACATGGTTTACTGAATATTTTATGCCCCTGTTGAAATCTACTGCTCAGAAAAAAAATACCTTTCAAAATATTACTGCTCATTGATAATGCACTTCATCATCCAAGAATTCTGATGGAGATGTACAAGGTTAATGTTGTTTTCATGCCTTGCTAACACAACATTTATTCTGCAACCCATGGGTCAAGAAGCCATTTGACTTTCATATATTATTATTTTAAAAATACTTTTTGTGGGGCTTCCCTGGTGGTGCAGTGGTTGAGAGTCTGCCTGCCGATGCAGGGGACACGGGTTTGTGCCCTGGTCTGGGAAGATCCCACATGTCGTGGAGCGGCTGGGCCCGTGAGCCATGGCCGCTGAGCCTGTGAGTCCGGAGCCTGTGCTCCACAACGGGGGAGGCCACAATAGAGGCCCGTGTACCGAAAAAAAAAAAAAATGCTTTTTGTAAGGCTATAGCTGTCATAGATACTGATTCTTCTGATGGATACAGGCGAAGTCAATTGAAAACCTTCTGAAAAGAATTTACCATTCTAGATGCCTTTAAGACATTTGTGATTCTTGTGAAGAGGTCAAAATAGCAACATTAACAGGAGTTTGGGAGAAGTTGATTCCAACCTTCATGGATGACTTGGAGGGTTTTAAGACTTCAGTGGAGGGAGTAACTTCAGTGGAAGAATTAGAAGTGGAGTCTGAAGATGTGACAGAATTGCTGCAATCTCATCATAAAAGTTTAATGGATGAGGAGTTGCTTCCCATGGATGAACAAAGAAGATGTTCTCTTGAGATGGACTCTACTCCTGGTGAAGATGTTGTGAAGATTGTTAAAATGACAACAAAGAATTTAGAATATTACAGAAACTTAAAGATAAAGCAGCAGCAGGGTTGGAGAGGACTGAATCCAAATTTGAAACTTCTACTGTGGATAAAATGCTATCAAACAGCATTGCATGCTACAGAGAGGAAGAGTCAATCGATGTGGCAAACTTCATTGTTGTCTTATCTTAAGAAATGGCCACTCCCGCCCCAGCCTCAGCAACCACCACCCTGATCACTCAGCAGCCATAAATATTGAGGCAGGACCCTCTACCAGCAAAAAGATTGTGATTCACTGAAGGCTCCGGTGATAGTATTTTTTAGCAATAAGGTATATTTAATCAAGGTTTGTACATTTTTTAGACAAAATGCTATTATTGCACACTTAATAGACTACAATATAGGCTTTGATTTGCTTTCTGATTCATGTCTAAGCCTATTTCTCTGGCTTTTTTTGGTCAATTTTAAGAGCTGTCCTATGCCTTTCCAATATATTTATTTTTGCTTGCTAAAACTACAAACAATTTCTAGTGTTTTCAACCAATAACACTAACGAAAATAAAGGCCAAATACATTGCTAAAGTACTGGATTAACTAAATTTAAGTTGCTTTCCTTGTTAAAAGAATTCTTCCAGCCTTTTGTATATTAATATACTTTGTGAATCTCCAGTCAAGGGGGGATGCAATACACTGTAGAGATATCATCTACCTGTTGGACTCTTTAAGTTTATAAAAGATACATTTATTAGTATATAACTTTCTGATTATCAAAGCCAAAAACAAAATTAAGCTCTTATATAAAACAAGGAAACTTGAACATCTTTCTTCTCCTATTCCCCTATATCACATTTTAATTCTTTATGGATATTTTTATTTTAACTTTATCATTTAATATTTAAAAATTTCTCCAAGAAATTCTCATACTAAGCATAGTTCACAACCATACCTGTATATATTATTTTTAATCTGCATTATTTTTGGAAGTCAAAATGTGCTGTATGCAACTTTGGAAAATGAGTTATTTCATAATTTTTTTGTATTGAGTTATCTCAGGAATCTCCATGTTTCATTTAAGCTCATATTCAAGATGGGCAGGTGAGTAAATATTCTAAACCTCTGATTATCTGAGAATAGCATTATGTTGTTTTCACATACACACTAATGGTGAGCTGAGAATGAAATTCTAAGTATGCTCATAAAAGTAACAAATTTCTCTTCAAATATCTATAAATAATTGCTACAATGTGTTCTGATGTTTGCTGTTCTGCAAATAAGAGTCTGTTATACTAACATTTTTTATACTTAAATTGCCATTTTTTGCATCTTACTTTTAAGAATTTTTTCTTTGGAAATTTAAATTTTGCAAAATATTTGTAGGTGTAGTAACTTTTTAAACTTTGTTGGGAGTAATTAGTGAGCTTTAATCAATATACTTGCTTATTTTTTTAATCTTGTATATTTTTCTAATATTCTGTTTTATTAATTTATCTGCATTAATTTTCCTCATTGCTTCCTCAAGAGTGCCAAAATTCTTGGATTATATTAAGGCTTTAGACTGCTATCATCATATTTTTTATTATTTTAATGGCCAGGTCTTCCTTATACACAATGTTGGAGGGCTTCACACATTTGTAACATATTATTATTCCAATATTCTGCAATAGCAATTCTGACATTTGCCATCCCAAATGAATGTCAGCTTAATTTGTTTTGACTCCTTAAAATCCTGTATTACCTCACATAGGTATAGTTTAATTCCAGCCTTTCAACTTTGAAGTTTTCTTTCCATGTCTGCCCATTCTTCATATTTTTTTTTCTTCCTGTTTCATACAAGTCACTTCTTTTCGCAAGCTACTGAAATGGGTTTCTAACTGTCTTTTAACAAAATTTGGAATTGTCAACAGGTTACTTTCAGAGTCATAATTAGCACTGACTTCTTTAGGATGTTTTCCCTTTTCCCTTTTTGCACTGTTTTTGTATTCCATCAGACAGAAATTTTACTTATCTTTACTAATAAAAGTATTTATTACTGGTATTTTCCATTAGGAACAATATGTGGAATCTATGTTTCTCCCCTTTTTGTTATAAAGTTATTTATTTGCAAGCAGTAGAAACCAACTCTAACTGAAGCAAAATAAGTTTATTGGAAACATACTGATAGGCTTACAGAATTGAATAATACGATGAAAAACCAAGTCATGTGAAGAACAGGAGCCAGGGAAGAATTAGGCATCAGACACAGAACTAGTGAGCTTCTCTCATCAGCGCTAGAATCACATAATGATACCTCTCATTCCCTTGTGGCTTTGTGTGCCTGGCTAAAGATGCAAATTTCTGGGAAGAGAATTCAGTTGGCCTTAGGTAATGACCTCACCCTTGTCATCAGAGAGAAGAATCTGTGACTAGAAGCCCAGGAAAAGAACATGTCAGAAGAGGTGCTGGTATCAAAAGAAGGGGAAGTCAAAAGTGCTATTAGAGCAAACGTCATCTCTTGCTTTTCTCCCTCTTCCACTTTAACTCCCCTACAGTTTCTATCAGCTTGTTATCAGTCTTTGGTGCCTTCAAACAGTTGCTTCTATTTTGCGCAGTTTATGGTTGCTGTCTGTGGGAGGATATAATCCTTATACACTACATCCCCATTATTAGAAGTAGAACCACTATGTGCTTTTTCTTATTGGAGGTGCGTTCTGCAGTAGTCATGTGCAGTTATGCCCATTAGATCAAGTTCATTTAAGGTAGCTCAAACCTTCCCATATTTCTACTAATATTTTTTCTCCTACTTATATAAATGACTGAGAAACTGTGTTAAAATGTCCTACTGTGACTATAATTTCATTGTAATATGAAAACTTTTATATTGTGTATTTTGATACTATATTATTATATTCTTTACAAAATGTCCTCATTATCTCTAATAATTATTTTACTCCAAAGACTGTTTTTTCTTATATGAATATGGTTATGCCAGCTCTCTTTTGGCTGGCATTCCCATATTATACCTTTTTCTCATTGTTTTATTTTTGAACTTCTGTTTTTCTGTACTTTAAATCTATTAATTATAAATAGACTATAGGGAGGTTTTGTTCCTCTACATTAAAGTCTGTTGTCTTTGGGTGACTCATGGAAGATTTTTATCTATTTGTATAAATTAAATTGTGTGTGTGTGTGTTTGTGTGTGTTAAATCTCTGTTCTTAAGTTATAACTATTTATCCAGCTTGATGAAATTCATTCTCTCTTTTCATCCATTCTTTTTTATTTCTATTATTCCTTTTGCTAATTTGGAAATTACATTTCTATTTCTTTTATTGGTTGCTCTAGAAATTAAATGCATTTTTAAGATTTAACTCTAATTTTTATCAAAACTTGTATCTTCCTCTGAAATTATATGAGAAATAAGTGAACCAACTTTTACAAAATTGTGCAACTTAATTTTCTTTATGTGTTATTTAAGGTACTCAGAGGTAAATTTTTGCCTAAAAAGTTGTTATCTTCCTTCAATTTGAATTGTATCCTTTAGAATTTTATTTAGTGAAGTTCTACTGATGCCAAATCTTAAATAGTTATTTCACTTTCATTATTGGAATATATTTTTAATAAATATAGAATTCCACATTTTTTAAACATGTTGAAGTTATCATTCCATCTGTTGACCTGAAGCAGGTTGTCAGATGTTTATGCAGCAAATATGAGCTTATTCGGGATCATCAGAGAATGGCAATTCAGGGTCTGAAACCATGGTGATCCACGTACAAGCCTCCACATGGCAAGGAAACACTTTTATAAAAGAGAAAAGTAATGTGAGAGGGCTTCCCACCTTCCCATGGACAGAGTCCATGTCCATGGCTTTTTATTGGCTGAATCCTTGCCAGGAGAGAATAGCGATCTTTCTTCTTCCTGTTAGACTCTGCTACTGTCACAGCACGTGCGAGATCCTCCTTCTGGTCTCCAGACTCTATTTAATTGAGGTTTCTGTTTATTAAATTTTTTACACATCTTACTGTGATTTCATTTGTCAGCCTAATTGTTGCTTCTTTAATCTTTTTATTTTCAGGCAGTTTTTAAGATTTTTCTCTTGTCTTCTGTTTTCTGCAGGTCACTTTTCTTACCTTATTGAGAATTTGTTGACCTGCTTAAATCTGTTTATATTTGTCTTTAATCAGTACTTGAAGAGTATTATCTATTATCTCTTTAGTTATTGCCTTTGTCCTTTAAACTCTATCATCTTCTATTCTCTGTATCTTTTAACTTATCTTCAATACTTTCTTTCATTTATTTCTCCTTATTGAACTTGGATTATTTCCTAGTAGTTCTCTGTTATCTTCTAGTCAGCATTTCTTTTTTTAAAATATGCCAGGTTCACTTTTATATTTTCCTACCTGCATCTTCCAGCTTTTATTTGTTCCTTTAAATATTGTAAGCATAACTATTCTTTAAGGTCTGACAGTTCTATGATGTAAAGTTATATTCTGTTTGTCTTATCTGTTGATTTGTCTTCAAATATTCTGTTATCCTTAACAGTATGCTTATCCTTCTCTCTCTCTCCTGTGTACATATGTACTCGAGCATACACTCAGGAAAACAACATGTACACCCACATACACATTATATTTCATAGGCTTGTGTCAGGCACAATTCTAAATAATTTCAAAATTAACAATTCTCAGTACATACGTACAAGTAGTTCTTCTTATATTCACTTTACAGTTGAGGAAACTGAGAATCTCAGAGAATAAATGACTTGGCCAAATTCACACAGTTAGTTAGTGTAAATGATTTCTAATAATACCTTGAGACCTCCTGTGGAGGTCATTTCCTCCAGAAGCTTTGCTTCTGTAGGCATTACCCATGTCAGACCACTTTAAAACCAGCTCAAAATTTGAGAGTCCCTGGACAACCTAAATTTTATCCCAGTCTACAGGTATTTTCAGGTATTCTGGTTCATTCTTATTTTATCCTTCAATGGACTCCACTAGCTTTTAATACTCTAGGCTTAGCATAAAGAGGTCTCTGGCTAGACTCTCCATTTTAGGTTAGCTATAGGCTTTAATTTCTGTCTCTTTCATCTGAGGATTCCATCAGGCCAAAAGTTCACACAGACTGGATGAGAACACGCACCCAATTCTGTGTTAATTGTCCTCCCTGATATCCTTCTTCTCTAATTGTTGCAAGGTGTTCCCCATGACTTTTTTCTTCCTTTGACTTTCACTAGATTGATTGAATAATCCCTTTTAATTTCCTTACATACATTCTTCACTTAAAGTAGATCAATATCACTAGTTTATTCCCTGTTAACACATAATACCTTATAACGTCTGAATATTGATTCCTTGTCCTACTTTACAGGTATTTTAGTGCTTTCAAGTATTTGTTTTACTGTATTTTTGTTGCTTCTACGTAGCAAATGCTTTCTTTAGATTCAACCACCTGTTCATATATATTAATATTTTGTGTCCATTGATCATGCATTCTACTCATCTATTCATCATTGCTTCCAAAGTTTTCTGATGCTTTAAAAATATGACTTTAAAAATTAATTCAGCCTTTTCTTGTCGTTACAATGGGAGTATGGGTCTTATCCAACTACTCCATCCTTTCCAGAAGCAGAAAAAAAATCATTATTATTTCAGTTTCCATTCTTTGTATTCTAGAACTTCTATTAGGTGCTCCTTGGATTTTTTATTCTATCCTCCATGATTTCTGACTTTTTATATTTTCTACGTTTTTGCTAATATTCTCCTGTAAGCTGCTCTTTACACTAGCCAACAAAGTCTAAAATATTTACTCTCTAGCCCTTTACAAAAAAAAATGTTTTCTAACTACTGCTCTAGAATGATTTTGTATTTCCTCTGAAAAACCCCCAAAGTATCATTGGTCAGAAAAAGATACATATGTTAATTTTTAATTTGATAGTTCAAGTCCATATAATTCATAAATTTGAAGACAAAGAACACATGATATATACCCGTAACGTCACACATTCTCAGGGTAAATATATATATATATATATATATATATATATATATTCACTCCTATCAATTCCTATCAATTATTCTAATACTGATAGACAAACTTCCACTTCATTACCTGTGTTGGTTAATTTATTTTTGGTCTACCATTTCATTATGGGTGTAGCTATTAATCACCTACTCACTGATGAGTGATAAGGCCCAAATTTGTAAGTTCCTGGGCCCATCTCTCCTGCTACTCAGAAAAATCAGAGCAATTGATCATGCTGATATTAAGTCTCACTTGTGTTTCTGGTAGGGACTGTTTTCTTGTAGTTTGAAGTATATATATATAAGAAAATTTCTGATATTAGCATTTGTTATTGAGATTTTTCAGGTAAACTGACTTGCCATATAGACGAAATCTAATTTTAAAATCCAAGATGTATTTTTTCAGACATAAAACCCAAACTTCATAATAAGCATTAGAAAAGTGTTTCAAGGAAGTGTTTAGTAAATACGGTTATACAATATTTACTGATGTGAATTTCGATTGTATAATCAATCTCAGTCTCATTTGATTATATACCATGAGATAAATGCCAATGATGCTTATTTTTAACAAAATGAACTACAAATAATACATTGCACAAATTATCTGATGCAAGAACAGGTACTCCTAATTAGAAAAATGCAACAATTGTATAAGAAAAAAAAGTGTAATATATAAATATTTTTAAAGTCTGGGGTATGAGGACTTAATTTGATTGGTTTTTGAAATACTAATTTCCCAACACAGTTTCTCGCATGTTTCATTTACACGAGAGAAAACTCTTTAATTATAAGATTCTTAATTTACCCTGGTAATTTCATAAGAAAAATGATTAATTACTTTGAGCAATCAGTTTTAAACATAGTCTTTATTTAAACCTCACACACACAGACCACAAAGAAAAAAAAAGAAAGCAAAGGACAAACTTGTGCATAACACTTAAAGAAAAATCTAGCCTTGAAATATTTCTTTAGACATGGTAAAAATCTTCCTATTGTTGCTAACTAATAATTCTATTTTTAAGTTCAACTGATTCAACATAGCAATTGAATTTTAAGTAAACATACTATTTTAAGAAATGAATGGCATATTTAGAGTGCTGACATTTAGAAAATGCAAGTTTTGTGAAATTTGTAATGTGCTTTAAAATCATAAATGTTAAAATAAATGAATGGCAGATTATATTTAATGGAATAAAAACAGAAGAATATTATAAATACTTGAAAGCCCAAGGCAAAGTTCTATTATAAGTACTCCCCTTTCAATCAAGATTATAAATATTCAAATTTAAAATCCCGTTAACTAATAATACGTATTTATCTTAGAGACAGAACCCATGGCTCTAAACCTTGGCTTCATAGTAGAATCACATGGTGAGTTTTTTTTTTTTAAAGAATCAATTTTATTTATTTATTTTTGGTTGCTTTGGGTCTTCATTGCTGCACGTGGGCTTTCTCTAGTTGTGAGCAATATGGTGAGTTTTAAAATTCTTCTTGGTCTCACTCAGCTTCTATGAAAACAGAACTTCACTTTTTAAGAAGGGATATGGGTAGTTTGAAATGTCTCACATTATCCTAACATGTGGGTGAGATTAAGAAACAATGATCATTGCTAAGCTCTATGGCTATATGCAGCAAGCACCAACTGCAAACACTTAACCTGCCTGAAATATACAGAGAGAAAATATTCACAAGAGTGACATAAACACAAGAGTTCAGACTTGGCAGAATTTTTCTTCTCATTTGTTTAGAAATAAACTGCTGAATTACAGAAAGTTATATGGAAAACTATCAAAATAAATTTACATAAAATATTTAGTTGTGTTAATTTATAACTTAAATTTTTTTTAATGTCTGAAATATTTATATTAACATATTTCCATACAAATAACCTAATGAAAGTTTAGTATTAGTTGTTTTGTTTTTTATACTGCAGGTTCTTATTAGTCATCAATTTTATACACATCAGTGTATACATGTCAATCCCAATTGCCCAATTCAGCACACCACCATCCCCAGCACACCGCAGTTTTCCCGCCTTGGTGTCCATACATCTGTTCCCTACATCTGAGTCTCAACTTCTGCCCTGCAAATTGTTTCATCTGTACCATTTTTCTAGGTTCCACATACATGCGTTAATATACGATATTTATTTTTCTCTTTCTGACTTACTTCACTCTGTATGACAGTCTCTAGATCCATCCACATCTCAACAAATGACTCAATTTCATTCCTTTTTATGGCTGAGAAATATTCCATTGTATATATGTACCACATCTTCTTTATCCATTCGTCTGTCGATGGGCATTTAGGTTGCTTCCATGACCTGGCTATTGTAAATAGTGCTGCAATGAACATTGGGGTGCATGTGTCTTTTTGAATTATGGTGTTCTCTGGGTATATGCCCAGCAGTGGGATTGCTGGATCATATGGTAAATATATTTTTAGTTTTTTAAGGAATCTCCATACTGTTCTCCATAGTGGCTGTATCAAGTTACATTCCCACCAACAGTGCAAGAGTGTTCCATTTTCTCTGCACCCTATCCAGCATTTGTTGTTTGTAGATTTTCTGATGAGGCCCATTCTAACTGGTGTGAGGTGATACCTCACTGTAGTTTTGATTTGCATTTCTCTAATAATTAGTGATGTTGAGCAGCTTTTCATGTGCTTCTTGGCCATCTTTATGTCTTCTTTGGAGAAATGTCTATTTAGGTCTTCCGCTCATTTTTGGATTGGGTTCTTTCTTTAATATTGAGCTGCATGAGCTGTTTATAGATTTTGGAGGTTAATCCTTTGTCCATTGATTCATTTACAAATCTTTTCTCCCATTCTGAGGGTTGTCTTTTCATCTTGTTTATGGTGTCCTTTGCTGTGCAAAAGCTTTGAAGTTTCTTTAGGTCCAATTTGTTTATTTTTGCTTTTATTGCCATTACTCAAGGAGGTGGATCAAAAAAGATCTTGCTGTGATTTATGTCAAAAAGTGTTCTTCCTATGTTTTCCTATAAGAGTTTTATAGTGTCCAGTCTTACATTTAGATCTCGAATCCATTTTGAATTTGTTTTTGGGTATGGTGTTAGGGAGTGTTTTAATTTCATTCTTTTACATGTAGCTATCCAGTTTTCCGAGCACCACTTACTGAAGAGACTGTCTTTTCTCCATTGTATATCTTTGCCTCCTTTGTCATAGATTAGTTGACAACAGGTGCATGGGTTTATCTCTGGGCTTTCTATCTTGTTCCATTGATCTATGTTTCTGTTTTTGTGCCAGTACCATATTGTCTTGATTACTGTAGCTTTGTAGTATAGTCTGAAGTCAGGGAGTCTGATTCCTCCAGCTCTGTATTTTTCCCTCAAGACTGCTTTGGCTATTCGGGGTCTTTTGCGTCTCCATACAAATTTTAAGATGATTTGTTCTAGTTCCGTAAAAAATGCCATTGGTAATTTGATACGGATTGCATTGAATCTGTAGATTGCTTTGGGTAGTATAGTCATTTTCACAATATTGATTCTTCCAATCCAAGAACATGGTATATCTCTCCATTTGCTTGTATCATCTTTAATTTCTTTCATCAGTGTCCTATAGTTTTCTGCATACAGGTCTTTTGTCTCCCTAGGTAGGTTTATTCCTAGGTATTTTATTCTTTTTGTTGCAGTGGTAAATGGGAGTGTTTCCATAATTTCTCTTTCAGATTTTTCCATCATTAGTGTATAGGAATGCAAGAGATTTCTGTGCATTAATTTTGTATCCTGCATCTTTACCAAATTCATTGATTAGCTCTAGTAGCTTTCTGGTGGCATTTTTAGGATTCTCTATGTATAGTATCATGTCATCTTCAAACAGTGACAGTTTTACTTCTTTTCCAATTTGTATTCCTTTTATTTCTTTTTATTCTCTGATTGCCATGGCTAGGACTTCCAAAACTATGTTGAATAATAGTGGTGATAGTGGGCATCCTTGTCTCGTTCCTGATCTTAGAGGAAATGCTTTTAGTTTTTCACCATTGAGAGTGACGTTTGCTGTGGGTTTGTCATATATGGCCTTTACTATGTTGAGGTGGTTCCCTCTATGCCCACTTTCTGGAGAGTTTTTATCATAAATGCATGTTGAATTTTGTCAAAAGCTTTTTCTGCATCTATTGAGATGATCATATGGTTTTTCTTCTTCAATTTGTTAATATGGTGTATCACATTGATTGATGTGCATATATTAAAGAATCCTTGCATCCCTGGGATAAATCCACTTGATCGTGGTGTATGATCCTTTTAATGTGTTGTTGAATTCTGTTTGCTAGTATTTTGTTGAGGATTTTTGCATCTATATTCATCAGGGATATTTGTCTGTAATTTTCTTTTTTTGTAGTATCTTTGTCTGGTTTTGGTATCAGGGTGATGGTGGCCTCATAGAATGAGTTTGGGAGTGTTCCTTCCTCTGCAATTTTTTGGAAGAGTTTGAGAAGGAAGGATGGGTGCTATCTTTTCTCTAGATGTTTGATAGAATTCACCTGTGAAGCCATCTGGTCCTGGACTTTTGTTTCTTGGAAGATTTTTCATCACAGTTTCAATTTAATTACTTGTGATTGGTCTGTTCATATTTTCTGTTTCTTCCTGGTTCAGCTTTGGAAGGTTATACCTTTCTAAGAATTTGTCCATGTCCTCCAGGTTGTCCATTTTATTGGCATAGAGTTGCTTGTAGTAGTCTCTTAGGATGCTTTGTATTTCTGCAGTGTCTGTTGTAAGTTCTCCTTTTACATTTCTAATTTTATTGATTTGAGTCCTCTCCCTCTTTTTCTTCATGAGTCTGGCTAATGGTTTATCAATTTTGTTTATCTTCTGAAAAAAACAGCTTTTAGTTTTATTGACCTTTGCTATTTTTTTTTGTTTCTATTTCATTTATTTCTGCTCTGACCTTTATGATTTCTTTCCTTCTGCTAACTTTGTGTTATGTTTGTTCTTCTTTCTCTAGTTCCTTTAGGTGTAAGGTTAGATTGTTTACTTGAGATTTTTCTTGTTTCTTGAGGTAGGCTTGTATGGCTATAAACTTCCCTCTTAGAACTGCTTTTGCTGCATCCCATAGGTTTTGGATCATCGTGTTTTCATTGTCATTTGTCTGTAGGTACATTTTGATTTCGTCTTTCATTTCTTCAGTCATCTCTTGGTTATTTAGTAATGTATTGTTTAGCCTCCATGTGTTTGTGTTTTTTACATTTTTTTCCCTGTAATTTATTTCTAATCTCATAGCGTTGTGGTCAGAAAAGATGCTTAATATGATTTCAATTTTCTTAAATTCACTGAGGCTTGATTTGTGACCCAAGATGTGGTCTATCCTGGAGAATGTTCCGTGCGCACTTGAGAAGAAAGTGTAATCTGCTGTTTTTGGATAGAATGTCTTATAAAGATCAATTAAATCTATCTGGTCTATTGTGTCATTTAAAGTTTCTGTTTCCTTATTTATTTTCATTTTGGATGATCTGTCCATTGGTGTAAGGGAGGTGTTTAAGTCCCCCACTATTACTGTGTTACTGCTGATTTCCTCTTTTATAGCTGTTAGCAGTTGCATCATGTATTGAGATGCTCCTATGTTGGGTGCATATATATTTATAATTGTTATATCTTCTTCTTGGATTGATCCCTTGATCATTATGTAGTGTCCTTTCTTGTCTCTTGTAACATTCTTTATATTTAAGTCTATTTTATCTGATATGAGTATAGCTACTCCAGCTTTCTTTTGATTTCCATTTGCATGGAATAGCTTTTTCCATCCTCTCACTTTCACTCTGTATGTGCCCCTAGGTCTGAAGTGGGTCTCTTATAGACAGCATATATATGGGTCTTGTTGTTTTATTCATTCAGCAAGCCTGTGTCTTTTGGTTGGAGCATTTAATCCACTCACGTTTAAGGTAATTATTGATATGTATTTTCCTATGACCATCTTCTTAATTGTTTTGGGTTTGTTTTTGTAGGTCCTTTTCTTCTCTTATGTTTCCCACTTAGAGAAGTTCCTTTAGCATTTGTTGTAGAGCTGGTTTGGTGGTCCTGAATTCTCTTAGCTTTTGCTTGTTTGTAAAGCTTTTGATTTCTCCATTGAATCTGAATGAGATCCTTGCTGGGTGGAGTAATCTTGGTTGTAGGTTCTTCCCTTTCATCACTTTAAGTATATCATGCCACTCCCTTCTGGCTTGTAGAGTTTCTGCTGAGAAATCAGCTGTTAACCTTATGGGAGTTCCCTTGTATGTTATTTGTCGTTTTTCCCTTGCTGCTTTTAATAATTTTTCTTTGTCTTTAATTTTTGCCAATTTGATTACTATGTGTCTCGGCGTGTTTCTTCTTGGGTTTATCCTATATGGGACTCGCTGTGCTCCCTAGACTTAGGTGGCTATTTCCTTTCCCATGTTAGGGAAGTTTTCAACTATGATCTCTCCAAATATTTTCTCTGGAATATTTTCAATATTTCCTTTCTCTCTCTCCTCCTTCTGGGACCCCTATAATGTGAATGTTTTTGCATTTAATGTTGTCCCAGAGGTCTCTTAGGCTGTCTTCATTCCTTTTCATTCTGTTTTCTTTAGTCTGTTCCGTGGCAGTGAATTCCACCATTCTGTCTTCCAGGTCACTTATCCGTTCTTCTGCCTCAGTTATTCTGCTATTGATTCCTTCTAGTTTAGTTTTCATTTCAATTATTGTATTGTTCATCATTGTTTGTTTGTTCTTTAATTCTCCTAGGTCTCTGTGAAACATTTCTTGCATCTTCTCAATCTTTGCCTCCATTCTTTTTCTGAGTTCCTGGATCATCTTCACTATCATTATTCTGAATTCTTTTTCTGGAAGGTTGCCTATCTCCACCTCAATTTGTTGTTTTTCTGGGGTTTTATCTTGTTCCTTCATCTGGTATATAGCTCTCGGCCTTTTCATCTTGTCTATCTTTCTGTGAATGTGGTTTTTGTTCCACAGGCTGCAGGACTGTTGTTCTTCTTGCTTCTGCTGTCTGCCCTCTGGTGGATGAGGCTATCTAAGAGGCTTGATGGGAGGGACTGGTGGTGAGTAGAGCTGACTGTTGCTCTGGTGGGCAGAGCTCAGTAAAACTTTAATCCACTTGACCATTGATGGGTGAGGCTGGGTTCTCTCCTTGTTGGTTGTTTGGCCTGAGGCAACCCAACACTGGAGTCTACCTGGGCTCTTTGGTGGGGCTAATGACAGACTCTGGGAGGGCTCATGCCAAGGAGTACTTCCCAGAACTTCTGCTGCCAGTGTCCTTGTCCCCATGGTGAAACAGAGCCACCCCCCACCTCTGCAGGAGACCCTCCAACACTAGCAGGTAGGTCTGGTTCAGTCTCCCCTGAGGTCACTGCTCCTTCCCCTGGGTCCCAATGCGCACACTACTTTGTGTGTGCCCTCCAAGAGTGGAGTCTCTGTTTCCCCCAGTACTGTGGAAGTCCTGAATCAATTCCCACTAGGCTTCAAAGTCGGATTCTCTAGGAATTCCTCCTCCTGTTGCTGGACCCCCAGGTTGGGAAGCCTGATGTGGGGCTCAGAACCTTCACTCCAGTGGGTGGACTTCTGTGGTAGAAGTGTTCACCAGTCTGTGAGTCACTCACCCATCAGTTATGGGATTTGATTTTACTGTGATTGTGCCCCTCCTACCATCTCATTGTGGCTTCTCCTTTGTCTTTGGATGTGGGGTATCTTTTTTGGTGAGTTCCAGTGTCTTCCTGTCGATGATTATCCAGCAGCTAATTGTGATTCTGGTGTTCTCGCAAGAGGGAGTGATAGCACGTCCTTCTATTCCACCATCTTGGTTCTCCCTCTACCTTTAATTTTGACTTTCAGGAATAAATGAATCTTTTGACAGCTGCTTTAAAATCTATCTTTACAGTGCTTAAAGAATGACCAATAACAATTGTACTTATAAAAATTTCTACTTACATGATAAAATTCTATTTTTCCTTCACTTTGTGTAAAATAATTTTAAGGAAACTTATTGGAGATTCAATAAAACACTTTTTTTTTTTTTTTTTTTGTGGTACGCGTGCCTCTCACTGTTGTGGCCTCTCCCGTTGTGGAGCACAGGCTCCGGACACGCAGGCTCAGCGGCCATGGCTCACGGGCCCAGCTGCTCTGCGGCACGTGGGATCCTCCTGGACCAGGGCACGAACCCGTGTCCCCTGCATCGGCAGGCGGACCCTCAACCACTGCACCAGCAGGGAAGCCCTAAAAGACATATTTTAAAATAAAATATAGCAAGTTATACTTTTAGTTATTCACCTTTCAGCCAAATCTGCTTTGGCTCCTTTTGCAAGGGTCACTGGATAGCCTTGATTTATTACCGGTAACTTCTTAGCATGACTGAAAAGATTTGGCTTTTTTATCTTTCTTTTTATTCATTATTTATCTTCTTATTTAAAAGATCTTCATTGGACTTCCCTGGTGGCACAGTGGTTAAGAATCTGCCTGCCAATGCAGGGGACACAGGTTCGAGCCCTGGTCCGGGAAGATACCACATGCCGAGAAGCAACACAAGAAGCCACTGCAATGAGTAGCCCGAAGACTGCAACGAAAAGTAGCCCCCGCTCTCTGCAACTAGAGAAAGCCAGGGCGCAGCAATGAAGACCCAACACAGTGAAGAATAAAAAAGTAAATTGATAAAAAATTAAAAAAATAAAATATCTTCTTTTACCTTTTGCTTCCAATTTTTAACATTTTCATCTAAAATGAGACTAATAATATCCCTGATTTTTAAGTGAAGTTTTCATTGTCCTCCTATTTTGGAAATAAAAACACGCAGTACTGTATAGTTTTAAAATGCCAAAGTGCCTTTCTAATAATTCTACAGAAAACAGCATTAAGAATAAACAAAATAAGCTGTGGCAGCTCTTGAAAATAATAAAAGATGACCACAGCAGACCAGAAAACTTATTAATTTTGGAGTAGATAAAGCATATTGTTGCCAATTGCCAGAGAAACTAATCACTTTCCATTCCTGAACTTAGGTCACAAAGCTTATTGCCTGCTAATCAGCAAGTGGACATGTTTTTCTTGAGAGCGGCCCAGAAACTTTACAATATCAGAGGAGAAATCATTGGCACCAAGCACATTTTTCATTACTAAGAAAGGAAAAACGTGAATTACATTAGTCTAAAAATTTCAACATTTTTCTATTTAGCAGGCAATGGCCGTGTTTGTTGAAATTCAGGTTTAATATTCTAGAAATTATTTAATAAGTAAATTGAGAAATATGTTACTACAGATTCCAAGGGGACGGCAAGAAAAAGGAGGAAGTAATACATTTGATGGAAAATGAAAAAAAAAAAACTATACAAAAGAGAAATTCCTTAAAAAAGTCAACATTCTCTTTTTAACTATAACTTCTTTAATAATTATAACTATGTACACTAATTTTACAATTATAACTAATTTTTTAGTCTGCTATGGTTGCCATAACAAAAAAGGTCAAAAAAACCTCAAAAAACTGGGAAAGCTTAAGCAACAGAAATTTATTTTCACACAGTTCTGGAAGCTGGAGGTTCAAGATCAAGGTGTCAGCAGGGTCAGTGTCTGGCGTGCAGATAGCCTCCTGATGCTGTGTATTCACATGGCCTTTCTTCTGTGCTTTTTAGGAGAGATAAAGATCTCTGGTATCTCTTCCTTTTCTTAAAAAGACACTGGTACTATCAGAATAAGGCCTCACTCCTAAGACTTTATTTAACCTTCATTACATCCCTAAAGGCCCTATCTCCAAATATGGTCAAATTGGGGATTAGGGCTTCAAGATATGAATTTTAAGGGAACGCAATTCAGTCCATAACAACTGTATACACTAGTTTTATAACTATATACACTAAGGGCAATGGAAAATATGAAAACTTTTGGCAATTAAAATTACACATTCATAAATTATATAAAATTATAGAAATGGAATTACTGGATCATAGGGTATGCAGTTACTATGGTCTGGTTGTCTATGTTCCCCCCAAACCTAAAAGTAGTGGTACTGCTGTAAGAAATACCTAAACATTTAGAAACAGCTTTGAAAGTGGGTAATGGGCAGAGTGTGAAAAAGTTTGGAGGTGCTTGCTAGAAAAAGCCTGCATTGCAGTGAATAAACTATTAAGGGTGATTCCCATGAGGGCTCAGAAGAAGAAAAGAGCTGTAAAGAAAGCCTCAGTCTTCTTAGACAACACCTAAGTGGTCCAGAACAGAATACTGGTAAAAATATGGATGGTAAGGGTCACTCTCATGAGGTCTCAGATGGAAATGAGGGACATGTTATTGGAAAACAGAGGAAAGATGATCCTTATTATAAAATGGCAAAGAATGTGGCTGGAGTCCAGTGTTGTGATCCTCAGCTGCCCAAGGCATACCTTCTGTGGGCCCTGGCGTGGCCAGCTCTGAGTCCAGCAGAGCACAGAGGGTGTGGCTGCCTCCACCTAGGTCTCAAAGGACAGATCATCAGTCCAGTGACCTAGCCAGAGGGCCACCGAGTGGGTGGGGCCACTGCAGAGAGCTGCCATTAAGCAATGGGCTGCCCCAAGATGCAAGATCTACAGAGCTACTACCTTCATGCAATTTCCGCTCAAGAGAGCTGTGGTGTGGGCTTCACCCAGCAAATCAATGGAGGTAGGGTTGCCTAGAGCCTTGAGGCCCAACGCTGCCCCGGTGGTCTTAGTTTTGGACTTGCTTGGGGCCTGTTACCTCTTTCTCTTTTCCTATTTCACCTTTTGGAATGGGAGTGCTTATTCTATGACTGTCCCACTATAGTATTTTGGAAGTACAATACATCACGTTAGATTTCACAGATTCACAGGTGGAGAGCAATTTGTGTAAGGATGAATCATCTCATCCATATTGATTTAGACGATTTTTAGATAGGGCTTTGGACTTGGACTTTTGCATTGATGTTGGAACCAGTTAAGACTTTTGGGGTTATTGGGATGGAATGAATATATTTTGCATGGCATATGGACATGAATTTGGGGGAACTAGGGGCAGCATGCTCTGGTCTAAATATTTGTGTCCCCCTCACCCCCAATTCATATGTTAAAATCCTAATGTCCAAGGTAGGGCCTTTGGAAGGTGCTTAGGTCATGAAGGCAGAGCCCTCCTGAATAGGATCAGTGCTCTTTGTAAAAGGGACCCCACATAGCTCCTTATCCCCCTTCCATCATGTAGGAACAGAGTGAGAAGGCACCGTCTATGAACCAGGAAGTGGGTCCTGACCAGCCACCACATGGGGTCTTCTGGCACTCTGATCTTGGATTTCCGAGCCTTCAGCACTGGGAGAAATAAATTTCTGTTTATAAGCTACTCCCCAGTAGTATTTTGTTACAGAAGCAAAAACGAATTAAGACAGCATATGTTTAGCTTTAGTAGATAGGGTGAAATTCTTTCCAGAGTAGTTTCAGCAATTTATAGTCAAGCAGCATTGTTTGAAAACTCCTGTTAAAAGGATATTTGGGGAACTTCCCTGGCAGACCAGCGTTTAAGACTCCATGCTCCCAATGCAGGAGGCACGGATTCCATCCCTGGTAGGGGAACTAAGATCCCACATTCTATGTGGCCAGAAAATAAAAATAAATAAATAAATAAATAAATAAAATTGTATTTATAAAAAGGTTATTTGGGATTAATCTCCCTTTCTCTTAATGATTTGTATGGATATTGTTAGGCTGCGAATAAAACATTTTTTTAATGCACAGAGATTTTTGAACAAATTTTACCAAAACTTTGGATCTGGGCTAAAAGAACAATCCCTGAAGTTAATTCTGAGAGATAAGACGGTTAGAGAACATCATCAGGGACTTACCTCCCCAGGGGAACATGTTTGCATTTCAAGACAGAGTGAGACTCAGTAGAGACATCCCAGGGATTGTACAGCTGGAGACTCTAGCTTTGGTTTTCCCCTGGAAAGATTTACTTGCATTCTAATGGACTAAGGTAAGAACTCAGGATTCTTCCCATTATATCACCTTGGAGACACTCTCAGAGCACACCAGAGCAGCTGGTCACTCTTCTACATAATTGCCCCTATTCTTTCTTCGCAGGCTTCCTTGCCTCTAGGAGACCCCTTTACGTGTAGGAAGACATCTGGTTCTCATCGCATCATCACAGGAATAAGAACTGGGGCAAAGAGGAGCCAGGCTAAATGCAGCTGTTTCTCTCTATTCTCTACACCCTCTGGTATCAAACACCATGTGACTTGGTTGTATCTCAGAACAATCTCTGGCTCTGCACCTTTGTGTTATGACACCATGTGAATCTGTGGAGTGAGCAGTAGCAAGAATCTTGACTGCTGTAAATAACTTAATTTTACATAAAAGCAGCTAAATCAAACAGATTGGCCTCAATAAAACCAAATTAAATATATCCCCATTCAATTTCTCTTTAGCCACATCTTAAAAATGCCATAGGCTGGGCCAGATTACCTGCCAGGAGGATAAGTGACTAAAGACAAGTTGGAATGGGAGCATGCAGCAGCCTTTATTATTTTTACTTAAAACATCTTACATAGTAAATTTTTCAAAAATCTTATGATCTTGAGAAGAATGAGTCAAATGTGAGAGGTCCTAAAAGTTTAGTTTCCTTATTTAAGGTAAACCTGCTGTTGGATCTTCCCATTAAACCCACTTCAAAAAAAAAAAAAAAAAAAACTAGAAATAATTATATATTCTATTATATAACTATCTTAAGTTTATTTCAAAAATTACTTAGCAATATAGTTTAATATTGTTTTCAATATTATGTGCTATTACAAGCCATGCTATAGTTGAAATTCTCACATCTGTACCCTTTTGAATACATATACTCGTGTGTGTTAACACATTGTATTTATTTATTTATACGCAGAAGTGCTGAGATTATATATCATTTATATTTTATACTGAGACATAAATAGATACAGTAAATTATGCAAGATATTGACAAGTAGCAGTGTTTGAGAGGTTTTCTTTCCCTTGCAATTCTTGCCAACATTTGCCAATTCCCAAAAATCCTGTGCTCCCTAGCATTTGACAATTATTTTAAATCTCAGCTATTTTACTAATGGATACTTGGGTTTTTTAATCTGTCTATATAGATTCCTGCTTCTCCTAAATATCTTTTGAGAAATAAATATATGCAAGAGATATAGTTGGTCTCCTTCATATTCAAATTATAATAAAGTGTTTCACTGAAAAAAAGTAAAATAAATAGAAAAAGTAGTAGTTTGGTCTTTTGCTTAGTGAATATAGATATTGATTACATGTACAAATTAAGCAGATTGGGAGAAGGGAATAAAAGTCATTTTATACTGTCAGGAAAATAGAGGCATAGTAAATATCCAAAATTGTTTCTAGGTTCAATCCTGTCACCAGATATATATGTAAATAAGCTAATTATCACAATCTCAGTACAGAAAAATGTTACTTTAAAATGAATGAAAATCAAATGCTACATAAAAATAGTATTGGAAAAAACTGAATTCTTACAAGTTCCTGAAAAGCTTTGGTAAAAAGTTCAGATTATGAAAGCTTGGCTTTAATAAATTAGAAAAAAAATGCATAATAGCATATACATTTTAAATACTGTAAGGATTATTTTTCAGTTGTTCTAGAATCAACATACTTAGTTTTAAATCATCACTGAGAATTTAACAATTTTTATCAAGAAAATTAACCCATTTCCCAATACAGAACATTTCACAAGTGAACCATGTATCAAAAAAATCAATATATTTTTATTAACAAACAGCACACAAAAAGAGTTACTTCAAGGAGTTTCATTTTAAATACGTGCAACTAAGGTACAGAGTATCTGACAATTTTTACCAAATCTAAAAATAAGTAAATCAGCCCTAACTTAGTTTATCAGGAAAAATAAAGTGCCTTAGTTTCCTTGTCTGAGAAAGGTTCACATGGTAAATGATTAAGTGAGAATATGAATTTAGTTTGATGCTATAGCTTGTCATTTTAAGAATATGGATTACTGAGAGGTGTTTAGCCAAGTGTTTATCATGTAGTATGACTTTACTTCAGGTTATCTGAGGTTATGATAGTAATAAAATATTTTGAAAATTCTTTTGAAAGCTGTTTTAATAAATTATCATGAATAAGTAGAACATTTTATAGAAAGTAGATAAGATTGAATTGCCTTTGGTCTTTAGGACAAAGTCAGTTAGGTCTTGAAGCCAGAATTGAGATGAGATTATTATGCTTATTTTGATGTTATGTTGGAGTTCAGAAATCAAGTCTGATTAGGAAAAGGAAGTAGGTATACAGGTGCTCCAGGTCTTCTCCATTTTCCCACCTCATCTTCTAAGCACATCCCACACGGGCCTCTCACTGTTGTGGCCTCTCCCGTTGTGGCCTCTCACTGTTGTGGCCTCTCCCGTTGCGGAGCACAGGCTCCCGACGCGCAGGCTCAGCGGCCATGGCTCACAGGCTTAGCTGCTCCGCGGCATGTGGGATCTTCCCGGATCGGGGCATGAACCCGTGTCCCCTGAATCGGCAGGCGGACTCTCAACCACTGCGCCACCAGGGAAGCCCTGCCTGATAATTTCTGATGGTAAACATAGTGAATTTTATTTTGTTAGGTGATGGATATTTTTGTACTCATAAATATTCTTGAGCCTTGTTTTGGGACATAGTTCATTTACTTGGAAACAGACTGATGTGTTTTTAAGCTCTGTTAGGTTGGGTGAAAGCAGCCTTTATACTAGGACCAATTTTGTCCCACTATTACATGAGTTCTGTGTACACTGTCTGATATTCAATTATCTACTCATTCACATACACAGAGAAATGCCAATTAAAATAACACTCAGATACCATTTTTACCTATCAGACTGAAATGATGAGGAATGACAACACTTCCATTAGTGAGTCTGTAAGGAAACAGCACTTTCATTCATTGCTGGTAAGGATGTAAACTCTATTCATACAACTCTTCTGGAGGAGAAGTTGGTAAAGTCTAACGAAACCACACAGGCACTTATCTTTTGACACAGCAATTCCACTTAAAAAAATCTAACCTGAAAATACACCCCCAACTATAAGAAAACATATATGCACTACATTATTCCTTGTAGCATTGTTGTAGCTGCAAAATATTAGAAACAGCCTAAATGTCTACCTATAGCAGAATGCTTGAATAACTTACAAATGCTCACACAAAGGAGTATTATTCATTTCTAGGACAGAGTGAGGGGGTAAACTGATGATTTCCAGGATATACTGTAAGGTGAAAAAAGCGAAGTGCAAAAGAATGTTTATAATTTGCTACACTGCATGTAAGAAATAAGGAGATATAAGAAAATATACATGAATCTGCTCACTTGTATGAAAGACACAGGACAGATAATCCATAAATAATGAGACTGGTTTCCTTTAGAAGGTGAATGGTAAAAGGAAGAATGAAAGAGAGACTAGGATGCTATTTTAGCACCAGTGGATGCTAAAATTAATGAGAGAAACTCTGAGGATAAAGAATATATTTGCATAGTCTCAAAATATCTCCCTCAAGGTATTTATTAAATACAAAGGGAATATAATATCTTTACAGTAAGGAAACCTGGCAGACACTACTTTAAATAATCAAGATTACCATCACACCCAATAAAACACATCTATATCTTATGTCCTCAGTGCAGTAGGATGCACTGAGGATATATCACTTTCCAAAGAAATATAACTTCAATTTCATCATGAGAAATTATTAGGCAAACTCTAATAATGTGCATTCTACAAAATACCTGAACACTAGTGTTCAAAGTTATAGAGTCATTAAAGTCAAGGAAAGATTATCTGTCGCCTATGGGAGGATTCTAAGGTGACATGACAACCAAATGCAACTGGATCCTTGACAGTGTCCTGGAATGGATAAGAGATAGTGGAAAACTGGCAAATTTGAATAGAGTCTGTAGTTAAGTTAAATATTGTACCAAATTTAATATCTTGTGTTTGATACTTGAACTAGGGTCTTATAAAATGTTAACATTAAGGCAAACTGGGTGAAAGTATACTGGAGCTCTCTGTCAACATTTTGCATTTTTTCTATAAATCTAAAATTATTTTAAAATAATAAACTATGAGGGCTTCCCTGGTGGCGCAGTGGTTGAGAGTCCGCCTGCTAATGCAGGGGACATGGGTTCGTGCCCCGGTCCAGGAGGATCCCACATGCTGTGGAGCAGCTGGGCCCATGAGCCACGGCCGCTGAGCCTGTGCGTCCGGAGCCTGTGCTCCGCAACGGGAGAGGCCACAACAGTGAGAGGCCCACATAAAGCAAAAAAAAATAAAAATAAAAAAAATAAAATAAATAATAATAATAAACTATGAGAAATAAACATTAGCTAAAATATGAGGTTAGAGGTCTCCTCTGTTTTGTGGGGGTTTATTACTTTGTATGTTATGATGTTCATTTTCATGGTTTATCTTCTTCTATACTTGCTGGCTTTAGAATCTATTTCTATTTTCCCCGTGGTTAAACAAGGTTACTCTTCAGGAGTACTAGAAGCAGTTTATGTGGAGGACGGGTAAGACAGCTTTCTCAGCTTCATGACTTGAGGGCTGCCTCCTCAAATTACAGGCTTTCTGGTCCTTTTTTTTTTTTTAATTGAAGTAGAGTTGATGTACAATGCTGTGCCAATCTCTGCTGTACAGCAAAGGTGACTCAGTTATCCACATACAGACACATTTTTTAGTATATTCTTTTCCATCATGGTTTATCAGAGGATATTGAATATAGTGCCCTGTGCTATACAGTAAGAACTTTTTGTTTATCCACCTTATATATCATAGTTTACATCTGCTAATCCCACACTCCCAGTGCTTCCCCCCCTCAACCCCCTCCCCTTTGGCAACCACAAGTCTGTTCTCTCTGTCTGTAAGTCTGTATGGTATCACTTATATGGGTAATCTAAAATATGGCACAAATTAACCTATCTACAGAACAGTCTTTCTGATTCTAAGGGCTGAAATGGTTTAGAGCGAATTTCTGCCTCTTTGCCTTTTGTTCCTTCTTGGAGATTCCTTTCTTTTCGAAACACTGCTTTGAGTGTTAGATGTTGGTTTTTACAGAGGTTTCTGTGATCTGCTTCTTCTGAGATCTTTTTGTGCCACTCCTTTAATTTCTTTTCTCCCCAGCATTCCTGCAATTTAGTTTAATATCCTAGTTGTTCTCCATCAAATTTTCAGCCTTCCTGGATATTTCATAGTGTTTAAGGGCTTGACTGTCTTTGGTCTTTGATTGTTCCATTTCCTCCATACACAGTTTTTCAAACTATTTGAAATTCACAGCCTGTGAAAATTTTTCTTCCAACTTATGATTTCAGGTTTTCAGATCTATCCATACAGGTTTCTTCTTAGGGTCCTCATCTTTCAGAGATGACTTTATTTTTTTAGCATTTAAAACATTTCTAAAGCTTGTAGGTAATTTAAAAGCCCTGTTTCACTGTCTGCTCTATTCGATATATATCATTCTATTTCCTATAGGACCATTATTTTGGGGTTTGGGACAATTCAACTGAATTATGAGGTTTGTGGAGATTACCTGGTATCCAGTTTTGTTTAAAATGTCACCTAGTAGATTTTTTCTTTTTGTTTTTTCTTTAGCTTTTTCTGACAGATCAGTTCTGTTATTCAAAATATTTGGGGAGATTAAAATCTACCACATAAGATGACTACGTATGAAATCATATATTTCTCCTCTGTCTCTTGAATTATGAAACTTGAATGTCTACTGATTCCATGCTAAGTAAGAAAAGATTAATGCATTTACACTTCCTTCTATATGCCCCTTATTTTAAAGTGCTTCTCACATATTTTAAAAGTTTATAATATTCATGTGGTGTAACTCTAACCTCTCATAGTTTTTTTTCTGTTCTCATGTAATGTATGTCAAACTCAGTGTCAATCATTTGACTGCTGCATCTCCATTTTTATCTCTAGGATAGCTGCATTTCATCATTTTTTTCTAAAGAAGGGAGCATAGTTCCTATTTCCCCTTATTTATGTTCAAAAATATTTGCCATTTTAAATTTTTAATAATTTAATAAATTCTTTGGATATAATTTTAGGTCATAAGTTTCCTCCCTCATTATTCTATAAACATTGCACCTTTCTTCTGTAAATAATTGTTAATGGTTACATCTATTGCATGCTGATTTTTTTCTTTTAAGAATATTACATGTTTTCATACAAGGATGCTTTATTTCTTAATCATTGAAGCTTAATAATATAACCAGTATGCACCTTATTTTATATTCTTGATTTAATTTTCCAAGCACATGATGTATCATTGTGTTTGAAATATGTATAGTCCTTTATTACAGAGATTTTTTCTACTGTACTGTTAAATATGTTTTCATATTTTCAGTTGATAAAACTCTATTTCTGAAACACCAATTATCCTTACATTTAATTGTTATGATGGGAGAAGTTTATTGATTTAGTTGTAATGTATATTAAACCTTTGGGTTTCAAAAAAAATCTTAACATTTTCATAATCACATAGAATGTCTCAAGTGTTCATGGAATATTCTCCAGGATAGATCATATCTTGGGTCATAAATCAAGCCTCGGTAAATTTAAGAAAATTGAAATTGTATCAAGTATCTTTTCTGACCACAACGCTACGAGACTAGGTATCAATTACAGGAAAAAATCTGTAAAAAATACAAACACATGGAGGCTAAACAATACACTACTTAATAACCAAGATATCACTGAAGAAATCAAAAACACCTAGAAACAAATGACAATGAAAACACCACGACCCAAAATCTATGGGATGCAGCAATTTAGACATTTTAAAGGATTTTATTATGCTCAAATAATAATATACTCACATTTTGGTCCTACACTGATAAAGGCTTCTGGATATTAGAAATATATATTTGAATGAGAAACCCTTGAACTTTATTCTCGCCATTTAAGAGAATGGTCATATTGTCTAAATAGCACATAAAGCCACTTAAAAATAGTTGCTTTTTTCCTGTTAATAATTTACTGACTATAGTTTTATCTCTATTATGATACTCCATAACGTTCAAATATCTTAAGATTTTGCAGTAATTAATCGGTAAAGTCACGATGTAAACTGAACTGCAGAGCTCAAATGCACCTGTCCCATCTACTGGGTTTGCATAGAGATGCCTTAACATTGGCAGCAGGATAAAGAATAGACTAAGCAGTTGGAACTCATGGTTCCCTGCACACCTCAGTTTAGTCCCTGACTTATTGAGAATATCTCCATTATTGCTGGTTTTATGAATTGGAGTTCCATATAAAATTTCATTTGCTTTATGTTTCTATGGCAAAACAACTAAAAAAGCAGAGTAGTATGTATGATTGCTGCGCAATCCCTCTGTATACTTAACAGTTGTTTAGATCTTTCTTTTTTACAAAATGTGTTCAAATATATCAATCCAATTAACGAATACCCCAAATCCTTGAGGTAATTGCGGTTAGGGTATATTAACGCACAAAGTTGGTGTAATGAATTTCGCCGGGGTTGGGTGGGTGAGCAAGAGTCAGGGAAATGCTGGGGCATCGCTTGCTGGTGGGAGGGGCTCCACCAGAGAGACACCTCTCCAGAGCTTGTGCATGATTAATGCAATAACAGTACTGGAATTAAAGGCTTTTTCTAACTATAAAATTGTAATTTCCCCCTCAACAGATTAGAATATATTAATTTTAAGGAAAAAAAAGTGTAATCATGTAAATGTTTGTGTCCTGAAACATATTTATTCTTATTTATTTCTAGTGTCTTCCATATGTTATGTGAATGAAACATATTCTTTTTAGAGTTTTAAAGGAGTAAACACATATGCAATATCATCTTTAAAAACGAGTCTTATGCTGACACAAGACAATGAAGTGGTATAATGTTCCCAAATGTAATCAGATGACAAATTTTCTCTGAATATTCTAGCACTTATATTTTTCACACATTTACAAGACAATATAAAATAGGTCATACTGAGTCACCAAATTAAACATTCAAATTATCCCACATCTCCAGAAATACCCAATAAAAGGAATTTTACATTGGAACAACTGGAACTCATTAGCTTATTCATTAAATTGTGTCCAAGGGTAGCCTCTGAATTATATCAATTAGAGAATGAGAAGGCATGCTTAAAAGGAGCTGAATTAGCAGCGCAAGTAAAGCACACCTTGTAGATATTTTAATAAATTGTAATGCTATTTTTTGTCAGTCAACTCAATTGAAATATGTCAGTGTAAGTGATAAAAAGTAATGCAATTATTTCTTTTAAAAACATCTTTGAAGATTATAAAATTAATGAAGTTTCATTATTAAAAATCGAAACGGGCTTCTCTGGTGGCGCAGTGGTTGAGAGTCCGCCTGCCGATGCAGGGGACACGGGTTTGTGCCCCGGTCCGGGAAGATCCCACATGCCACGGAGCGGCTGGGCCCGTGAGCCATGGCCGCTGAGCCTGTGCGTCCGGAGCCTGTGCTCCGCAGCGGGAGAGGCCACAACAGTGAGAGGCCCGCGTAAAAAAAAAAAAGAAATCTAAACAACAGACTACATCAATAGGATCAGAAGATACCTTACTACCTAACTACAACAGCTATTGTGGTCTTTATGTATTTTCATATTTTATTTATATCTTAGGCAAAAATAAAAAGTAGCCTGGATTTCATGTTTATAATTAATTTACTTAAAACATTAAAATTAAATATCCATTTCAAAATAAACTTGTGAAAAATAAAACTACTGACCTTCCCTACATTCTAACCTCAAATTTACTACTAAATTCATACCTTGTGTTAGTAATTCCAACTCTGTATCAAAAGATACAGAATAAAAGCAGTTCTGTTCCTACTTTATTAATGTAGTAAAACAAATGATATTTTTTGTTCATATATGCTGCCTATCACATAGATACATAATTGAAACATATTGAGCTTCTATATATTCTCATTTCAGGCTCACAAATGAATAGTACAGTACTTCAACATGTATACACAAAATTTGAAATTTTGAAGATTAAAATTGTTTGTAAAGCAACATAGGAAAAGTTGGGAAGAATTACAAGCACTATCCCAGAAATCTGAGAAGAGTTCTTCAGAATTCTCTGAGGTATATTATATGGGGAAAGGTATTTTGCTGCTATTTTAACAAGTATTTCATAATACTAGTTCCTTTTTATTGAAGTTTTATCAACGTGCAGGACATTAACTATAAAATTGTACATGTTACATAATACAAACAAAAATACCTATAAATATTAGACACGAGTATCTATGTATATATGTATACAATTTCCATGAAAACACATATATGTACATATATAGTTGTTTTCATGACAATGATATTCTTCCTTGCAAAAGTATGCAAATAAGAGATGGAGAAATAAATTCTGGCTTGTCCATAAGAGGCATGCATATCCATTATAAATAAATGAGGGGAATTCCCTGGTGGTCCAGTGGTTAGGACTCCACGCTTTCACTGCCAAGGGCCCAGGTTCAATCCCTGGTAGGGGAACTAAGATCCCACAAGCCATGCGGCAAAAACAAAAACTCCCATAAAATATAAACGAGGATCATTTTTCATTCATTCTACAAAGACTTATTGAGCATTTACTATGTGTTAGGTACATATATGGGGACGAGGCAAAAGCAATGAATAAAACTTTGAAATTGTATTGGCTTCATAGAGTTTATGTTCTAGTATTATGAGAAAGACAATAAATAGTATCACAAAGTATAATGTGTTTTATGCCAGGTGGTGCTAAATTCTACCACCAAAAAACAGAGCAGGGAAGGGGATTAGGAAGTTCTAGTATGAGGAGGTGTTAAATTCTGAACAAGATGGTTGCTGGAGACCTCACAGCCTGGTACCATTTGAATACAATGAACAGTAAGAGAGTTAGCAGAAGCATATTTGAGGGGAGGGTTTTTCAGATAGCAGAAGCATCATATGAGGCCTGGGGTGCGAACGTACCTGTGATGTTCCCATAAGGATGCCCATGTGATAGAGCAGGGATGAGGTCAGAGATGTAGTAGGGGTAAGGGCACATAGGCTTCTTAAGAAATGGTAAAGATTTGACCTTCTTATTTGATGGGCGCCCAATTAAGGGTTATGACAAGTAAAAGTAACAACCACTTTGAATAAAGACACAGACCTACTGGAGAACGGACTTGAGGATATGGGGAGGGGGAAGGGTGAGCTGTGACAGGGCGAGAGAGAGTCATGGACATATACACACTAACAAACGTAAGGTAGATAGCTAGTGGGAAGCAGCCGCATAGCACAGGGAGATCAGCTCGGTGCTTTGTGACCACCTAGAGGGGTGGGATAGGGAGGGTGGGAGGGAGGGAGACGCGAGAGGGAAGAGATATGGGAACATATGTATATGTATAACTGATTCACTTTGTTATAAAGCAGAAACCAACACACCATTGTAAAGCAATTATACCCCAATAAAGATGTTAAAAAAAAAAAGTAATAACCTCTTTAAAGATTTAGCAGTATCACTTATGACTGCTATGTGAAAAGAGACTACAGGTTAGTAAAAAAACTTACCAGAATCATGTCATAAGGGACAAATAATTTTAAAAGACTTAAATTTTCTTATACATGCTCATAAATAAATTAATAATACCATTTGTTTTATACTTTTATTTTTTTTTAATTTATTTATTTATTTTATTTTTGCCTGCACTGGGTCTTTGTAGCTGTGTGCGGGCTTCTCACTGCGGTGGCTTCTCTTGTTGCGGAGCACGGGCTTTAGGCACACCGGCTTCAGTAGCTGTGGCATGTGGGCTCAGTAGTTGTGGCTTAGTTGCTCCATGGCATGTGGGATCTTCCCGGACCAGGGCTCGAACCCGTGTGCCCTGCATTGGCGGAAGGATTCTTAACCATTGCGCCAACAGGGAAGCCCTGTTTTATACTTTTAATTTTTTAACTAAAAACTAAGTTATACTTTTAACTAAAGACTTTCTATGTGTTTTCTGAATTTGACCTTAGTAAGATTGCTAAACCCTTTTCCACATGCTTAAATGAGAGAATAGCATTAGACAATCTCTAAGGATACTTTTTGTTCTAAGATTATATGATTCTAATTAACTGCACTGCATATCTTGAGCAGAGAAATTAAACTGAAACTATAGCTGAAGTCTCTTTTCCATTGAATTAATATTTAGGGACTTGGGAGAGTAGAATCAAGGAAGGTAAAACAGTATCCTTACAACAGATCATAATAAATTTACTAACATTATAGGAAGACCATTGGCGATAGTTTGTTATGCTATTTTATCCTGGGCCCTTTCCACTCTCTCTAACTGTTACACATATGTTTATACATCCATTATTCAAACATGATTTAAGTTAAACCTATGTCTCTATTTTCTCTAGATAGAATTTCAGAACTTAAGAGCATTTAAATTTGTAGGGAATATAGTACCTATTATCTAGCCTTGATTGGAAAAGAATTAAATAAAAAAAATTTACCAAAATATGTAAATATTTATTTCTTTTGGCTAGGTTCCAATTAATTTATCTTTAAAAATATTTCAGTGACTTATAAATTTTACAAATCCATGTAACTCACATAAATCAAATTTGATTTTTCTCTAGTTCATTTATTATCTACCAAGGGCAAGATAAAGCAACAATCATATTTTAAACAATCTCTTCATGTCTCTGTTATGAGACATTTCATTATTATTGTTATTCATATTTTTTTTATTATTGAATGCCTGCACAGGTATTTCCAAGTTGAAAGTGTAGTCGCAGATAAACCTTTTCAATATTCATAGTTGGAAAGGACTTGGCAACTTCTTCAGAGTAGAGACTACTAATTGTCCCTAATATGCTTTCTTTCTTTCTTTCTTTATTAATAGGACCTTAAATACATATGACCATGAGCAGATTACATTTCATAGCTTCCTATCCAATGATTAATTTTTATCATGCATAATATGAATGATACCATGGGCATAAATTCCAGGTAATTTCCTAAATACAAAGCTGATTGTGTTAGACTTTTTCTTATAGTTCTCCCTGGGCAGGAATGCAGAAGTGCTGCTAAACTGCTTCAACCATAAGGATGACACTGGAAGACAGGGTTATCGAGAGCAACAAGACAGAAGTCATATAGGGCCCAGAATGAACTCATGGAAAAGATAATCTCTACCAGCTCTTTTGATTGTTGGAGAGACACAAAACACTGCATTAAGTGCCATTTCTTGTAATAGTCATTCTTGAGTAAGAGATGACAATTATATCTAACTATATTTTTTTCTTCCACAAGTTGCTGAGAGGCAGACTTTGTTTATTCTCCAAAAGGAAAAGGAATAGCAAAAGCAAACAAAAAAAGCCAAACAAACAAAACCTAGATTATCTAATTTCCAGACTGAGAGGGTTACCACAGTATTTTCAGACTTACATTCTTCCATTTCCTTACCTTGCTGCAATATCTGTAATTTATTTCATGCAGTAACATCAAAAATAGTGAAGAATACTGGGCTTCACTGGTGGTGCAGTGGTTAAGAATCCACCTGCCATTGCAGGGGACATGGGTTTGAGCCCTGGTCCGGGAAGATCCCACATGCCGTGGAGCAACTAAGCCCGTGTGTCGCAACTACTCAGCCTGTGTGCCACAACTACCGAAGCCCGCACGCTTAAGAGCCCATGCTCCACAACAAGAGAAGCCACCGCAATGAGAAGCCCGTGCACCCCAACAGAGTAGCCCCCGCTCACCACAACTAGAGAAAGCCCACGCCCAGCAATGAAGACCCTATGCAGCCAAAAATAAATAAATAAATAAAATAAATAAATTTATAAGAAATATTGAAGAATATTTATCAACAGTTTATTAACCATGCATATTCTCAAAGAGAGAAATAAACATCACATAACCCAATTCCAAACAGGATTATCCAAGATTCTTTTAAAATATGCCACCTCTTAATTCCTAATTTGTAATCGATGGGCAAAGTGTATTTGAACCACATTAGTACTTTAAACTTGGTCTTTTTCAAGGTAATGCTGATGATACAAAAGCAATAAAATTGTTTTGAAAAATAAAAGTGAATTAATGACTATTTTGGGCTTATCTCATATGACTTTATATGAGGTTCTTTTCAATATAGAACATGACTAAATAGAGAATTTTGCACATACCTTATTTACCTAAAAGATGTAGTAATCTAGGAGGAAGCTTAAAGTGATGTTTCCTTTCATATAGTTGTCATTTAACTGGAATATCACATATCCTTAAAAGTATGCATAATTTTTCCAAGGGGTATACATCCATAGATAGTTGTAAAGGAATATTGTCAGGAACTGTGACGGATCTGAGATTACACCCTACTAGCAAGCTTACAAGGTAGCCTGCCTCATGGATTCTGGCAGATGACATGTGACTCCTTGGTCAAAAATGAAGGACTTTATTATTTGCAGCAAGGCACGCAGATGCATGAGCTTCATGTTCATGTTGGTTCCTCTTTCCTCAAGCCTGATGGAGATGATGCCGAGGGGCTCTAGTGAATGCTGTACACATAGTTACAGCTGAGGCACCTCAAGTATAGGCAACCCAAATCTTTAATACATAGCAGTAAGCAAACCTGTCTGATGTTTCCTATAAAGGGAGACACTATATATTTTATACTGAAAAAAAAGGAAAATTTGTTCTCTGGTCTATAAACACTATCTTGGTCTTCCAAGGCTGACTACTACTTAGAAACCTTCGAAAAGATGGTATAGAAAAACTACAGCTAGTATTCTGCTCAGAAAATACACAGAAACACTAGAGGCCAACTGAGAATTATCTCTCAAGAAATATATTTCCATGTTTCCAGTTTGTTCTTTCCTAAAACTGAAAGGCTGAAGAAAGTACTTGTACTTAAGATTCATACCACTTCTCCTTTCCAAGTTGTTTTTCTTTTGGAAACAAAGACTAACTACAATAACCCAAATATGCTTTACAGTCTATGTGCAGTTTATGTTGTTTGTCCCTGTAATTGTTTGTCTTCTGTGGCTCAAATCTCTTACACTGAAGAATTTGACACTTCACTGTATTCAAACTTGTGTAAACAGACACAGAAGGTATATAAAACCCCCTTTATCAAGTTATTAAGTTATAATAACAAATAAACTTAAATATGCAATGCAAATAATTAAAATAATGCTTGAGACCCTACATTTCAGGGTCTTTTGATCTAGAGTTCTTCTAGAGTTCTGTATTTACTAATACATTCCAAGTTTGGAATTTCTTGCTAGTAAAACCAAGTATCAGTTTTCAGGCTAAATTTTAAAGAAATAATGTCTAAAATTCCATCAAACCAATGCAAACTATGTTTTCATTCATTTCATTCAGAAGTATAGGATCAATTATATGACAGATTTATATGGATGTTGATAGCGAAAACTATTTTTATTTGCTTGAATGACAACATAACTTAGTAAATGAATGTATTGATTTGTCTTCTCGAACACCCTATCAGCCGTATTTCCATGAATTCTTCCTTAATCACCGTGAATTCTCTCATCCAATTATTATATCTAAAATAAATTATCAACCACATAAATAATGTGCTACATGATAGCTACATCACATGAGCTAGATGATGTGAAATATAATTAATAATAAACAGACTCTATCCTTAAATTCTATAAAGCCATGAGCATTGAAATTATAACTGTTACAGAGCAGAACCTACCTGCCTATTAATTATACCCTATAAAAGCAATATACCTTCACTAATTAATTATACTTGAAGTAACAACTATGGCTTAATTAAGTGCACCATTCTTAATAATGAAATCTTAAACTAATTGGTATCTTCTGCCTAGAGGCTGTAATAATTATTGTCATTAGAAAGGGAATGAAACATGGCCACACTAAACAAAACTGTTTCACAAATGACATTGAACCTGAGAATAACTAGGGCAGTCATTCACAACCCATTCTGTAAAGGGTCAGCTACTAAATATTTTAGACTATGTGTGCCGTATGGTCTCTGTCACAATTATTCTAATCTGTCATTGCAGCATGTAACTAGCTATAGACAGTATGTAAAAATAATGCTGCTGCTCTATTCCAATAAAATTTCATTTACCAAAACAGGACATGGGTCTGGTTAACCCTGTTGTCTGTAGTTCGATGACCTTCAGTGTTGGATCAAATTACTGAACTCATCTTTGCTATATTTCTAGATTTTCTAGTACGGCAATCTAGGTTCCTGTTCTCATCTCTCGACCTTGATGCTTAAGTTTTAAGCACCCTTATCATATACAATATTCTAATAAGTTACACTGAAATGTATTTAACACACATTTTCCTTTCTCTTTATAATTTAGCATTTTTGAGATATTAAGCTTTAGGTTACATAGAGACTTAGACACTATGAAAAGGTGCTTGTTTTCGTAAATGTTAATAAAAGATAGTAGTGGCCACATTTAAACTGTACGGTATGACCCACCCAAAAATAAGTAAGGAAGAGATTAAGTACATAAGTAATAGAATATATGAATTATTTTCTTAATGTGAGCCCCTTTGTCATTTTATGAACATGTAATTTCTTTACGATAGAAATTTGGGAAATAAATAATACATAAATTTTACAACTTCTTTTCCCATATATATACAGATGTCTTTTTTTTTTTTTTTTTTTTTGCGGTTCGCGGGCCTCTCACTGCTGTGGCCTCTCCCGTTGCGGAGCACAGCCTCCGGACGCGCAGGCTCAGCGGCCATGGCTCACGGGCCCAGCCGCTCCGCGGCACGTGGGATCTTCCCGGACCGGGGCACGAACCCGTGTCCCCTGCATCGGCAGGCGGACTCTCAACCACTGCGCCACCAGGGAAGCCCACGGATGTCTTTTTATGAACAAGTGCCTCCTCCCATTCAGTGTCTACTGACTACTGTTTTCCACTTATTAAAGAATTCCCTGTGCTCTGTCTTCTTTTCCATTTTTCCTATCTCAGTCATTAATTTTCACTCAAATTAATAGCTATTGACAGTAAAGCAATTAAGGTCAACCCAGGAAATATTGTGAAAAATAATGTGCAAGGTATCCATCAAACGGCGATCCTGCAATTATTATTCAGTATCTTATTCAAATTTTTCTCCCACAGGATTTACATGGTTGCTATAGCCAATCTTTCTCCCCTCTGCATCATTATTTCCATTTTTCTTCTATTTGTCATTACTATCCTCATATGAGTATGTTTTTATACACCACCTTCCAAAAATAAAACTTCCCCTTATCCCACATTTCCACAAATACTGAACCACTTCTTACTTCTACTTCAGAGCAAGCCTTCTTTTAAAAAGTTATTCAGAAAGTACAATGAGTAATAGAAGCAGCAAGTGAGGGCATTTGTGTTAGGCTTAATGATAGCCTCCAAAGATATCCAGGTTTGTCATCCCTGGAGTCGGTAAGTGTTACATTATATGGTGAAAGACTTGCAGATGTGATTAAATTAAGCATCTTGAGATGGGAGATTATCATGGATTATCTCGGTGAGGCTTACATGCAAATATAAGTGTCCTAAGAGCAAGCGAGAGGAATGTTTGACACAGAAGACAGAAGGTTATGTGATGATGGAAGTGGAGAGAGATCTGCAGATGATACACTGCTGCCCTGAAGACAGAGGAAGGGACTATAAGCCAAGAAATGTAGCACTAGGAGTTGGAAAGGCAAGGAAACAGATTCTCCCTGGAGTCCCTGGAGGGAGCACGGCCCCGCTGACACCTTGGTTTTGACCTGGTGAAACTGATTTTGGATTTCTGGCTTCCAGATTGTAGAAAAATGAGTTTGCATTCCCCAGTTTGTGTTAATTTGTTACAAGAGCCATGGGAAACTAACGTAACCCTTTTCCTATTCACAGATTTAAAGGGTGGTCTTTTAACATTTCACATTATATCATAAGCCACTTATAGGATTTCGAAAGATACCTTTTATCTGGTTAATAATGTACATATATGTATATTTATATATAATGACTTCATAATGAATTTTATCAAATACTTTTTTCTGTATCTATAGCTGTTAAGACACACATTTTATGCATCTATATTGAGATGATGTGATTTTCTTCATTTAAACTGAGAATATGGTGAATAACATACATTTAAATTAGATCTCAGTTATAAAAGTTAGATTAATCATTACCCTCAATGTATGACATGCTTTTTCCCCATGCCTATTCAAGGTCAGCTTTTATATACAGTTGATTAAATAATTATTTTACTAGTGTGAGAGGCACCGAGAATGCACCACCTCACATGAAAGCTAAAACCTGGAGAATTACCACACCCAAGTGTGTAATTTCCCACCCCCATGCCACACTACTTACTGCTCTGCACCACCAGCTGAATTATAAGCTCAGCACTCAGCCTTCCACCTACTGTTTCCTGTGGAGCTTCCTGAAGTCTTACCCTGTACATGCATGTGTCTGAAGTGGGCCACACATAAGGAGACTTTTACGTAGATACTTGGTCAACTTCTCTGTGGTTATGGTCTCTTTTTCACATCAATATTTGGGAAGTCCTGTCAGGGAAAAAAAAAAAAAAAGGCTGGGCATGTAATTTATCTTGTGGGCTTATTTCTTCTTAATAATAAACCCCCTCAAGTCCCATATGGGTTGGTTATCCTCCAATGCCTTCAAACAATATTGCCCAGATTTTATAGCTATCTTCAGTATGTGGGCTTGTTCACTGTGAGCTACTCTATCAGGGCCGGAACCTGAAATCCTCTAATATGTATTTAAGTGGATAGTTGCTATAGTTTATGTCGCACTTCTTGTTTTTCTAATGAGAGTTTTTAGGTTTTCTATTATGCCACAATTCTGAAATTAAGGACCCATTTATCTTATTCTAATCTAGTTTCTTATCCATAATTTTAATGAAAGTGTTCTTTTAATGGCTGCTGATAACTTCTATATGGGCACTACTCACATTTCCCAGTCTCAGCAGCATTTCAAATAACTAACAGCTTGTTCCTCTTCAAAACAGTCTCCTTTATGCATTTTCTTAAAAATACACCACCCCGGATTTCTCCTTACCACTCTGAATTTTTTATTCTCAGCTTAATTTGGACAGGTTTATTTACTTGGCTTATTTTCTATTAATTTCTATTGGCTGTCTAAACCTTTGCTTGGGTGATTTAATCCCCCCAAAATCATTATTTTAAATGCCTATATGTTAATAACTCCCATAGTTTTATTTCTACCTCTGACTGTTCTCTAAGTTTCAGACTTCAAAGTATTGTTTATTCACGATCTTTCATTTCTCTCGTGTAAATAACTGATAGACCTGTTATTTCTTTCTCCAAAGTATATCCCACACACGTGCACTCCTTTCTATCACCATTGCCACTGTTACTAGAAAAGGTATCATCATCTCCACTCTAGAATGGGACAACAGACTCTTGCATCCATTCTTTTTCCCTTAAAATTGATTCTCCAAAGAGTAATGTCAAAGAGAACCAGAGCCAGACAGTAGTTAAGTTGGGTAAAGATAGCTTTTATTCAGAAATGACTGCAATAGGGTAAAAAAGACTTCAGTATAGAAATGAGCTAAACTCCAAATACAACAAAGCAAAGCAGGAACTGACGTAACCCTTTTCCTATTCATAGATTTAAAGGGTGGTCTTTTAACATTTCACATTATATCATAAGCCACTTATAGCCATTATATCATAAGCCACTTATACCCAAAGAACATTTGGGTGGGGAGTAAGGGGGCCAGTGGATGGAAAAATGTTAAGAAGAGGCATCAAGGGATGGAGGATTTTTGATAAACCAACTAACAGAATTCTTGCTGAAGGTTGGCCAGGGGAATCAGATATCAAAGGAGATCAGATATCAGAGGTGGGGGCATTCTCTCTAAACTGGCTTAGTAGGAGTCTGGCAAAAACTGGGCTATGTGGACTTGGCAAGGAAGTGCAAAATCAAAGCCTAATGGAGAAGAAGGTGGAGAAGTTTGGTCAAAGAGAAAGTCTTTACCACTAACTACAGTTTTAAAACTTCGAAGTGAGGCTTATTTATATTCTCCAATTCTTGCCATGGGTAAACTATGTTAAAATCCAGTTTTAATACATATCTACATATGAATAGATATATATACATCTCCTGTCATTTCTGCTTTCTGAAAGTGGTAATTTTGCACATTTTATTAATATCTATTATATTTTAACTGTACAGTGAAACCTTCAGCATAATAAATTTTCCTTCTCTACCTTGTTACATATATTTTGTACTAAACTCTACCATGTCTCAAACAAAATTGTGACACCTGCTTCACAAACTTACTATCAGACAAGAGCAATATTTGATCCTCCTTTTATTTTAAGCCTTCCTGAATTGCTGTGTGTAGGTATGTCTCTTGTACACAGAATGAATTAGATCCTGCTTCATTAGCCAATCTGAAAATACTTTACTGAATGATGAGTTAACCCATTTATATCTTTGATATACTTAGTATGTTGGTTTTCAGTTCTGTCATGATATTTTTACTATATAAACTATATATATAAAATCTTACACTATATTTACTTTTGTTCAATTTTGGGGGGATTTGTTTGGTATTTATAAATGTTCCTATATCTATCATTATCTTATATAACCTTATATAATAAAATATACTAGTCCTCCAATGCATTTTAATATTCTCTATTGATTTCTTCAATGAGTAATGATAATGATCTCTAGTAACCTCTTTTCTCTCCCTCCTCTCTTTTTGACTAACATTTACTTTTATTCACTACTGTCCTTTTATTGACAGTTAGACACTATCGAAACATTCATTAATATTCTTCTTTCACTTACCTTTCCCTTTTCTTCAATTTTTTGTGAATTGTAGTATCTCTACCTTTTTAGTACATTTATTAGCAGCATAACTTAGTCTTAATTCAAAATTTAATATATGTAATAATTATCCACAGGCTTCATGCTATGTTTGAACTATTTGTTGTCAGTAACTAGGAGATTACTCAGGGAGTGATCATAGGAACTGTATTTCCAGAGTTCCCAAATGTCCATGATGCTCTGTCTTCCTTAGACATGATGCACGGTTTAAGTGAATGACATATAATTCGGCTTCTGTGTTCTTTCTTTCACAATCATTAAAACAATTCTTCATTATCTTCCTATATAAAATGCTGTTGTCAAGAAGTCTGTTGTCAATATTAATTTCCTACCTTTTGACCCACATACTCAAGTAATTTCTCTCTCTAACTCAATTTTCTTCTTCATAAAGAAGACATTATTACATATGTGTTGTCCTCTTTTGCCTAAGTTCTATATTTAGAATGTTCTTCTCAATTTTTTTAATCTCTCCATTTCGGGTTTACCTATTTGCTCATATTTTTCTCCTATCTCTTATTATGTTTTGCATCATTTCCATTTGATTTAATTTGATGTTCCTTTTAAATAAATCTTTATTTCTGAAAATTATCTTCCTCTCTTATCTCTCCTCTTCTCATCCTCCACCAGACTATTCCTCTCTCTCTTTTCTCACTCTCTCTCTGGTTCTCTGATTAATTTTGATTGTGTTCCCAAGTGTTTTTTTCTCAGAGTAGTTTTTTTTTGTGCGGGGAGGATGACTAATTGTGGTGATTTCTGGTTGTGGTCTATGGATTGTGGGACCTTTCAATACTTCCCTTTATCTTCATTTTATCTTTGCCATTAGCCCAGCCCAGTGCTGCCCCATTCTACTAAGTATTTGGCTAATTACTCTTGTATTCTGAATTTTATGTTGATTACTTGTCATCTGCTTTTGTTGATGATGTTACCCTGGGTTTTTCCATTATGTTTCTTAACAACTCTGCCTGGTGTTTTGAGTTGATCCAGGCATACGTTAAAGAAAAAGATATATATAAATATTGATACCATAGTGTGCTGTTGAAAGTCTCTCCAGTTTTATCTTACTTAATTTTCTCATTAACAAGAAACTATGCTCTGCAACAATAAAATAACCTCGCTTTCAGGCAGTAATCTACGAAATATAGTGCAGCTAATATCTCAGTATACTTGATGTTATATTTTACCTGAACATGAATAATTGTGAAACACTTTTGGTTGGTATCTGCCTTAGTACACTACTATTTTTTAGATAATGTAACAAAAATTAAATAAAATTGGCCTTTCTCAGAGAAGATATTTATCTCTAATGTAGTAGCAAAATAAATATCTATAGACTGAATGAATTTATCTCCCTCTAGGTTTAAATAAGAAATGGATCTTATTTCTCACTGGCTTGTTTATATCCTAGGTCCTCATTCATATAATTATCTGCTTTTATTGGCTCCCATATTATATCTTACTTTGGTAGCCTGAAAACAAAAATATTCTTACAGTCCCTAGTCAGCATTTACTGTGTTTTCTTATTAGGCTATTTGCTTAGCACACACTTGATGCTGATTTTATTTCTCTTTTTTTCATGACAAAAAGAAGCAGAAGTAAGATCTCTGGGAATTGGCTGTATGACATGGTTAAATGACACTAATATGAGTCTTGAGCTGTTCATCTATAATATGGGAATAATAAAAAACAGCAAGCCCCAGCTGCACACATACAAAAAAATGATGTGTTATGAGTGCTTCTTGGGAACATATCTGTGCATTTTGTCTTTCACATCCTTTAAAACAGTTTTTGCAATAAAATAGTTTACGTGTAATAGTTATAATAGGTATTACACGATTCCCTAGTTTCTTTCACTTGATAACTTTATTCTTCATATTTTAAAATGTATTTTCATAATCTAATATAATGCTGATTTGCAGAAAAGGAAAACAAGTTTAATTTTCTTCCTTCAGGTCATTTTTAAGTATACATTTCTATATCCGGGAATGCTGGAGAACGAGATCGTAATGAGCTATTTCATGGAAACTCAGTTTTTCAAAACTTATCCTCTAAAGTTTAGGAAATAAAAATGCTTTCACACTCTTCCCATATGCTTAATGTAGCGTTTTTTTCAGTAGCACTGTATAGATAACCAGTTCAAATCATCCTAGGTAACAAAACACACATTTGTTCACCAATACAACATGAAGACGAAGGAAGGCTTCATTTGAAAATGGAAATTTTACAATATTTAGAGTTGTTAATATCTCAGCTACTCACTAGCACATAATCTGGAGAAAGATGTTTACTTTATCACAAGCCAATTTTTTTACCTCTGAAAATATCTGTCTCACGTTTGTGACAAAATGTAAACAGGATATTATATCTTCTATATAAATGCTATAAAATACCATACAAAATATTTTTGTTACTGTTACTGTATGCTAATACAAAAATTTGATTGATGGCTTTAATAATTTTGTGCTTATTTATAAATGAAATACTTCTAAAGTTAAAACTTACCTGTATTATCTTGATTATGGTGAAACTTTTGAACACGCAAAAATAGCATTTTTATTGCCTTTTTTATAGAGCCTAAAAAGAGGATTAGAAAAAGCCAACATGTCAAAAAGTTAAAAGATAGATACAGCTTTTTGTTGCTGGTAAATTTAATGAAATCTTATGTTATTCGACTGGCAAGTCCCATTCCTTTGAGTGTCTCAGTGAAGACTGTCAAAAATCATCAAAATTCAACACAACAGAGTAAAAGCTAATAGCCTTTTTGTTATACCAAAACTAAAAGGATTGGTAAGACTCAAAATGAAATGCTATTACTGAAAATCTTCTTTTATCTAATGCTTTGTGCAGTGAGTGAAAATTGAACAAATACATACTCTTTCATGGTGTTAAAATGAATTCTGACACTATTAAACAAATATTCTTTGGTCCTAAAACCTCTTAAATACTTTTTACACAAGTAGTATTATTAGAATATCCTGTAAGAGTTTATCACAAAATATTCTGACTACCCAAACAAAACTATTCTCTATAAAATAAAAATTAAGCACTCTATTTAAAAAATACTATAGCATGATGAATTTTGGGGTGGTTTTCATCTTAAAGGAAGTTATATTGTAATCATCCTTTCATAATCTCTAATGTAATTAAAATCTCTCTTCTACTCCCTTCCCAGTTCTTACCTAAATAACAAAAACTGCAATAAGATAAAATACATGGCAGGCAAAGATCTCCAAGACATTCATTTTTCTCAAGAAATGAATGCAGTTAAAGAACTATGATATGATCCATATTTTTTTGTTTATTGACAACAAAAGCAAAATTCCAAAAAAATAATGACTTAATCTGGATTTTAGGGAAACAGTAAATCAGAATTGTAAGCCAAGTGAGCATGACCACAAAAGATTTCTCCTTTGGAATGACATTATATGTGAAGTATATTTCATAGTTTTCACTCATTTATTTATTGATACACTTGTCTATTTATTTAACATATACTCTTTGAGTACTAAATATACATCAGGCATTATTATAGATGCTTAACCAATCTGCCAAAAAGTGAAATGTGCCATAGGAGTACAAAGCAAATGCATAGATATATTGAGTATACTGAGTATAACAAGTATCTCACTCTTAGAGAAAAAGCTATGTGTGTTGGTATTAGAGAGAAAAATTACAGTAAGAATGAAGGGTAGACTAGAATAAACCTTGTGGTGTTGGATAGAATCAGAGATACCAATTTTCACATGTGTGTTTTTTTTCCCTAAGATAAAAAGAGAAATGAATATATAAAGAAATAGACATAAGCAGACATGTTTATGTGTCTGTATATATACATACATATTTCTTAGCTTTAACCACTGAGAAGACCTAGAAGCAGTAAAACTCTAATAGCAATGAGCATACCTAGCACTCTGGATTCACATTATTCTCCTATTAAAGGAACTAAGACTCCTTGAAGCAACAGCTGATTCCATTGCTGGAGCATAAAAAAAACAAGATGAGTGTGGAACATTTTTTGATGTAAGAAAATGAGAAGGTCTCAAGAAATAATGAAAATATGTCATAATGAACACTGGAGCTAACTTGAAGTGGCTCTCAGTAGCCAAAATTAAAATAATTTGAGCAGGAAAAAAAAAAGATGGTAATCTATTACTAAGATTAAGCAAACCAAATACACATAAATCCATACTGATGTAATTTAATAATTGAATAAATAAATGAAAGGGGAAAAGGGAAAGCTCTCCCACACAGTAGAGTTCTAAAGAATAAATATAGAAGTAATAGAAATAGAAACTCAGTAATTGGAAAATACCATATAATTGTTTCAGAGAAGAGTGCTAAAATTAGTGGGTGATATTATGATGAGAAACAGGATGTTTACATAGTCTCCTAAGTATCTCCCAACAAAATACTTATTTAAAAATAATAACTTTAAAACTGAGAAACCTGATAGACAACATCTTAACCAAATGATTAGAGTTAACATCACCAGAAATGGGACATGGTGATGTCATGTGCCCCCTGATATGATGCACCCAGAAAGGCAAGCTCAACATTGTGGTACTTTTGTCAAAATACCTTATTTGGGGGCTTCCCTGGTGGCGCAGTGGTTGAGAGTCCACCTGCCGATGCAGGGGATATGGGTTCATGCCCCGGTCCGGGAAGATCCCACATGCTGTGGAGTGGCTGGGCCTGTGAGCCATGGCCGCTGAGCCTGTGCATCCGGAGCCTGTGTTCCGCAACGGGAGAGGCCACAACAGTGAGAGGCCCGCATACTGCAAAAAAAAAAACAAAACAAAACAAAAAAAAAACCTTATTTGAATTTAACTATAAGGAAATACCAGAAAAACTCAAATTTCAGGATAATCTACAAAATAACTTGCTAGTACTATCAAGTTCATGAAAGACAGAGAAAAACTGAGGGATTGTCCTAGAATAAAAAAGACCAAAGAAATGTAGCAACTAAATGTGACAGATGACCTGGTTTTGATTCTCATCAAAGATATTAGTGGAAGCATTAACAAAATATGTGAATAAAGACTGTAGATTAATACCTAATACCATATCAATTTCCTAATTTCAGTAGCTGCTTTGTATGATGTTAATATTGGGGGAAACTAGGTGAAGAATACATAGGAATTCTTTGCAGTAGTTTTGTGAATTTTTGCAAGTCTGAAATTATTTCAAGATGAAAATTGTAAAGTAATTCAGAAAAACCAGTATTTCTTAATCTTTTTACGCATAGTACTAAATTATAAAATTTACGTTCCATCCCTGAGGGCTCTTATATTACAATGTCTAAAATACAAATAAGTATAAACAAATAAGCAAGAAAGTGACAGAATATGACAAAAACTATAAGATAAATCATGTTTGTTGTAACAAATAACTGGTGATATCCTGGAGTCCGGTGAGGCCTCTCTGAGAAAACAAAATGTAAAACTATCACCTAAGATGGAAAGGAATTACTTTATTGAGGAGCCAAACAATGAGTCTTCTAAGACAAGGTATTCCCTTGTGCAAGATCTCTACCATGGGAAAAAGTGTGCTCTAAGACTCAAAAGACGCTTGATTCACAAAGAGTCAGGGTGGTGAGTGTGCTTGTGGGTACAGAGTAGAGAAGGGCTCAAATCATGGAGGGATTTTTCCATCCTTGAAAAGGATTTTCAACTGTATTCCAAATGTAATGTAATTTAAGGATTTGAGGCAGAGGAGGAAAAGTATCTTAGTTACATTAAAAAAAAAAAAGTCTTTTAGCTGAGAATTATTTTCATGGGAATGAGAATAAACCCAGTAAAACTGGTGAGGAAACTATTTAAGTAAAAGCATGAGAAGATGGAGTCTTTGTGAAGGATAACGAAAAATATATTTAAGAGATGTTGATGTTTGAAGAACAAGAAGTACTGATGGGCAGGATTGGGGAGCATTAGAAATGACAGAATCAATAATAATACCAGCTGAGGTTGAAAAAAAAAACAACTTTGAAGCAGAGAACCAAAATTCTGTTTGAACAAGTATGAATTTGAGTCGTCCATGAAACATTCCAGGTGAGATATTGAGTAAGTAGATGACTATATCAGAGAATTTATCAGAGTTTGGAATATTCTCAGGAGTCATCATTATATAAATAGTCTTTAATCTATGGGAATGCAAGAGAACATTAAGGGAGAAAAGCTGTATAGAGAAGAAACACTTTCAATAGAGAAAAAAGAAAGAAGTTGACTAGGTGGATTAAAGACAGCACAGGAGATACTAAAGGAGATTTTCTATATAATTATTTTGTTGTTATTTTCTTTGAAAGGAAGATTAAAAAATGAGGTGGTAACTGGAGGGGAATAGAAGGTCAATATAAAGTTTCAGCAAGAGAGGAGATACCCATTAATGAGAATAATCTAGTAAAGTAAGAGGCAGAGTTGAGGGGTTGGAATTTGATAGAAGGAACAGTTCTGTTATGAAAACAAGAAGAAAGAAAAAAGAGGAGCACATGTAGACAAGTTGCAAAACTTGTGATGGAAAAATGAGGTTGTTCCTGCCTGATGAGGTCTATTTATTTAAAAGTGAGAAAGGTCATCAGCTTGCCATTACATGTGTGGTAACTGGATGTACTGGATAACTATGACATACCTTATCTCATTTATCCACACACGATTCTTATAAGTATTACTAACAAGATGGATTAGCTACAAAAAGGATAGTGTAACTGAAATGAATCAGATAGTCTAATTAAGATTGTACTAGAACCTAGTTTCTCTCATAGTATCAAACTACCTTCTAAACAACAAAAGAATGGGTTTGGTTGCTTATCTATTTATACTTTATCATAATTCCCAAATTATACTAACATGGAGAGGGATACATAAATACTTTACTGTTTTTAATAACCCAGAATAAAGAATTTAAAACAAATAATTTCATTAAGTTAGAATACTTCAGGCTGTCTAATGAATGCTGAATCTGTTATTAATTTTGGAAAGTGCTGTATTCCCCCAACTCCCTCTCCATTCTACGTTACTATCATGCTTCTTTTTTTAATCTATAAAGATTGAACCCAGTACACGATTCATAGGTATAGTTTTTCAGATACCAACTTTACTTAAGCAATACCAAGATACATGTGATGACCTTAGTGGTAATCAATAAAAATCTTTTTAATGTGTCTTTCAAAGGAAACACCAAACAAGTACTTTCATGCCATTTATTTCTAATAGAGAACATTTCTATGTATCTTAAAAACTATAGGTAGACACGCTATAATGAGTAAGACTTTATAATCCTCAGAATACTAGAAAGAAAAATATGTACCTTCAATATTTTTTCTTTCCATTCTATCTAAAAATTATCCTAATCCTTAAAAAGAGATTATTAGCTGTCCCCTGAAATGTCAGGAGAAAATCTGTTAAGACCGATAGCTACATTTTTCAATACCACTCATATAAACAACTCAGAGTTTTAATACATTGGAATTATAACCTCTCTGTTACTTAGAAGAGGTGCTGTACAGGTGAAGGACTCTGTGTTGATATTTCTTGGTATGTCAGCTAATTTTTTCTTGAATCATTCCAGAAAAAGGAAAAATAGCGAGAAATCTTCAGAGAATAAAAACAAAGATATAAGAAGAATGAGTTAAAACATTTAAATTACCACTTTATTTTTCCGCAAAATTTAAACTTACAAAAGTATAAAGATGTGTGCAAACTCTTGAGCAACAGTCATGAAAATATAAAGTACATGTTTGATCAAAATTCCTCTGCCTGTCTTATCAAATATGCTTAGGTTGGAAATAGATGGAGAGCTTATTCCACAGCTCTCCTGGGTTGAAGGTAAAAAGCTTCTATTCCTCAGGAAAAGAAGTAAAATATATTGGTTATAAGTAAGCATTGAGATTCATTCATCTATAGCATTCCAACATAGAAATTAGCTTTGAAAGGTCCCCAGAATGATATTTAGAAAAAAGGCCACAATTATTTGAGTTTGGTGCAGATACAAAAGCAAGACTAGAAAGTTACATACTAGAAGTAGTACTTGAATGGATAAACTTCAAAAAGAGAATAACAATTACATTTCTATCCATTGAAATTGTTTGCTATTTATTTTTTAGCTCATTGTTTTAATGAGCCCTTTTTCAGCTCATTGCCCACTTGAATTTACTGACTGTATGCCAATTAATCTTACTCTTCAAACTGATTTTCCTCTAGTTTTTCTTCTCAAGTTATCCCACAATGACATTCTACCATTTATTGAATAGTTTACTCAAAGGAATGTGTGGTATGCATGGCACTAAACTAAACCTTAGTTAGAATACACAGTATATTAAAGAATATACTCCCTGCCTTCTTAAAGTTCGAGGTCTAATTATCTTTATATTTATAACTTGTCTTCTCCTATATTTTCATTAATCCTTTTTTCTTAGTCTCTGAAAAGTTTTAAGATACATGATTCAATCATCTTTGTATTATCTAAGCTTTCACTGGCCATCTAACTCAATTTATCACATGGATAATGCCTTTCAAATATGCTCCCAACTCTGAAAAAGAACTAAGAGTATGATAGCTCTTACCTTCAAGTAAATTAAATTTTAGTCTAAATGATAGAGTCTATAGAGCTAAATTCATCATAAGTTACAAAAGATAATTGGAATGAAAAGGTTGGAAAACGCTATGGTACATGAACATGAAACAAAATAGAATTAAAAATGCAGCTGGATATTGCAGAAAAATATATGGTCTCCTTTCTACCCAAATGATTTTTGGAACTTACCCAAATCCCCACCCTACTATGGCATTGTACTCCAGTCTTTAGTTTATTCCATCTTCTATTTTACACTATTTTCTGTCTTTTTTCCCCCTCCTTGTTCAAGTAATTATTTCCTAGAGATAGATTCCCTCTTAAGATTTTATGACTATATCAACATCAAAAGTTATTATATAATATGAGCTAAGACTACAATATCTAGCAATTTATCAGTTGCCAAAATTTCCTCAACTACAATTTAGAAAATATGTCAAATCACATGAAGAGTTGCAAGAATAATAAAATGAATATTGATATGCTTGTAACTCAATCTGTATATGTGTGTGTATGTGAATTTTGTTAAACTGATTCAAAAATTGCTTGTAAACAACATGATGATTCACCGGGGTCAGCAAATTATTTATTACTTCTAGGAATGGCAACGTAGTACCTATTTTAGGCTTTGTGAGCCTTATTGTGTAGCCTCTGTTGCAACTTCTAAACTCTTCTGATGCAGAGCTAAAGCAACCACAGACAATATGTAAATGAATGGGCTTGGCTGTGATAAAATTAAATTACAGGGTTGGCTAAAAAGTTTGTTCGGGTACTTCCGTAAGCGCTTATGGAAAAACCCAGAAGAACTTTTTGGCTGACAGTTTCATAGTTTTTAGACGTCATGAAATATTATTCTTCTGTTGACTTTTTTCCAACCATTTAAAAATGTAAAAATCATTCTTAGCTTGCATGCTGTATAAAAACAAGCAGCAGTACAGATTCAATGGATGGGCTGCAGATTGCTGACCCCTGTGCTTCACCTGTAAATATTACTACGTGTGTCTCCTAAAACCAAGGGCAGTGTCCTACTTATACACAATATAATTATCACATGTTGAAATTATATTAAATACAATGAAATTATACAAATAATACAGGAATGTATAGTATTATCCTTGAAAAAATATCAACAAATTATAAAGAAAGCTATTGTGTGGCAGTTCATCCCCAGTCACTGCTGTTGGCATGGTTTGTACTTCCATTTTCCAAAGCAATCACGTAAGTTTATGGAAAAACGTACCATCACATGTTTTACCTATAAACAATCTATAAAGAAAATGGATAAACAATAAGTCGTCAATTCATCCATTCTTTTTTTTTTTTTTTTTTGCGGTACGCGGGCCTCTCACTGTTGTGGCCTCTCGCGTTGTGGAGCACAGGCTCCGGACGAGCAGGCTCAGTGGCCATGGCTCACGGGCCCAGCTGCTCCGCGGCATGTGGGATCTTCCTGGACCGGGGCACGAACCCGTGTCCCCTGCATCGGCAGGCGGACTCTCAACCACTGCGCCACCAGGGAAGCCCCATCCATTCTTTTTAAGAGGGAACATGCTGGAGACAAGGAAAGAGGGCAGATTTCTTTGTAAATATGGTACTGACAGACCTCCTGGCAAACAAACTGATGATTTTTCAGGCGTGAATTCCTTACCTATGGAATTCTTTTAGCAAAATGTACATTTATTTCTAGGATTATTTATGGTAAACGTAAAATCCTTTGACTTATGAAGCATACTTTTGTGGACCATCCAAAAACAAATAGGTATTTTATGATCTAAATGTCTCCTTCAGCTAAGTGAGGTGGCTGAACACTGTTACACTTGACCAGAGCACATCTAACATGGGAAGAAGTGGATTAGGGAGCCTCATATGACCCGAACTCATCTCGCTTTACCTGTGCCTTTGCAATAGTTAAATTTGCATAAGATCTTTGATGCATGTCAGATTTGATAATCAATATTTTGTGTATTTTTAAGCATAAATGTAGTTTTATTTTTTAATTTAATATGCTTTCTAAATCTTATTGATTCAGCAGATGTTAACCTATATCATTCTGTTAACCCTTCCATATGTCGTTATTTAGTTAGACAGTTCTCTGTTGATGGACATTTAACATATTTACAAGGATTTGAGTATTACCAAAAAAACTGCAATAGACATCCTTGTAAAACATTTTATGGGCACATGAGTTAGCATTTCTCTAAGACAGACGGTGCCTTAAAGGAAGCTGCATTTATAAGATACGCCTGTTGTAAAATTTATTAGATGTCTAAAATTGCTACTTAAAATGGTTCTCCATTATAGATGGCAGTTTGATATTATTAAACTTTACATTTTTTGCTAAGCTGATGGATGAAAAATATGATTTTGTGAAATCTCATATACCATAGGAAGAAGTATAAATTGATATAACTGATTTGAAAAAAGAATTTATCAGTCTCTAATTAAATAAACATCCACATGTCTTTGCCTCTAAACTTCCCTGGATAATTATATGCCCTAGGTAAATGTATGCATAAATTCTTCTGATCACATGGCCAAGTATTTTCATATCGACTTTGTTCCTAAGCATTCAACGTTGCAGACAACCCAAACGTGTATAAAAATAAAATAGAAAAACTGTAATTAATATAAATTATGGAATACTACAGAGCAGTGAACAAATAAACTACAGCTATTGCAATAACAAGAATTTCTCTTATAAATATATGTCAAATAAAAGAAATCTGTGTTCTAATGTGTTTTACATGATCAGTTTTATAATTAGTATATTTTTTGACAAGAATTCTTTTAATTTTATTTTTAATAGATCTTTATTGGAGTACAATTGCTTCACAATACTGTGTTAGTTTCTGTTGCACAACAAAGCGAATCAGCCATATGCATAGTGATCTGTTCTTTTGCATACCCAATTAAAATGTTGTACCTCAGAAGTTTAATTTGCTTTACCTGATGATTGATACACTTAGAGGTCTTTGAACCTACTGCTTTGATTCTTCCATTCATATGCTTTTACCATTTTTCTATTCAAATATTTTTATTTTCCTAAATGATGTGTAGATGTCCTACTATAATCCTTTGTCACATGTTCTAATTATTTTCTTCTAGTCTATAAACTCTCTTTGAAATCTGTTTATGATTTTTTTACTAATAGAGAAGACTTTAAATGAATGCAGTCAAATGAATCAGATTTTTCTTATGCCTATTGATTTTTGAGTTTTGTTTAAGAAAGTGTCAGTCATATATTACATAGGTGTACTGAGTGTGGGAACTTGGGTCAGAAATAAAGAGCAGTTATCAGCAGGCAATGTATATAGATACACATTGCCTAAAGGGCATGGCCTCCTTCCTTGACAGAAAAAGCTCCTACTGAAAATGAGGCAAAGTGTGGGCTACAAAAGCATGAAAATCTGTCCTCCATCAAGCACACTGCTCAGTAAAAACAAGGAGTCTGGCAGAAATTCACCTTTTAAAAGTAAACGCAAAGTCTAAAAGAAAAATCAACAGTTATCTTGAGACACGTCAACATTATAAGTACAGAGGGCAAAATTTAAAACTAAAATGATAAAACAAACAAATGAAGGATCTATGCAAAAGCAGAGGAATGACAGTAAAGAGCAGTAAGAGGACTTCCAAATGAGTATAATTAGTATCCTGAAGGGATGCAAGAAGTTGTTGATTCCATAGAAAAATAAAAGAGAAAAGCTAAAAATGACATTACTGAAATAAATAATACATATGTGATCATCTCTCACTGAATAATAACTAAACGAATATATAGAAGAAAAAAGCTGAAATATTCTTAAACGTAAAATACACACTAAAATAAATGAGGTCAAATGAACAACACAAATATCATTCTTCCTGGACACCTGCTTGCCCCCCAGTTCTAGTCTTCACTTCTCCCTGTACTTTCTGTCCTGGAAGCTGCTTGGTATGGACTCTATCAACAGGCGCTCCCTTTTCCTCTGGCTGCCTGGTAAATTCAATGGGGTAGAGCATATGATTAAATTTGAGGGAAGGCAGAGATCAAGATTAGGATATTTTAAACTCTGGCTCCCAACCAGTGACTAGCTTTGTCCCTAAAGTATAGATTTTTGTTCCTCTCAAAATGGCTTACTGTCTCCTTCTGCAGTTCAGTTAACTTGCCCTGCCAGTGGCCCTGTAAGCCAAGGGGGGATTAAAAACATCCACTCTCACTAACCAGGCATTCTGTACTCTCTCTTGTGTTTTCTCACCCCTTCAACAACATTGTAAACAGTATTTAAACCTTTATTTAATTGTACCGTTAGTTTATTTTAATAAACCTGACTAATACATGGATTTCCTCCTTATGAAAACTGATAAACTTATTTTTTTTCTCATGCTCAAAGCTAGAAGGTAAATATTTTCTGCTAAGAATGTGAAGCAACTGAAGTGACAGTTTGGTTTAGAGCTGCATTGTAGAAGTACAGCTACTATAAAATAGTTTCATTTTTCTAAGTTTGTTCTCTGCTGTCTGGGAGATTTACATTTGCTTTTCCTATGGAGAAGGCCAGAATATGATGGAGTCAACATTATGAACAACTTTAGAATAGACTGTTTAAAGCAAAGTGTGCTCTAAATGATAATATTTCTGAAGGTCCCTATTTTGAAATTTCTCATTTAAGGTGAGTGATTTAGAAATCAAGTCAAAATCTTGTTACCAAATGAATGCATTTATTGATATTAATAAAATATTAAGCATACAGCAAAGGAAACCATAAACAAGACGAAAAGACAACCCTCAGAATGGAAGAAAATATTTGCAAATGAAGCAACTGACAAAGGATTAATCTCCAAAATTTACAAGCAGCTCACGCAGCTCAATATCAAAAAAACAAACAACCCAACCCAAAAATGGGCAGAAGACCTAAATAGACATTTCTCCAAGGAAGATATACAGATTGCCAACAAACACATGAAAGAATGCTCAACATCATTAATCATTAGAGAAATGCAAATCAAAACTACAATGAGATATCATGTCACACCGGTCAGAATGGCCATCATCAAAAAATCTACAAACAATAAATGCTGGAGAGGGTGTGGAGAAAAGGGAACCCTCTTGCGCTGTTGGTGGGAATGTAAATTGATACAGCCACTATGGAGAACAGTATGGAGGTTCCTTAAAAAACTAAACATAGAACTACCATACGACCGAGCAATCCCACTACTGGGCATATACCCTGAGAAAACCGTAATTCATAAAGAGTCATGTATCAGCTAAAAATCATGCCAAATTTAAATGCAGATTGGAATTCTATTCAAAGGGTTTGTACAAAAAGCAAAAAGTTCTTAACATTTCCTAGTTTTTATATGTGAATTATATCTCAATAAAGCTCAATTAACAATGCCCAGTGTTCAAAATTATAATAGTATTAATGCAATCTGTCTTAATTTTAAATTTGAAAAATTAATATGTGCTGTCAACATTTTCAAAGTTTTATGGTTAAGATTAAATAGGAACTAGACTTAAATTGCTTTTTATTATTTGGAGGTAAAAATTTTATTTGTAATTTATTCCACATTAATTTTATACATTCAACACTGATGTATTTATTTGAGGAAGTGTACAAAATGTACAAAATGTTGAGAAAAAGTGTACAAAATGTTGAGAATATTTAAAAACTTCATATTGATCATGAATCTGCTTAAGTTTTCTTTCTTATGTTCTTTTGATTGTTTTGCAAAGTTTCATCTTGTATTTGTTGTAAAATAAATGTATTGATTAACTGGCAAATTGTATAATAGTTGCCTACAATATTATGACTAAAGCTGGGTTAGGAAATGGACTATCTGTAGTTTGATTGGCAGAGAAAAAAATACAAATGAGAAACAAACAATAAATTGTTAATTCAACTGTGAGGTAACTTGTGTAATTGATTTAAAAATCAAATCAAATTCAGAAGTAAAATAAATTCTGGTATAGAAAAATTTGGTCAGAAACATACAACTTTCAGTAGTATAGACTTTTCTTAAAGCTGCAAATGGATACCATCATTTAAAAAAATCTAATTATACCTTTGGGTCTGCTCCTCCCTGTCTTATTTGTAATAAATTTCTCATCATCTTCCTTTTGAGATGTAAATATTTACCAATTTAATCGTTTCAATATCTCTAGAGTTTCCTCATTTCAAAGGGATTTTGATCTGTTCTAAATAATAAGCAGAGGGAAGTAGTCTATACCTGTTACTTCTCTGCTTTGCTACAGTAGGTCAATATCCAAACCCACACATATTTTCCAACGCTTTACTGTTGCAAGTATATCCCTACAGTGCCTACATGTGGACAATAAAATTACAATTATAAGCATAAATTCATATAATTTATCATTATTCTCTAAACTCCAAATGGCTTTATTCCAGTACTTGAGTCAATAGCCTAAACATCATATGGCATAAAGTTAATATGAAGTCCAGGACTTCTGCCAGCTATTCAGCCTTGTCAGGAACCTCACTGTGGAAAGTTTAATTAAGATAAAAAGGTTGACATAACTAGACAGAACACTTTTCCTCAAAGTTCTTGAACTAATTTTGCATTTTTCCCACTTTCTGTCTTCTATCAACTCAACATAAAAAGCTTTGACAAAATAACACAAAGTTTATTTTTACACCATCATTCTAGGATGTGAGGTGCCTACCTTCCCTACATTTGCTTAAAGAAAAAGACATCTGGGGAAAACACAAAAACAAACAAAAAAGAAAACACAAAAATAAAATAGGAAAAATCATACCAGTTAACATTTTCTAAGGTAAAAATAAAAATTGTTTGGAAATATTTTAAAACTGATATGGGATATTAATTTATTGAGGGAGATGTTATATTTTATTTTATATAGTAAGATTTATAGAAGTTAAGATTTTTATCTTGGCAACTCAGTATATTTTTATAATAGTAAATCAAATGAATTTCAGCAGAAAATCATATTAGCCTATTACGTCTCCTAACACATATTGTCATAAAATCAAATCCATGCTATATTGTGGATCTAAAAATCAAAACAATAGCTTGTAGAATATAACATAACAGGTTATATTCATGGCCTCAGAATTTTAAAAAATCGATTAAAAAAAGTCTAATAGAAACATGTGTAAGAGACTTAAAAAGACACATAAAATAAACAATTCTGGACTTGAGGAATAACATACTCTTTTAAACTTTGAGATTTGCTGTTTTCCTTTTTTCTCTCAAATACTGTCATTTTATCATGTACCTCTGAAAATGGTCCTGAAAACTTCCAAGAGAAAACAACAGTCACTGTCATGTTCAGAATGTAAGAATTAAATGTCACCTTACAGAATTCTTTACAACTGAGCTTAGATGAGATTTTAATTACCATTTTCAAGCCACTTATAAAAGTTAACAAGCAAGGCAGACTTTCAATGCTAAAATAAGTAAATTTTCTTTGAGTTAATGATTAGTGGAGGATTGAATATAAATAATAATTCTTTACAATTTCAGATTTAACATTAAGAAGAAAACTTAATAGACATTTATCTATCTAATTTTATAGAAATAAGAAGATTTGGACTATCCTCTTCAATAATGTTGTAAAATATATTTAAAATACATAAATAATTTTCTACCCCAAAAATGAAGCATTCAACTCAAAAGTTACACATTTTTAGCAGTGTTTAGATATTGTTTTAAGAGGATGACATAGCCTGTGTATTCCCACAGATGTAACAAATATGTCGAAGATAAATATTACAGAATAGTGAAAGTTATAATCTAGAAATATGAAAAAAATTCAGCACAATATAGGCAGAAAATCTTAGGACTGGATTGAACTGGAATAATTGAGCAATTGCACTTGTTTCACTGCATATGAAAGGTACATCTAGGAATTAAATTAAGTAACCTGGGATAGATTCACAGAATCCAAAGTAAGAGCTACTTACAAAGTTGCATTGGAGAAATAAACATGAAAATGACTAAAATAAACCACTGGAGTTAGCAACATATTCTCGTTAGATATGTACATCCTACGAAAATTTATTTTTCTAAGACCCTATCATTCGGGTAATTATAATGATGGAATATGCAACTTTTCCTGGACAAGTAGGGAAGAGAAATAATGAGAAGTCTACAGGAGAGAGAAAAGATAGTGGAGTCCATAGACTGACAATCGTCAAGAGGTCAAAAATCTGAGCTAGTGCAAATCTTGAACAAGCGGTGATGGATGAAATGGTCAGTAGAGATGATCGAAGAATAAAAATATTTTAAATTATTTTTTAAATGTCAAGAAACACTTGCTCTCCAAAACAAGGAAGAAGGAAAGTTATTACAAATGTGGTGTTCAAGAAATTGAGGGGTAAGATTTTGAAGAGTTATCAAGTTGAGAATTAAACTAAAATTAGTAGAAAATAATGCAGTTTCAGTTGAGGGAATGTCTTTGAAAGCTAAAAGCAAAAGTGTCATTGTGGAAAGAGACCAAATAGAAATGCAAAGCTTGGTACAGATAAATGTCATAAACAATATGAGCACAAAGTTCATTGGCAATATTTGTGTGTTTGTTTGCAGAAAGACAGAACAATAACAGCCTGGAAGTTACAAATTAAAATAAAAAACATAAGATACCCAACCTCTTCCCCATTAGGTATGTGAAGCTGGGATGGGCAAAACACAGCATCTTGCTGAAAGGGTCACTGAGGTTATATTTTCCAGGCACACTGGATACCAGTTTCCACTGAAAATATGGAATCGTTTGTTAATCAGAGCACAAGCATTCCAGAAGACCTATCAAGATGTGAGATGGAGGATAGGAGAGTGATTCTGGTGGAGATACAAAGCCATGTGGCAATAAAAGTATAATAATAGATGATGTGAAGGTGAGAGATAAACAGGAACACGATGCACAGAGTTTCATTCCTGACAGGCTCTTTGAAGAGAACAAGAAGTTATGATTTTTAAAATATTATACTTCACCTAATATTTTTAGTAACTTCAAGAATCATTTTGATGACTTAAGGGACTGCAACTTCCTGGAACATCATTCAAAGTAAGAGCTTATAAGGATTTTACTTAATGAAAAGTCTCATAATGCTTGGACACATAGAAAACTGTCTTGTATAAATCCAAATTGGTGTACTTGGAAGTTATGATTACAAGTATATATCTCATCTTTTTGCTACATTTGTAATTTTTTCTTAGTGAAATATACTGTTTTCACTTTATATTTATTTATTTTTTGAGGGTAAATTCTATAATTTATTTATTTATTCCATGGGTATCTTTTTTTTAATATTTTTATTGGAGTATAATTGCTTTACAATGGTGTGTTAGTTTCTGCTGTATAACAAAGTGAATCAGCTATACATATAAATATATCCCCATATCTCCTCCCTCTTGCATCTTCCTCCCACCCTCCCTATCTCACCCCTCTAGGTGGTCACAAAGCACAGAGCTGATCTCCCTGTGCTATGTGGCTGCTTCCCACTAGCTATCTATTTTACATTTGGTAGAGTATATATGTACATGCCACTCTCTCACTTCATCCCAACTTACCCTTCCCCCTCCCCATGTCCTCAGGTCCATTCTCTACGTCTGTGTCTTTATCCTGTCCTGCCCCTCAGTCCTTCAGAACCACTTTTTTTTTTTATTTTTTAGATTCCATATATATGTGTTAGCATACAGTATCTGTTTTTCTCTTTCTGACTTACTTCTCTCTGTTTGACAGTCTCTTTGCCCATTCATCTATTGATGGGACACTTAGGTTGCTTCCATGTCCTGGCTATTGTAAACAGAGCTGCAATGCACATTGTGGTATATGACTCATTTTGAATTATGGTTTTTCTCAGGGTATATGCCCAGTAGTGGGATTGCTGGGTCGTATGGTAGTTCTAGTTTCCGTTTTTTAAGGAACCTCCATGCTGTTCTCCATAGTGGCTGTATCAATTTACATTCCTACCAACAGCGCAAGAGGGTTCCCTTTTCTCCACACCCTCTCCAGCATTTACTGTTTGTAGATTTTTTGATGATGGCCATTCTGACTGGTGTGAAGTGATACCTCATTGTAGTTTGATTTACATTTCTCTAATGATTAGTGATGTTGAGGATCCTTTCATGTGTTTGTTGGCAATCTGTATATCTTCCTTGGAGAAATGTCTATTTAGGTCTTCTGCTCATTTTTCGATTGGGTTGTTTGTTTTTTTGGTACTAAGCTGCATGAGCTGCTTGTAAATTTTGGAGATTAATCCTTTGTCAGTTGCTTCATTTGCAAATATTTTCTCCCATTCTGAGGGTTGTCTTTTCGTCTTGTTTATGGTTTCCTTTGATGTGCAAAAGGTTTTAAGTTTCATTAGGTCCCATTTGTTTATTTTTGGTTTTATTTCCATTTCTCTAGGAGGTGGGTCAGAAAGGATCTTGCTGTGATTTATGTCATAGAGTGTTCTGCCTATGTTTTCCTCTAAGAGTTTGATAGTTTCTGGCCTTACATTTAGGTCTTTAATCCATTTTGAGTTTATTTTTGTATATGGTGTTAGGCAGTGTTCTAATTTCATTCTTATTTTTAAAGTGAAACTTTAACACATTCAAATAATTAATAGAGGACTATTCTGTTAAATAAACACAATGAATGTTTGTTATGCTTAACATGTCATAGTTGTTTCATATTATTTATAGATTTTTTTCTACTGCATTGAAATTTACAGGAATACTGCATATGTTTAGCTTAATGTAATCATTTTCTAACTGTGCTCTGTGGAGACAACCCAGATTCAACAAAATTAGCTCTAATTTTGTGTCTTTTATTTGTTTCTGCTTCTAGGTTAAATATGGTTTGAAAAGAAATGTGTTAGAAAATTGTGAAAATCACTGGCTTATTGGAAAGAGTGTTCCATTCAAAGATGAAGCCCTGTCTCCAGCTTACTTTAAACAGTTCTTTTATTCCAATCTGTGTCTGGGTTTTCCCATCTCTAAAATATTTCCATGGAACATTTCACTTCTCTCATAGAATTAAGATATATTTTATGTTTGGAATTTATTAGAAAACTATGATATTGCTTTTGCTATGTTAACACTCCCTGAACCACTCTTCAAAGTGAAAAGCAACCCCAAAATAAAAAACTATTACTAATATTCACTCTCTTCTCAAATTATTTCCTTGTCAACATCTTATCATTGCTCTGACTTCAGCTGATTAATGTATTAATGGATTGATTTATTCATCTGAACTTGTTATCTTTGTGAATGTTATCTTCACATATGCATGAAATGGGTGAAGTATAAACAGCAACACTAGTAAAACTATCAGCCACCAAGAAAGATTTACCTAGTAATTGTACTGTTTGTGGTATTTATTTATTTTTAATTCAGTAGTACCTCATCTATAAGTATGTTTCCTTTACTTACTCCATTTTTAAATATCTTGGTCATTAGAGCAGAGCATCTTTATTTTTCCAGAATCTTACAAGTTACTGATAACAGTAACCTGTGATAGGTTTATTTTGTGTGGTGCTTTGGTGATTTCCTGATTCCAGTAAGTTGTTCTGACCAATATCAAAATGCAGATTAGTTTAGAACTACTTTGATATTTTTGCAAATCAAAGAAAAATATTTATTTCTTCTGGATAGCCACGAGAGAACTAATAACTGTTAGTATACCTAAATTCACTAAAAATCTCCTTTTGAGGGGCTTCCCTGGTGGCGCAGTGGTTGAGAGTCCGCCTGTCGATACAAGGGACACGGGTTCGTGCCCCGTCCGGGAGGATCCCACATGCTGAGGAGCGGCTGGGCCCGTGAGCCATGGCCGCTGAGCCTGCGCGTCCAGAGCCTGTGCTCCGCAACGGGAGAGGCCACAGCAGTGAGAGGCCCCGCGTACCGCAAAAAAAAAAAAAAATCTCCTTCTGAAATGTATTATTATCAACAATTCAAAGTACAGTAGCAAAGTAAATGGGCAGTGCTTCTCTCTGCAAACATTCTGAAAGTGAGCCGCTGTATTTACAAAATTAACAATAATAAATGTCTTTAAGAATGGTTGTATTATCTCATAATTTTTAAAATTTGTTTATTACCTCTCCAAAATAAAATACCCTTTAAAATTCTTTTGAGTATTCAAGCATTAGTATTCCATATCTTCACTACATTTAAATGTCTGTTTATAAGAAAATACTGGAATAGCTATACAATTTTTGGGGCCAAGTGCAAAATGAACATGAGCAATTGGGTCTTGCTCAAAACCTATTAAGAATTTCAAGATGGTGACAGCAGAGCATTAAACCACATATAAGGTCATTATACCCATCATGTCCTGTGTGACTGCACAGGTCACACAAACATGAAGCTGGCTCTGAGCCTATATCCAGTTAGGTTAATTTTACAGATTCTCAAACTGAATAAAGAAGAAAATGCATTCCAGGTGTGTACTCCGTTATTTAAATGATTATGAATTAAATTGGTAATGATATTGGGATTTGTGCTCAGAATCTCAGTTTGTACCTGAATAAAAATTTCTATATGAATTTTTACAATAAAAAATTTTTTTTCTAAGAAGAGGATTCCTGAAATAATGAAATTAAAATAATTTATAATTTAATTCTATATTTTAAGTCATATAATTAAATATATATATATTCCATTACTAATTTAAATAAAGTGATCAAGAGAAAATGTATAGTTGAAATTATTCTACTTATTTTAAAATTATATATATTGCATTGAACAATTAAGATCTAAGAGCATAAGGCAATTCCCTGGCTGTCCAGTGGTTAGGACTGTGAGCTTTCACTACCAGGGCCTGGGTTCAATCCCTGGTTGAGGAACAAAGATCCTGCAAGCCGTGCCAAAAAAAAAACCCAAGATCTAAGAGCATAAATGAATGGGCATTTTTGAACACGTAAAATGCTCATTCTGGATGTTTCTGGAACATGTTTTAGCAGAGCAGGAGCTCACCACTGATCCATCCACCTCCTGCTTGAACACCACAGTAATGTGATTTGCAGGTGGGTTGTAATTTCATCCAAAACATCATACAATAAGAAACGTACTTACTCTCACAGGGTTTGACCTACATTAAGAATTTGTAAAAGAGAAAAATCATTGTCCTTCTTGAACTTAATGACTGTCTTTCTGAATTCACACGCATATTTACCTGACCAGTTGTTCTCACTCTGGTAAAATTATCTGGTAAAATTAAGTTGAAATATAATTGATGGGTTGTCTGTTCTGAATAAATGTGTGTGTTACACATGCAAATGCATTTATGTATTTTACAGCTATGCAGTTTCAAGAACTGACTTATTTCTATCTGCTTTTTATTCACTTTTTAAAATTAGGCTACTGATGCATATTAGAATTTAATTACACCAATTAGTGCTGCCACATCAGACATATGATGTGCCTTCAATTAAGAAATACCTAATGGGTATTAGTACAATTTAGCTTCATAATTAAAGTTCTAAGAACATCACAAATTAAACATTATGATTACTGAACATTAAAAATCTACCGGTAAAATTAAAGCTGAATATTTTAGCGTCTCCTTTTAAGTTGATTTTTAAAAAGAAAATCAGGATTACGTAAAACACAATGTTACTATTATAGAAGAATTCTTAAATAGAGATTATGCATACATGTGCACCCATTTGTGTATATACAACGATGAAGTCTTTAGGAAAGTATGAAACCTAGCACTCACGTCATCTAATGGATGTTAAAGGTTATCATTTCAGGGTTTTGTTTTGTTTGTTTTCTGTTTCTCCTTTTTCATATGTAAATATTCGGTTTCCGTGGTAGCCACTTAGAACTCCTGCTTCAGGGAACAAAGACCATGTGCAGCCCCAGCTCCGGCCCATCTGATTGTATGACTGTGTTTGCATTGAGGCCATGTTTCCTCAGGCTGCTCCTGGCCACTGGTGAGGGTACTAGTGCAAGAAACATTCTTAGGAACCCTAGGACTCTTCTTGCAGAAGACTTTAAGTTGAGGACTCCTCGTTGGTCTGTCCAAAGCTAACTAAAACTGAGCTGTGCTGTAGGTTGAAAGAAAATCTGTCCCAATCCTTCCTTCTTCCTCTCCTTTCACAAGGATCAGAACTGCGCTGCCGACTGAAGGCTCCCTACACTTATAGCTGCTCTCTCCTCAATGCTTAACAGGAATTTCCCCCCTTATATCTTTTGTGCAACCAGTAACTTCCTGGTGTCAGAAAGTCTGACCTAATAAACTATCTGATATGAAACATATACATATATACTTAATAATTATTGTCATTATTAGGGTACTTATTTTTAAATATTACCTCTTTAGAGATATTATCTCTAGTACTGTATTGAAAATTAGGATTATGGTAATTTTTATATTCCTCCTTGTGAAGAAAAATATTTAAGGTAAAAATACCTTTTCCCCACAATTTACATATCAAAAACAAATGTAGATTACATTAAGACATTCAAAACCCACTGATCTCAATCATTTCCATTGATTTATGTGAAAAAATACCAAAATTATAGACTAATTCATATATTTTAACATTATCTTAATTACTCATCATAAAAATCCTACAAAATTATTATGCTTTATTACAGATAAGAAAGTAGATTAAAGAGAGGTTTAGGTGAGTGCCAGCCAAAGCAGTATTTTCTTAAATCCATGAGTAATACGCATGTACACTTAATCAGAGGTACTCTACTTGGTGGGTGGTTATGCATGTATATCATATATGTATGCATAGGTCATGAAAATTGCCTCTAGAATTTTGATGCCTTGGGGCAATGCTACCTTTTATCTACCTTTTTTTTTTTTTTTTTTTTTGCGGTACGGGGCTCTCACTGCTGTGGTCTCTCCCGTTGTGGAGCACATGCTCTGGACGCGCAGGCTCAGCGGCCATGGCTCACGGGCCCAGCCGCCCCGCAGCATGTGGGATCTTCCCGGACCGGGGCACAAACCGGTGTCCCCTGCATCGGCAGGTGGACTCTCAACCACTGCGCCACCAGGGAAGCCCTATCTACTGTTTTAAATAAAGCTTTTCTGGAACACAGACAGGCACATTTATTTACATATGGTCTATGCCTGCTTTGGGGCTAAAAGTAAAATTACATCGTTGCAAGAGACTGTATGGACCCCAAAGCCTAAAACACTTTCTGTTTGGCACTTTACAGAAAAAGTCTGCCAATCTCTTACGAAATTCAAAACACTGAGACAACACAGACAGTGGTGAGTCGGTACTAAAACCCAACGTTCTGTGTTACAGCTCTTAAAACTAAGAAACAGAAAAACTGAGTCAAAATGAATTGGTTGTTTGTTCCAGAAAATTTTTGCTCAAAAAAAACCCCACCTGTAAATCAATAAATAACTTTACTGTTTGCTTCAGGAAATTCTTGCAGATCTATTTATCTGAAGCAATATTCTATTCACCTGGGTAAACAGCTCCCTTAACAAACAATGGCTTATCAAAATTGGCTTCTAGACTTTCACCTCATTCTATTTATGTCTTTAACTACTAGCTCACAGTTCCCTGCCCTGAAAGGTCACAATTATTCCACTTGAGAGCCAACCATAAAATCTTCTAAATACTCTCATCGCCAGATTCCTTTCTCTGAGGTACTGAAACTCTGCCAATGTCCTCTTCTTGCTCACAGGTATGAATTTTAAAAACTATGAAATTAGGGCCCTGAATGTAAGTTAAATTTTTAAAGCATTTTTTGACAGATGATAGATGTACGATACCATAAAGAATAACACTCATCATCCAATATCATGGGAAGTAGGTCAGATACAATAATTTTATCTCTGATGAAGGACAGTCAAGACATATTACGGGAGGTAAGTAAAAAACCTCTATAATTCTAAAGATGATCAATATCTAAGAATACAATGGGATGCGACTCAAAATTTGCATGGCAAAGAAAGTGTTCTTTCATTTCCAAGGGGAAAACTTGAGTTGACTTAAGATTAAAGGACTTTGCTTTCCTGAAATTTAACTGGATGCCTAAGCATCATTCCTTCTCTATCAAACTGGATTAAGTGAATCCCTATGCATTAGACTTTCCTTTCTTAGACAGAGATTACCTAAATGATCCCCATTAAATATGTTCATTTAGTATTTGTATCCCATTTAAACACGCAGAGATTTGTACTAGATTATGTAGTGGCCCGGTTAAAGTCTTACTCTACACAATACACCTAGGGAGGAAAACAATGTCTAAATTACTTGAAAATCCCAGAACTGCTGATAGAAATTTTTAAAACACATAGACCCTTCTTACTAAGTATTAAAATACAGAACATATATCAAGGTAAGCTAGAGTTTCTCAAACCAATGTTTCCTGGTTGAAAAAGAGAGGAAAAGTGACCCCAAAGAAAATATACCTAAAAGACAGGAGTAGCCTTGGCTAAGGACAGAGGGTTCAGGTTCATGCAGGATCATTTATTCCAGTGGAACAAACTTACTGTGATAACTAATCTTCCAGCATCTTGATAAGTACAGGAAGAGGCATGGCTTTCAGATATTGGAATTTATGGCAATAAGGGAGAATGAGTTCTTAAACAACTATTTGGAGAAATAAAAGAGGTATGTTTTTCACCAGATGAAGGTGGTCAAACCAGTTACCACCAAAGTCAGCAAAAAGAATTAGGATGAATAATAGATAAGACAGAAGTAAATTAATAAAGAAGCCTAATTTTACACCAGTCTTTCTTTTTCAGATGATTAAGTAAAAATGTCACCTGCACTTTTAATTCTGCAAAATTGTTTAGAAACAGATGCTCTCAAGAAAGCAAAGTCCCTTGTTGTAGCATGGTGAGACTGGGGGAAACCTTGTTTGGATTTGATCTAATTAGACTTCCCCAAAATGAACACCCAAATGCTGGGCTGTCAGGGTAACGCTGCTGTGGGTGTGGCCATTTCAGGGCCTGGGGGCCACCTTCACCCTCGTTAACAAGAAGTGGTTTCCGCAGGAACCCTGGGCCGGGGCCTGCCCCTCCTCTGGCCTCTTCCCTCTGCCCCCAGCCCAGCCCCTCACTGCGGCCCATCCTCTTCCGAGGGAACCTCACGGTTCCCCAGCTGAAGACGCACTGGAACTCAAGTCCCAGCTCCCAGGGACACACACAAGGCTTCCCGGAGCCCCCTGCCTGCCCAAGAATCACGGGCTCGCAGGTGAGGGCAGTTGGGCGAGGCTGTCCTCTCGCCTCTTGAAGGGAGCAGGCCCTGTTCCCAGGGCTTCCCTCATTCCACCCTGCCCCCCACGTGAGGGGACTGCCTCCATAGGACAGAGGGGGGCTTTCGGGATGGGGGCACTGACCCTCCAGTCGAGCTTGAGCTTGTGCATCCTCCTGGGAGGATGCGGCATCCATCCCCTTTTAAAGTTCCAAGTTCTCCAGCAAGGAGAGAGTTGGACACACGAAGCAACACTGAGGGGGCCTCGGCTCACCTGCAGCCTGGGAATCTTGACCCGCTTCCCTCCAGGAGACATGGCCTGGCTGAAGCCCCAGCCGTCTTCGTGCGCTAGACGGAAGCCCAGTGCGGGCAGCAGGGCTTCAGGGGGTCCGGCAAGGCGGGCTCCGGGGAGGGTCTGGCTTGGTGCGTCAGCCGGAGTATGCGCCGCTGGGAGCGTCCTCCTCCAGCCGTGGTCGTGGTGCCGGAGAACTCTCCAGAAGGGCCGGCCCTCCGCGGCCAGGATCCGCCCCTAGCAGTGGACACGCCTCCCCCCGTTCTGCCCGCCTTTCCTCTCGGGCGGCTGGAGGGGGCAGGGCGACCTGGGAGGACTGTTAGTAAAGGGTGACGCTCCTCTGGTTGCCTCACACTTTGGGGCCTCATTTTTTTAAAGCGGATGCATCAAATCTGCTTCTTACCCGTTGACTGAGAAGCTTGCTACTTCGTCTGCGTGCTGAGCTCTGGTTTCCTCCTTGCGGTGAGCCTGCGCGCCGGGACCTCCCTCGTCTCCACTCCGGACCCGCCTCCCGTCCCGCGCGCTCACCGCTTTCCCTGAGACCGCGGGGCCCTGGAGGAGGGCCGCGCCCTGGGCTTCCCGCTCTTTCCTCACCAGGAGCCGGAACGGCAGCTCGGGATAGAGAAGAGAAACTTGCAGAAGACTCTCCAGAAGCTCTACCAGAAGCGCCTACGGAAGGAGACGCGGAACGAAGGTAGCCTCGCTGGGCGCGGGCCCGAGCAGGGTCGGGCAAAGCTGCCCTGCCCCCCAGGTGCCCGTCCCCCAGGCTCCGAAGCAAAGACCGTGATGTCCAAACTGTAGGGGCAGCTGGAAGAAATAAGGTCCAAGTGCAGTTCCTCGGACTGGTCAGGAAGTACCTACTGGCGAGTGTCCTTGAATTTCTGCACCTCGAAGGCCTGACACTCGCCAGGCTTTCTCCGGCTAAAGCCTTGGAAGTCAGTCCGCGTGAAAGCCTACCTGACTTCTGAGAGGCCAACCCCGGGGTCAGGGGCAGCGTGACTGGGCAGCAGGTCAACCAGACAGCAGTGACTTGCTGCCCCAGGTCAGGTATGTGGAGAGCTGGGATGATCGTGAAATCGCAACCACCCCTGGCAATTCGCAGGACTTCAGCCACTGGACAGCCTCGTCCCTCATCTTCTACAACGTGGGCGAGAACTCGCTGGGGTGAGCAGAGGATGGCCTGAGCCCACCTCGACCCCAGGTGCAGCCCAGGCCGAGGAAGGAAGGAAGCCGGCCTGGGGGGTCCCTGTGCCGCGCAGGCCTTTGCAGACAGAAGGGGAAAGGAAATCAAGAAATCGGTGCCCCCGGGGGTGAAAGGGTCGGGAAAGACTTCGACTTCCTCATCCGAGAAGGGTTTGCACAATTTTTTTTTTTTAATTTGGAAAGTTTCCGTCAGAGCTTTTAAGTCGCCTCGTGTTGGCGGACCCTGGCCTCCTTTGCCGGGCGCCTGGCCGAGTGGCCTCCGAGCCGTGGCCCCTACCGGACCCGCCCCTGCGGACCTGGGCACCTGATAACACCTTGTGGCGCTTCTGGAGCCCGGACTGCCTCGTCGACCGCATCAGCAGCTTTCTGCCCAGGTAAGGCTGTGACCCTGAGAAGGGTGAGGGCAGAGCCTGGCTGGAAAAGGCCGAGGCGAGGCCGAGGCGGCGAGGGGATGCAGACAGGTCAGAGAAAAGGGGGCCAGCGGTGGCAGGAGGGGACACGGCGGCCAGGGAAAGGCCCCTGCTGCCCATGGGGGTGGGACGGGGGACTAGCGGGTGGGGCAGGGCCCATCGGCTGGGGGAGGGCACGCGCGGCGGGAGGTGTGTTCCAGGACCATTGCCAGGTGGGTGGAGAGGTGGCAGCAGACCCCAGCTGGCCGTTGCCGGGCCCCTCTTCTCTCCCCCCAACCCCGCGGACGTTTGGGCGGGCGGGGTCAGACTGAAGTGCCCCTGGAAGACAGAGTCTGTTCAGACCCTACTCCTGTCCCTTGACTTGGCAGTGTGTCCCAGAGCAGGTGCCTGCCGGTGCTGGGCCTTCAGGGTGCCCCATGATATTGATGTGTAACGCTAAAGAGAAAGAATTATAGGGCCAAGCGGAAAGATTAGGTTTAACAAGTGCTTGCCTCTTTGAGCTACTCCACTCCACATGTCTACTCTTCATACCTGCAACTCCCATTCAGAGCGAACATCTGAAAAAGAGACTAAAAATGCATACCTTTGTCCATTTATTCATTCACTGAAACAAAATGTATTAATCACAAGCTTGAGGTTAAGTTCTGTTCAATGTGCTGATGAATGGGATGGAAAGAGGTTCTCAGGCTTACAGATTGTATAAATACTAATCTGACTGCAGTAGCATTCATTTGAAAGGCAGCAGATGGTAAGTCACACTAGAAAAGCATTTCAGGAGAGTATATGAGGAGCAACCTGGTAGACTAGGCTGGAAGACTTTTCCAAAACCAAATAAAGTAGAATGATTTCCAATATAAATTTAGTTATGGCTTTCCCCCAGTGTTCTTGATTTCTGTATGTTCTTAATGATGGAGGGTATAATGTATCTGTTAGCTCTTTAAGATCATCTGGACCCTTAATGACGCAATTTATGAAATGGCATCTACTTTCTTGTCGAAGTCAAATCTAAGAAAGTCTTTGGATCTAATTCTGACATACTCTTTCAGTCTGTGGCGCAGTGGTCAGCATAGAGTTTATTTTCTTTTTGCTTCTAGATTAATTCTGTTTCTTGGATGATATATATTAACTTTTTTATCTCAATTTTTCATTTTGCTAAAGAACATCTCAAGTAATTTTTTTTTTCAGAAGAGGAGTCTGGGAATTAACTTTGGTTATTTTTAATATTTATGAAAATTTATTTGTTAGTTAAATACATTATCCATTGTTTTTGCTTCCTTATAGAATTCTAATAAAGGAGAGTTCCCCTATACCTGTAAAGAAACTGTTCTACTGTCAACTGGTATCTAATGTTACTGATGAGAGATCTGATAGCAATATAGGTTTTTTTCCTATTTAGGTAACTGTTTTTATTTCCCATTGGCAATCTTTCTATTTCTGTAAAATATCACCAGGATGTATTAAGATAAGGGTACTAGTACTCAATAAAAACTTTTACTTGATTCCTTATAAATGTATTTAGTGTAGGAGATCTTCTTTTATTTATTTAGCATTTGCAACCCTACATATTCTTTATTCTTTATGTGTTCAGAGCTCACGTTCAATGAATGTTGAACCATCTGGATTTATCCTCCAGTTAATCTAAAATGGCATGATTAAGTTAGCAATGAAAAAACCACTCTGGCTGCTTTTGAGAGAAAAGAACTACCTGGCAGCAAGTATTGAAGTGGATAGAACCTTTGAGTGACTATTGCATGGATGGGATGGGAGGGAAAGGTGACCTGTTTTAGGATGAATAGCAACAATTAGATAAATGGTAAGATCAGTCAGTCTCATGGGAATTGGTTTGTTGACTGGATACCTTTGAAAAGGATGACAACTGTAGCAAATTCTGTCTCTGTCAAATTTTACCCACAAGGCTGATCTGCATTCTCTGGGTTCTTTCAAGATAATTACTAACAGCATTTGCTAAAAATATTCCCATGGGGCTTTTCACACTTAGAAGTTTCTTCCTAGTTTTGCAGGTATGGTCTCTGAAATGGCTTGAGGATAAGTAAAACACAGGGCCTTCTTCACTTGTGCTTTTATTTTTCTGATGGATTTTGGTTAGTTATATTTTTATTAACTGAAAACATCAGTAAGATCTTACCAGTCTTTCAGTTTCATGTTTGAGACTCCATTTGTGGCTAATCAGTGCTCATTACCAGGCCAGGTGCTGCTCTTTAAATATAGCCTATTGAGTAAGCAGCCATGTACAAGTTCTTTTCTTCCCATGGCCCGTGGTGTTTTACACATACCCATTGATCTAAGATTAATCATCTCTTCCTGAGATTATTGATAGAATGAGGTAGATCACCTACAATCTTTCTTTGCATAACATGATATACAATGTTGGTCCCACTTAGAATTTATCAGTTAAATATCCTTTATAACAAAAGACTTCTCGTTTTGCTGAAGTGATTTGTGGGAGAAATTTGTAAACTGAAAACACTATATTTCATCATTTCACTTTTTCCTACTCTTTCCAAAATTACTTAAGTTTCCAGAAAGGAACCAGGGATAAAGATTAGGAATAGACTCAAAAGAGACTGGGAAAATAAGGAAACAAGATCCAAATATAGGCTGTCTGGATCCAAAAATAGACTTCTAATAACATGTTATCTATTAAGAAACCAAGGGAATTCTAAGCATAAAATGCAAAAGTGTAACTGCCTCTCTGTGGCAGATAATGAATGAAAAATAGCTGCAAAATTATTGATAATGTTCCGGTTTTTAAATTAGACTGTGTGCTCACATGCATTCATTCTATTAATATGTCTCATAAGTTATGTATTTTAATCAAATATTAAATAATAGAAATAAAATATAATTAAATGAGATAACTTGCAACACATTGCAACATAAAACAAAAATATAATTTAGTACAGGCAAAGTTTTTTATGGCTTGACCTTTCACTATGTAAATAGATAACTTTTAGTCCAGGAAATCACAAAACCCATACTTTTTTAGGCCCAAAAGGGTGTGATGGAATAAATTAATTGTAAACAAAGGTCTCCTGAAGCCAACTTATCATATCACATAGGAAAATAAATAAATGAATAATAAAATTAGACGTCCTAAATCTATAAGAAATAAAATTAGGCAAGCACAGATAATTTTATTTAAGTTGAATATCTTTTGTTCACTAGGTATATTTAATTTTTGTAAGTTTAGAACTACCTGGATTATTATTATTATTCATTACCAAGCACAATAAAATTTCACTTTAATAATATATTTTTTAACTTTTATTTGTATAATAATAATTGGTTATGATGGAGATGTAAAACCATAATAAAATTCCAGGTGAGTAATCAATGTGTAAGTCAGCAGTATGCATTGATCCTTTATTTTTATTTTTTTTAATTAATTTATTTATTTATGGCTGTGTTGGGTCTTCGTTGCTGCATGCGGGCTTTCTCTAGTTACGGCTAGTGGGAGCTACTCTTCATTGCGGTGCGCGGGCTTCTCATTGCGGTGGCTTCTCTTGTTGCAGAGCACGGGCTCTAGGTGCGCAGGCTTCAGTAGTTGTGGCCCGTGGGCTCTAGAGTGCAGGCTCAATAGTTGTGGCACACGGGCTTAGTTGCTCTGCGGCATGTAGGATCTTCCTGGACCAGGGCTTGAACCTGTGACCCCTGCATTGGCAGGAGGATTCTTAACCACTGGGCCGCCAGGGAAGTCTGGATCTTTTATTTTTTTAAATCATGTGGTTCATATATATATACATACACACAATTGAATTTATAGATCCTGCAATATGGTGCAAGTGTACTTGCATAAGCTTAATAGCTACGTTAAGGGTAACAAAGAAAAGATATTGTATAATTAAAGACATAAATAAACACACCACTCAGTGTAATTGCTCATTAAATATAACATCCGTGTAACATGGGTCTTTGTTGCCTTGAAGTAACTCCCCATGAGATCCTACACTTAATCTTATTTCATCAAGTGTCACACAGTCTTTGGTTCTGATCAAGTATAGTACTATAAGCAATGTATATCGACACTGTACTAACTCCTAAAAAAGTAAAAGTTGTATATATTTCCCTTTTTGTTTCCATTTTAGTATTGTATTTTCATACACATACTAAATAATTTATTAAAGTCCACATGACCATCTCTCAAATGTGGCAGTTGCCATGGTTTTGCCATACCTGCTTAATGTATTCTCTTTCTGTTTTTTGTTAAATTATTTTCAAATCATATCCCAGCATGCCATTTCATACCTACATAATTAAGGGTGCATTTTCAGAAAATACAGATAGTTAGTAATGCATTTTTAAAAGAGAATGTTAATTTCCTTTAATGCAGCACAGTTCAAATGTTTGTTTTTAATGAGCCATACTTACTATATTTTTTTTATTATATATTTGAGAACATGATTTGGAAAAAATATATTTGAACCAAAAGTCATGCTCAGTGAATAATTTTACCTTCTCAACTAATCTACTAAATAAAAAAATGACAGCAGTACCCATTTCTCTTTCTCTAAGTTACCTCATGATATTTCCAGATTTTGATATCCTTCACAGTGTTCTCATTATTGGTTTCAAGTACATGGTTCCTAACTCTTCAATCTCCTCTATAAGCAAGTGCAATAGAAAGGATAAAATAGACCCTATGATTGATTGTGGAAATGAGTATAATATCTAGTATAATATTAATAGTATAATAATAACACTGTATTAGAGGTGGAAAATATATTATGTAATAATCATATAATAAAAATGGGAAATGTAGTTTAGATTTCACAGAAAAAGAGAAACATAAACACCTTGAATTGATAGATACATAATTAATTGGAAGCAAAGTTATTTACTTAAGCTATTTTTACATACTAATCTTTTCCTGAGCTTTATTTATATAGGATTGAACAAAGTATGCCTTCAAAGAGCACAGTGTTTGAAGTGAATATAGATGAAAAGTAATGTAAGCAAATAAAGTGTGACAATTAAAGTTAAATTTAAAATATGAGAAACTTTATTGCGGTACGCGGGCCTCTCACTGTTGTGGCCTCTCCCGTTGTAGAGCACAGGCTCCGGACGTGCAGGCCCAGTGGCCATGGCTCACAGGCCCAGCTGCTCTGCGGCATGTGGGATCTTCCCGGACCGAGGCACGAACCTGTGTCCCCTGCATCAGCAGGTGGATTCTCAACCACTGTGCCACCAGGGAAGCCCCAAATATGAGAAACTTTGAGATAACATAAACACACGTATACTTTACCAGTAGGGAAGTAAATACAAGCTGAGCTAAGTAAATATATGTTGCGTGAGGCAGGGGCTACAGTAATAAATGAAAGATGAGAATAAGAACATAGACTAGATAGGAGGCTGGTTCATATAAAATGTTACAGTTAAAGGAATCTGAGCTTCTGGTTTGGTTAATAGAAGCTGTTGGTACTTTTAAGCAGGGGACTGATAATGATGAGATTGCACTTTTCAAGAAATAACTTAACCAACATTTAAAGAATGGATCAGAGAAGTTTGACCCTGCAGGTAAGGAAGTAAAATAAAAGTCTTTAGCAGTGATCTAAGTGAGAATTAGATGGAAGTCAGCGCTAGTTTACTCAGGTGGGCTGAATCAAAATTGGTGACTAAGTTAAGGAGAGTGAAAGGTCCAAGACTGTGTCTTAGGTATCTGGCTTGGGTAATATTAACATGGAATGACAGTGACATATGCAGTTATGTTCAGGGTCGGTGAGCAAGTTCTGGGCCATAAGATGGGGATGAAATCACGCAAACCATTTTCAGGTGTTCCTCTTAAAACTTCCCCCGGCAAACGTAAAAATAAGAAGTTATTTGTTGTAATAGCTCATCTTGAGTAAAACCAAGTTGTTACCTTTGATGGAGAAACGTGAACAGATATGGCAGGGTCAGGGAAATGAAGATCAGCAATTTATTTTGAGGAATGTTGGTTCTGACATGTCTATTAGATATCTGAAGCAGTGAAAGGCCAACCCAGGAAACAGAAGTCATTGCGAATTTAAAACAAAGGGAATTAGTGCAGGCAGTTGGTTCAAAATAGCTTTAAAAAAGCCAATCAGGAGGTAGTGAGGCAACTCAGAATTAGCAGCAACAGGAGGCTGCTACCACTTGGATGGAGGGAGAAAAGGGACTGCATTACTGGAGTTGAGGAGAGGGGTTGCTGATGGAAACTGGAACCACAGTGGGCCTGTGTAAAAGGAGCTGGAGCCATGGAAGAAATGCAGCTGTTATGAGAGGTGACACCAAGACAGAGAGGGATTGAGAGAATAATTATATCCTTCCTTTCTTCTCCTTTTCATCTTTCTACATGTGTCTCCCATGGTTTGATCCCACCTGGAAGCCAGCTTACAGGAAATGCTGAGATACACAGCCTACAGAGGTCAGGTCCTCTGTGTTATGAACCGCATAGGGGAGAGGGAGGAATGAATTACAGGAAAAAGAGACCCATTATAGTCACAACATTTAAGTAGAAGTGTAAAAAAAATGTAATTGAATTTGTTCTGTGTCGAATTCTGGATAGAGATATGGCACGGAAATACAAATTTGGGGTTCATTAGCATTTAGATTGCACATAAAGCCGTGAGATGGCATGAGACCACCAAGGAAGTAAGTGCAAAGAAAGATGAGGGGGAAAAAATCAGGTGCTGAGACCTAGGGCATACCCACATGAAGAAGCCTAGGAAAGGAGGAGAAACCAGTGAAAGAGACTGAGAGAGAATTAGAAAAAAAAAAAAGACTAGAGAAATAATAGGAAAGTAGAGAAGCTAAATGAGGGAGAAGGTAGTGATAAACTACTTCAGATGCTGCTAATAGATCAGGTAAGGTGAGTAAAAGAGGAAAAGAGCCATTAAGAGCGGAAGAGAAGTTTAATTATTGTGCTGGGGGCAAAAACTGGTATGGAGGAGATTTAAAGGAGAATGAAATGAGCAGCCATGGAGACAGTGAGTATAAATGATTCTTTTGAGTATTGGTGGAAAAGGGATTAAGTTCCCTGGGGGTGTCTGGCAAGGAAAACCTGATATGCAAAGGTTTTTAGTTGATTATTTGCTTTTGTTTTCTAAGCTGGGAGAAATAATAGCATATGTGTATGACTGTGAAATGACCCAGTAAGGAGGAAAACATTGATTAAGAGAGAGAGAAGCATTCCTTGAAAGGAGTCTGTGTGCAGCCAGAGAGAGTTAATGAATAAACAAAGAGGCTGGCCTCAGTGGTTAATTAACCTCAGTGGTTGGCATGAATATTTCCTTTCTGGCAACGGTTCTCCACAGGGGGAAGTTTTGCAAAAATTGGCAATGTTTGGAGAAATTTTTGGTTGTCACAACTGGTGAATGGGGAAGAAGGAGCTACTTGACATGAAATAGAGGTCAGGGATGGTGAATCACATCCTACAATGCACAGGACAGCTCCCACTCTCACTCTGGCCCTGCTCAACGAAGAAGCATTGTCTGGCTCAATACGTCAATAGAAACAAGGTTGGGAAACACAGCTCTATGGTAATATGCAAGATGAGTAATATGGAAGCTAAGATACTGACTGATATTAAGTATATGCGGCAGTGTGATCCTGTGCACTTTTCCTCCTGGTAGCTTTCATTTTTTTCAGTGACATAAGAAACAAGATCATCAGCTGGCAGTGAGATTGGGGAAGAAGACGTGAGAGATTTGAAATGAGAAAAGAATCTGTAAACTAATCTTATATGAGAGAAAGAAAGTGATGGCTTATGGAAGAGTAGTGGGCTTATTTGGCAGCATTAAGGGCACACTTGATTTTCAAGGTCATAGTTTTAAAGTGGTTAACAATCAGCATGATACAGTTGTGCATTTTTCTCCAACTGCATTCAGGTGCATGAAAGCAATTCTGGAATTAGTGGAGACATTCATGAAACAACTTAGTTTTGCCAAGTGAGTCATGGTTGGTAGATAAAAATTATTTGATGACTAAAGATAGAACAAAATATTTGAAGAACTGAATGTATGAAATAATGAAGCATATTTAAGAAACAGCAAATAATCTTTTGTAGCGGTGATCATTTAATGCATCCTGGAGAAGAAGTAACGCCTGTGAATTCATTTTGTATTTATGAAGTGGGCAGAGAGTAAATGATGTTGAACCTGGGCTCAACAATCAGATTATCTCCTTAGAATAATCAGAATTGCGCTACCGTGAAGAAAAGATTGACGGTGTTAAGTTTAAAAAGGAAGCCAGTGTTTAATACATTAGTCCAAGTGTGAATTCATGGAAGGCTTAACTGTAGCAGTGACAATAGTAATATAGATGAGGACAGAGATTGAAGAGACATTTATTGCGTGGACTCAATTGGGTTTTTAGCTTCATTACATATCATATTAAATAAGGAATATATGATTTCTAGTCAATATAGAATGATGCAGTTTTCAATGTATAAGAAAAATAAGTAGAAATAAAATATTTAACTTTAAAAACATTGCTTCTGTAAAAGAAGCATGTAAGAGACTTCTGTACAGAAGGTATAGGTTCCAGAGTCATAAGAGGAAGGATGGCATCTCTTGATCAGTTGTCTCCCCTGATGGCGGCAGGAGTGGGGAGAAACTCCTGGGAAACAAAGAAGGCAGGTGTTTTGGTCTAATCTTTTTGTAAACATACTAACTCAGGGATTCTGGAAAATAAATAATTTTTGGTAGCACGAGAGTCCTTATCTATAAAATGTTGTTAGCAGATTGTCATAGTTGTCCAGAATTGCTTATGATAAACAAACCAGGAATCCATAAATTTAAGGTCACGATTCCCAGGAAAATGTCATGTTAGCTATGCCACTATCTGAGTATGAGGAGACGTTGTGTGATTAAGAAAAGTCCATCTGTGTAAGTAAGGCCACTGAACATTTTACTCAGAAACTGAATCTGGAAACTTGTGGCAGAGCACATTCAATGACCAAGAAAGGACGCAGGCTTCTGTACTACACCCCAAACCTTTCCCTACTTCACCAAGGTATCCTTGAAATTATTAGTAAAACTTCATACTGAACAAGATCTCTAATTTGTGAGTCAGATTTGACAAACAAATAGTTTGTGTGAGTTCAGATTGGTTTTGTGGATAGGATTGTTAAGAACCCCAAATAGTAATGCTTAAGGAATTTTCTTTTTCTATGTAAAAGGAGATAATGGAAAAATACAGTGAGACTTTGATTCCAAAACTGTTGGCTACCCATTGGCAGTGTGACATGGTGAACATTTTGAAGCATATGAAGGGGGTAAGTCTCACCACGAAAAGGAAGTAAAGGAAATAGACTGAGATCTGGAAGCACAGGAACCGAGTACAAGGACAAAGGGAAGTTGGAAAATTCTATTACTGGCTCTTGCTAGCACATCTTTAAAAGTCCAACCTTTAATAGTAGTATTGTGGGAAAATCTGTAAGATTAGACTTCTTCACTTGAAGGCCTTCTTGTATCTTTGTGGCTTCTTGGAGAAATCCCATACCCCCTTGGAAATGATTCAAGTCATTGATTACTTGAAAAACTGTTCATGAAACTGGAGGCCAAGATCAGGTGATGACTGAATGTTAAGGGTATTTTGTTAAAGAAATGCACATTTACCAGCAGAAGATTGGTGTATTGTTATTGGCATGGGTTCTTCAAATTAATGATGGAAGGATGTGTTGCAATTCTGTTATTATCAAATGGAAGGGATTGCTCAGGTTAGTGACTACTCATTAAGTGGTTGCGAACTTTTGAAAAGGCACTTCCAGATATTATGTCAGCCCATCTGCTGCTACGGTTCAGGCAGGGTTTGGCAGGCCTATGATGACGGGAGAACTGCTACAACCCCGCCCCAAATCCACAGCGGTATACTCATTTTCATATGAAAGGAATGGGACAAGTGCAGGTAACCTTAGACAGACTTTATATTATCCAGAGATATCTTAGTTAACACTATTGACATTGGCAATGTAATGAATGGGGGCCAGGTGACACTCCTCTGCCTTAGGAGCCTTATGTATCCTTGGGAAAAAAAATCAAAAGACAGTGACAGAGATACAGACTTCGTTACTACACCTGGGACTATGTGGAGGAAAAGCTTCCCTGTTATAAGCACAGTGGGAAGAAATCAAAAATAAGAGAAGGAAGTCAAAGAAAGCTCACCTGAACAAATGTGCTTTTGAGGAAAAGGTGAATAGGGTTAAAAAAGTGGACCTTGATAGGATTCTCAATAAGGAACTGAACTGCATTATCAGCTTTTGAATTGGAGGAAGGGAGTGCTAAAGTCCAAGACCATTCCTTGAAATATACTTGAACAGGGGGTAGGATTTATCCCCTTAGTTAAAGCCATAGAATCTGAGAAAGACTGAAGGAGGGCTGAGATCTGTTCACTCAATCCCCAGTCTGGGATCTAAAACCATATGCAATAATTTGGGTAAAGTTGCCTAGGATGGTATACAGACTGTCTTAAGATTGTTAGAATGGAGAGCAGAGTGTACAATAACCCTTATGGAAGATAGGGATGGTGCTTACAAGGTTCTAAGGTAAAAGTTGGAGTGTATGGAGAGAACACAAGGGCAGAAACCTAGGTGAGGGTGGGGTTACAAATTGGTATGCGTGATTGCAGGGACTATTATGTGGTTGTGCTGCCTTTACATGAATGCAAAATTAGCACCGATCTTGTGTATGAACTGAACATTGTTGTCTTTGCCCTTTTCACTGAGCATAGTGACTAAGTCCATTTCTCATCAAGTTTTAATTAGCTATGATAAGTGGGATCCTTTGGAATTGCCCAAACTCTCCTCAGTAGTAAACACTGAGCGATGCAGACTTCCAGGGGGCCATAAGTTACTACTGTTCTAAGAAAGTGGTTGAGAAGGAAGCTTTTCTTCCCATATACTCCCTCTTAATATTTCTGATTGGTCAATAAATAAGGCAGACTATTCCTGGATGTTAACAGGAGACCATGGAGGTGGTTCATTTGAATGTTTCATCTGCACCTGATGTGATGAACAGTGAACAGAAAATAAAGTAGGCAAAGAAGGATTGATATGTCATCAGGACTGGGTATATAATTCACGGGGCTGAGTGAAAAATGAAAATACGAGGCCCCATGCTCAAAAATTGTTAAGAATTTTAAGATAGCTACAGCCAAGTATTGAACCAGTCTCAAGGCCCTGTATGACTCCACAAGGAGTTGCATAAACTTGAAGCTGACCTTATACATCATTACAGATCTTCCTAAGGTCTTCTTTCCTATCTCAATTTTGAATTCCAGCTAGGCACAATTTGAATCTTGTGGAATGGAAGCAAATGCACATTTACTGTCTGAACACAGATTTGCTTTAATTCAGCATTATTTGCTTTAATCTAGTAAGGCGGGACTAAAAACCTATTAAAAAATGTTCGTACACTGATGCTATCATGATGATTTTCTTCTCAGAGAAAGAAGTGGGAGAGGTGTTAAGGACCTTAGTCACCTATATTACAGATAGAAGCTGGCTAATAAATCCAGCTAAAGTCCAGCCCAATGTGTAAAATTCCTGGGAATTATTATGAGGAAACCAGGAACATTCCTTCAACTGTGAGAAGTAATTTCTCCCTCACAGAACCTGCCATTAAGCAATAAACTCAGAGACTGACAGGGCTATTCCTCATGTTAGAATCTTGTTTACCCCTGTTTACTGGAAATAATTCTGGAATGTGAATTCGGCACTGTATTACTTTCCTAGGGCTGCTATAACAAATTTCCATAAACGGTGTAACTTGAAACAACAGAAATTCACTCTATCACAGTTTTGGAGCCTACAAAAGACTTAACACTTCAAATAGGGACAATAGACAGAGCTTGCTTTTAGACGACTAGCTGCTGCTGGAAATCAACCTGGGTAGAAGACGAAGCTCTAATTGAATGCACCAAATGAATAATGACTCTTCCATACTCATTAACAATGCTAGAAATAAGCTTGAACCCTTACCTCAGAAAGACTATTGGATATTTTAATCAGTACAGAATATTATGTCTTTAAATTTCAGTGGCAGGAATTCCTAGAGAGCCAAGCTAAAGAAGTAAAATTACAGAAAAACTATACATAGTGTAAGTTGTGGCTAGAAATCACTAAACAGTGTGACCTTCAGCATTATTCTCTAACAGAGAATATGGATATCATACAAATAAAAAAAAAGTTTGTCTTCCATGTTATGGAATTGGTTGAAATTGGATGGATAAAGTATTATTCTCTGATATCCATGGACTGTGGATGGGGAGTAGATGGGCTCTATTACAGAAAGATTAATGACAATCAGTGTCTGTAAAGACCTGGAATATATCTAGGATATGGTTATGTCCAAGAATCATATGAAATACAGAGTTTACTGAACAAGGACTTTGTTTTTTGAATATGAACTTATAATTACCACTCCAGTAACTGGAAATATATGATGTATAAGAAAAACATTTTTGCCTGGAAAGAATATCATTTTCACTTATGTAAGGTATGTCAAACATTACCATAATATTTTTGTCACAGCTAAGTAAGAGCTCATAATTTCACTTATAGAATTAAATGCAGAATACATTTATGTAGAAGATGATCTCTGAATGAGAAAATGTTGTGGAAGCTGATATGAAGACCCCCCAATTAAAGTGTAATCAATAGAAACTATTTTTTCAGAAAAAAGTTGAGAAAAATTAAATATTCAATTAAATAATCCCACGTACATATAGAGAATGATGCAAATAATTAAAGTTGATGGAGGAAAAAAGTAACTGAGTTGCTAAATGAACATCAAAAGACCTATAAAGGAAGATGTTAACAGATAATATATTTTACAGAAGGATTTCCTACTCTCTATTGGATGGTTCAAATCAAAGTCAGAGTGTTAAAAATATACAAACAGCTCATGAAGCTCAATATCAAAAAATCAAACAATCCAGTCAAAAAATGGGCAGAAGATCTAAGTAGACATTTCTCCAAAGAAGACATGCAGATGGCCAAAAAGCATATAAAAAGATGCTTGAAGTCATAATTATTAGAGAAATGCAAATCAAAACTACAGTGAGGTATCACCTCACACGGGTCAGAATGGCCATCATCAAAAAGTCTACAAACAATATATGCTGGGGAGGGTGTGGAGAAAAGGGAACCCTCCTGCACTGTTGGTGGGAATGTAAACTGGTACAGCCACTATGGAGAACGGTATGGAGGTTCCTTAAAAAACTAAACATAGAGCTACTATATGATCCAGCAATCCCACTCCTGGGCATATGTCAGGAGAAAACCATAATTCGAAAAGATACATGCACTCCAGTGTTCATTGCAGCACTATTTACAATAGCCAGGACATGGAAGCAACCTAAACATCCATCGACGGATGAATGGATAAAGAAGATGTGGTACATATATCCAATGGAATATTACTCAGCTGTATAAAATAATGAAATAACGCCATTTGCAGGAACATGGATGCACCCAGAGATTGTCATACTGAGTGAAGTAAGTCAGAAAGAGAAAGACAAATATCATACAATATCGCCTGTATGTGGAATTAAAAAAAAATGGTACAAATGAACTTATTTACAAAACAGAAATAGCGTCACAGATGTAGAAAACAGACTTATGGTCACCAGGGGGGAAGCGGGGGAGGGATAAATTGGGAGATTGGGATTGATATATACACACTACTATATATAAAATAGATAGCTGATAAGGACCTACTGTATAGCACAGGGAACTCTACTCAGTACTCTGTGGTGACCTAAATGGGAAGGCAATCTAAAAAAGATTGGATATATGTATATGTATAACCGATTCACTTTGCTGTACAGCAGAAACTAACACAACATTGTAAATCAGCTATACTCCAATAAAAATTAATTTTAATAAAAGTCAGAGTGTTAGTCTGCTTAAGTGAAATATTGCAGAAAATTTTGTAAGATAAATAGTGAAAATATACCACAAATATTTGCCACCGAGATGTTTACCAAGGTCAGAGGATGGATGAGGAAGTAAAAGTTCTAACAGCTAGTCTGTGATTCTCTCCTGTTATTGAGGAGAGGCCTTCTCAGCACACAAAGAAAGCGCGTGACCCAGTATGAATGTGTAAACGTACTAACAGAGATCCTGAAATCAATCTGACATATATATATATTTTTTGCTAGCAGGAGAATGATTACCTATGCAATAATTTTAGCAGAATGTGCCTGCTTGTTTAGGATTGCTTTGGTTAACAAAGCAGGGATCCATGTGTTTATGGGACATGGCTCCCTGGAAAATGTCACATATGCTATGTAACTCTCTAGGTAAAAAATGAGGATATTTTATGTCTGAGAAGGTCGCTCCATGTAAGTGAAGTGTTCACACACTTCTCTAGAACTCCCATCTATCTGCCTGGGCAGAGGAGTATCTGATGAAAGCATGGTAGAAAAGATTTTCCTGTGTCATCTCTTCTTATGAGATGCAAAGGAAAAAGCTAAGAACTGATACAAATTCAAGTCTGCAATTATAAAATGAGGAAATTAACATTATGCTGGAAAACAGAAGACAAAATCCTTCTGCTAAGGATAAGAGGATCAAGTGTGGACTGGGTTATCTGAAAAGTGGGTGAATGTTTAGAATATCCGTTGTGCAGAAAAAGAGAAAAAATTGATCAAAAAGTCAAATAATTTAAAGTGATAATATGGAAAAGTGATCCAGACAGAATTTGTGTCATTCACAAAGGCAAAGAACCAAGAGAGAAAACTGTGTGTCTTGGGAGGAAAAGTCACCGTTTGAATTTCATTATTAAGACAATGTTATTTCTAAGAAATTTTAAGCTGTTTCTAAGTATTTATTTCTAAGAAGTTAAGGAGAATATGCAAATGCAGCTTGAAATAAATAGATGACAAAATAGAGAATATTAGCAGAAATGTGTTTTTTTAATGTTTTAGTAAACACTATCAAAGCAAATAACTTGGTGTAATTGTTTCAAAATGACAACATACATCAATTTTAACCTCTGACCAAATCCATAATTATGTGAAAATAAAGATTTCTTTAAAAATACTTAGATGTAGAATATTTAGCTCCAGATTAATTAGGAGAACTTCATAGTGTCTTATAATTAAGCTGCCTTTAAATATGCCTGAACCTTCAGGCCAACGTCTGTGGGTATTTGTCTCCACATGTTCCAGCATGACTAGGTGTTTTTAATTCAGCAACAATTTTTTTTTTTTTGCGGTACGCGGGCCTCTCACTGTTGTGGCCTCTCCCGTTGCGGAGCACAGGCTCCGGACACGCAGGCTCAGCGGCCATGGCTCACGGGCCCAGCCGCTCCGCGGCATGTGGGATCTTCCCGGACCGGGGCACGAACCCGTGTCCCCTGCATCTGCAGGCGGACTCTCAACCACTGCGCCACCAGGGAAGCCCTCAGCAATAATTTTAATAGCTTACGTTGAAATGGGAATTATCCTAAGGGTATCTGGTGGAAATGCACTCAAGAACAGAAGAACCGTATCTATTTCATGAATATTTGCTGTGTTTTGATGTAGTAAGTTATTGTTCATGGCCAAACACTTTATGAGGATAAATGACTGATGTAATGGATGACCTAAAGATGCTCAAGAGCACATGAAAACAGAAATGCTTTTGTCCTGAAGAAGGGTGTAGTCTTCCGTCTATAATTTGAATGTAAAATTTGAATATAAAAATTGTGGCTGAAAATATTCTAAAATCACAAGAAACTGCATTCAAACTAGTGCCATGGTATCCATTCAAAACATCTGAAGTCATTTGTCTTTCTGAATAGCGCCCAATGTAAAGCTTTTTCACACAGAACAAAACAGAAGTGAGCATCAGTAACACTTCCAACATGCATACACTTTGTTCTAAAGGAACAGCTGTTACTTGATGAGAAGAATATGGAAAATGCCCAGCATTTGTTTTTTTAAAAAGTTATCACCCAAATAAGAGTTGTTGGGAACCAGATGTTAAAATTGAGAGTGGTCTGTTTATTTCAGTTGAGAGTGTTATAAAAATGTTAATAAGGTGTTTTTATGTCTATTACACGGTGATGTTGGACTCTTTAATGTGCTTTTTGTTATATTTGACTGTTGTTTCTATGGACTGGTATTACTGGTGTTAGATCAGTGAAGAGTAAATAAAGAGAGGAAGAATGCTTTCTTGTAACCAGGATACTGAACTGGAATGGAGAGAGGTGGCAGAGTTTTGCAGATAACGTACAATGAAAACTTTGAAACACTAATATCTTTTCTGTGTTGAGAAATAACCTCATAATAATAACAATAATTATCATCTCAACCAAAGGAGCTATGCCACCCAAAATGTTATTACCCTAGACATCTGCAGGAGACCATGATTTATTACCTGAGTACATTACTACTCATTGCAGCCCGTCTCCATCCATTTTAGCAGGTTTCAATCAGCCACTTAATATTTAATATGTAAATTCTTTTAATTGCATAAGTAATGCATGCTCCTTATAGAAAATTAAAACATTTCAGAAACACTTAAAGCCCCATTTGGATATTATCCAAACCTAGTCCGTTCTTCAGAGATAACCTTTGTTTCTATTTTGGTGTGTGTTTTCCTCAAATATATTCAATGCATTTATAAATGCATGTACATTTATCTATTGAAAATAGACACAGTTTACTTTTGTGAGTATGCTTTACTTAACTCAAGTGCTTCAAAATGGGTCAGTGTGAAATGTCCTTTTTTTTTCTATTTGATGATATACCTGAGAAGTTTTATCATGAATAATATTAAAATTAAAAATAATAAAATGAATAATATTAGCCAATTTATTTGGGTGCTGTCTGTGCACTGGGTATTAAGTGTGACATATTATCTCACCAAACTAATGAAATATGTAATGCTGTTATCTCCATTTTACAGAAGAGGAGAAAAAAACCCCCCAAAACTAAGGTCCCTGTATTGATCTCAAGGTAAATACAGGGAACAAATGATTCAAATCCATATAGTTCTGCTTTCAGAGGTCATGTCATTAACCATTATGCTATAATGGCAGCATTATAGTCAGCATAATGAATAAACTGTTTTTGTTTAGCCATTCTTAATACTGATGAATATTTAGAGTTTTTCTAATTACAACACAATACTGCAGCTGCTATTCTTGCACAATTATCAACAATGTATTTCCAAAAGTGGAAAGGCACAGCTTTATATTAATTACTTATGGACTGTAGAATATGTCAGAATTGTACTCTAAAGCAACTCCCGGTTGTGCACTTATACCAGCATAGTTTGAACCTGCCCATTTCCCTACATTCTCATATACCTTGTTAATATTTTTATTTTTGTCAATCTGATGGAGGAAAAAAGTGGTACTTGGTTTTAATTCATTTACCTGATTATTTGCATTATTAGTATTTGGATTATTTCATATGTTTATCACCATTTGTATTTCTGGAATAGTTTCCAGAAAAACTGTTTTTGCCTGGTTTTCTATTATGTTGAGTCTCTCCAAAAACTAGTTAAATGTCAGCTCTTTCAAAGAAACTTCCCTGGTTCCCACAACTTGAAACACTCTCTTCTCTTCATTTGATTTTATCTGCACTTCTCTTATGGCATCACTTTTTACTTTGTATAATTGCTATTTCTGTATTATCTAAACTCCTCCGTAATCTCCTCTGGGGAATAGTTTATTTTGATTAATCTTTATGACATATTAAAATTAACAAAAATTAAAATAATAAACATTTTAATTAATTTAGCTTTTAATTTTTTTCAGATATTATGTATGCCACCTACTGAGAGACTTAATTTTGGGGATGTCTTATTATGAAATAATTAAAAGCAAACTGGAAAAAAATAATTTATCCCTCTATGATCATTCAGATTGGAAAAATGGTCTGTTCTAAATAATGAGATTTACTCTGTTTATGTATTTTAAGAGCAATTCATCATATGTCTAGAAACTTCTCTGATTTTTATCATTCAGGAGAAGTTTTTAAAAATCTCTGTTTCAGTAAATTATAAAGAAAAATCAGCCAATTAAATAAATCTTGAAAAACTCATAGAAAAAAGTGAAAACATTTTCCATTATTAAAAATGATGATTATGAAAAGCTCATAGTTATTATTTAGCTTATTCATTTAAGGGTCATTCTGCATAATATTATGGAATACGTGATTTAAGACAGTAAGAGCTAAAAATACTGGACTTTAAATAGAATTCAGGATGTGAGTGAGGCTGATTTGAAAATTTCAACAACAACAAAAAAGGTTCTCTCATATAGTTGACTCTTCAATCTCCCTCAGGTTTTTTTTTTTTTAATTGATGCTTTTAAAATATCTGTTAGTTATATGTACTTTTCTTTTTTTTCTTCTTCTTTTTAAAAAGTTTTTATTTTATTTTGGACTATAGTTGATTAACAATGTTGTGTTAGTTTCAGGTGTACAGCAAAGTGATTCAGTTATACATGTACATGTAACTATTCTTTTTCAAATTATTTTCCCATTTAGGTTGTTACAGAATACTGAGCAGAGTTCCCTGTGCAATACAGTAGGTCCTTGTTGGTTATCTATTTTAAATATAGCGCTGTGTACATGTCAATCCCAAGCTCCCAATGCGGGTCCAGTAGTTAGGACTTCACGCTTCCACTGTCAGGGGCCCAGGCTTGATTCCTGGTTGGGGAACTAAGATCCCACAAGCTGTGCAGCCTGGAAGGAAGTAAGGAAGGGAGGGAGGGAGGGAGGGAGGGAGGAAAGAAATCCTTGAGGTTTCAAACATCTCCCCACATGACTCTTAACTAGTAAGTACAGTTTACTTTGGACTTTTGAAATCTATGGGTGACGGTAAGTCATTAATATTACTATAGAAGCCCCAGAACTAATGCTTTATATCCCTAGAATTAGTGTCTTATTTATCAGAATCCACAAATATATTGAAGGAAATTCATGGTTATGGAAATCAGGTTGATAGTTGAATACTTTATTTTCTATGGTAAGTTGCTCTCTGGCAAATGCAGAGAAGCAGCTTAAAGTTGTGATCATGGTCCCCAGTTCAGTCTCTCCAAGTGTTTACTTTTTGCTCCTAGGAAGGATTCTGCCTATGTATGTTTCGAAGCACCAGTGTTTTAATGATCTGTAAAGTATTATTACCCAGGAGTAGCTGTTGACGAATCAAGAATAGGATGTTAATGATCTCAAAGGACAATTCTCCCATATGGTGTTTCTTGGGGACCCTAGTTTCTTGAGATAGAATGAAAGGGGAAATTAATTTTCACATGTAAATAAATTTGGGAAAACTATATACTTTAGCTTCCTCTTGGAGATCCAGAAAGAACAGTAGCATATTAACAGTTATAAGACAAAGAAATGTTTTTAACTATGTTTAAGCTAGTATAAAAAAGCATATTCAACAGGGGAAATCTTCCCTCCATCAGAATTGCACTTTCAGAATATGTAAGGCTTGTCTATGTGGTTTCTTGTGGTAAACACCATGCAGATATTTTTCATGAAATGGGTATACATTTATGTGGCTATTTCTTAGAGGTATTGCTTGATAATATTTGTGCTTGCTTGGCATATTTGTTTCTCATAGAATCAGCGCTGTTCACTTTAGAAAATATTTCAGTAGCTTGCCTGTTTTCTCAGGTGGTTTCTCTGATTGCAATCAGCCATAGCAGTGCATCTCTTTCCTTTGGTCAAGGTTCACATTTAGCATAGAGGATAAGAATGGGGTCTTTGGAATTTCATAAATATGGAATGAAATTTCAACTGTGTTGCTGATTAGCTGTATAAAATTAGAGCAAGCTTCTGAGCCTCTCTCATTTGTAGTTTCCTTATTTGAAAAGTAGAGATATTGACTCTAGAAGGGTAGATTAAATTGCTATATAGGAAAAACTCAATAGATCATGACTATTATTGTTATTAATATTTCCTAGGTGTGAAGGCTGCCTTCAGAGGGGACATACCTACTAGAAAAAAAAGTTTTTACAAAGTCTAGGCAGCAGAAATGGGTTGGTTTTATACACACACACACACTTTTTTTTTTTTACTTAAAATGTAAAAAATAGGTTAATTAGCCAGCCATTTTGTGTGACAATTTTCTGATACATTTTTAAAAAAAGAAATATATTGGCAGACACTGTTGATAGGCTATGTGATAGGCTATGCAAAAGCTATTCATAAACTTTTTCTCTTGCCTATATTTTTTCATCTGGTAAGCTAAAATATCAATGCTTCCTAGTATGGCTGTTAATCCAGATGACATATAAGTGGATCTCAGAGGTGAGGTTTTCAGGAAAGTCTTTAAAACAGTACACACTCGATTTGTATGTCATTGACCCTTTGTCCTTTGCTGCTTCAACGTCTTTTAACTGCGTAGAATGTTGCCGTTATGCCTCAAGATGCTATAGACATTATGCAACTTTATGTGACACCTGACTTTAAGGACATGCTAATAATGTCATTGCATAGCTGTAATTCCAATCTTCAATGTCACTGTGCTGCTACTTTTCTCCCAGTTGTGGACTGCCTTCACCTGCTTTTTTTGTAAGAGAAGATAAACCTCTTACATGTTGCCTACTTTTATTTGTGGTCTGTGTTACTTAGAGCCAAATCCTGTCCTAACTGAAACCAATATTAACACTTTTGTCACAGATTTAGTCTGAAGATTATATTAGCTTAAGCACAGAGTTCCATTTATTCAGTAACAAATCTTTTTAAGTGACTGGTAGGGGTAATGTGATATTGAAGCTACTAGAATAATGAGGTAAACTGAAGATATGACCTGGAACTCTTGGAACTTACATGAAAATAAATGGAGACAGCAGAAAACAAGTAAATAAATAGATAATTTCAGATTTTGACTGGTTTTATAAAAATGATAAGTAAGGCAGAAAGGACTGTAAGGGTAGGAGTTGAGGAAGCACAGGTAACTATGAAAAGGTGGTCAAGGAGATGTACTCTAACGGAGGGCATTTGAAGACAGGGACATTTGAAAATGTCAAAAGTTACATAGTATTGTTTCTGTTGTATTGTATTGGTCCAAGAAGTCATAGGTCCTCCCAGATTCAAGGTCAGAGTCGTTAAACCCCATCTCTCAGTGGATGAGAATTGAAGAATTTTGAGGCTGTATTTTATAGCCATAATACTAAATCAAATGGGGGGAAAAACAATATACATACATATTTTTACTGCATCCATTTTCCCCCAAAGTATTGACTTTTCACTACCTTCACTACTCTGATACTGACAGTCTTCCTCATTTTTTTCCAGTTAAACCTTGTCTTTCAGGGGCAATTCTAATCAGCTATTTTACATTAATTTGTAAACTAAAGATAATTTTGGAGTATTGCCATTTTCGGGGGAGATATATTTAATTCACAAAATTATAAATTAGGATAATTTATTAAACTCCATATATCCTAGGTGAGCCAGAGTGGAAAGGTAAATAGAGTCTGGACAAGGTATAATGAATATGCATATATTACTTTAGCGTAGAAACTGTGGTGAATTGGAGAGCATGTGTCCCATCTAAAAGGAATACCCAGTATTAATATTTTTTCTTCCCATATGAGAATGAGGGCACATATTGCCAGTTTTTATTTTTCCCAGATAAGCCAGAAATTGGAATTTTCCTCTGAATTCTTTTAATTATAAAATGTTATGTTAAAATTTAAAACAATCTGAACTGTAAGCCTTTATTCAGCTGGGGACTTCCAGCTCATAAACTTTCCTCAAATTAGAATAAGATACTAGTCCTAGATTTTGAGGCAGCAGTGGAAATAGTTAATATTTTGTATGTGGTAATCATTACCACAATTCCTGAAAATATGAAGTAGTTGCTTTGTATAATTATTTGTTATATTACCATTGGATTTTTCTCTTCCAATTCTTTTAGTAAGATAAAAAAATAAACATTTCTGAGTACATCTTTATTTTTAAATGAGAATTCTGCAACATTGAATCATTTACCTAATTATAGAACTTCATTTAATATAGTGCATTGTATCACTAAATCAAATAATTATTTTATATTTGCAGTATTTCACAGTTTTGTTCTATTAATAATTCATTTTCTTCTATGTGTGAGAAATTTTTTTCGTATTTTAATTGAAAATATTAGAGCTTCTAAGAAAGAATAGAAACTAGGATAGACTAATCCTAATTTCAATGGTGTACCATGTCTGCCATTATGTGAACTGTTTTAAAAATCCCTCTAATTTTGTGCCATATAAAAAGAAATTGAGTGTCAGGGTATTCAACAGAACCACTGTCATAAACCACAGTCATGTCACTAGAACACAGTCATGAATGATGTAAAGAAAAAGCATAAGGATATGATTCCTGTAAAATTAGAGTAGGATAGAGTCACCAGCATTTGTTACCTCTAATTTCCAGAAGCAGTCATGGAGTTTATAAAGAGAGAATACTGTCAGAAAAGAGGCATTTTTTACAGTCTAGAAGGTTTTATGTTGTTGTTGTTTTGTATTGTTTTTATCAGCCACAAACATTTACATACTTCAGCTCTCATTTTTATGTTGACAATTCCATAATAACTATATTTACCTTATTTTTTCTTTTTGTATTTGTTTGTACCTTTGTATTTATTCGTACAAAGTAGTTGCATGGAATTTATATGAAAATGAAAATTTCCTTTCAAAAGCAGAGCTTATCAGATTTGTATTCAAGAATTTCTATTACTCTGTCTTCTCTGTTTCTGCTAGTGTAACCACCATCATTGCCCTCTATCAGATACATTGAGTCAGTTGGTAAATCACTTGTGTCTTTTTTATACATTGTATTCCATGAAGTTTTCCAGTACCATTGTATCTCACCTCAGATATCAAAATAGCAATTATTTTGATCTCTTTACCCCCAAAAATTCCTGTTCCACTTAATCTAACACAATTCTCTCAGTGTTATGACAGATTACAATTCTGTTCACAGACCTCAAAGACTTTCCACTGAATTTTAACAGAATAGATGATTACTTCAGTCAAGTGTTAACGTGTAACAAAATACCCCAATCATCTATCCTTTTTCAAAAATCAATATATTTATTAAAATATTCAACTTCTAATTATGAAATATTTCAAACATGCCAAACATGGAAAAAAGCTTTGGATACAGCTACAAAAAAACCGTAAACAAGCTACTGGCTTAAGTTTTGTTTTTAAGTTTTGAATTTTATTTATTTTTTTATACAGCAGGTTCTTATTAGTTGATGTGTACTATTCCCATGTATATTTCTGTACTTTTACCTATAACTGTATGTATAGAATATTTATATACAGCATATAGTGTTGTTTATATCTTCAAAATTAAAATAAATATTACCATTTTCTATGTATAACTTGAGGTGTACTTTCTGATCTAACTATTATATTTTTGAGAGCCATTCCTAATGATACTTGGATACCCATTTTTGTTAAATTTGTATATGAGATTTCATTAAATAAATGATAGAAAGCTTTTACATATTAAAATAGGACATTTAAAATGTATTTTAAATGTTTGCAAGTAGTCCTGGAATTAATATTCGTGGACACCTTGTCATATATGTTAGAATTTCTGTAGGATAGACATAGAGGAGGAGATTTCTTAACTTTGAGTACGTGCATTTTCAATCATTCTATGTATTGCCAAGTAGTTTCCAAAATAGTTGTGTGAATTTATCTTCCCACCATACAAACATTAGAGTTCCTGTTTTCTCCCATAGCCTCATCAACCAGGGGAGACTTTCTCAAGCAGTAAATGGTAATGTAAAATGATAAATGTGATCACTTGAAATACTCCATTTGCTTAAAAAATATATATTTTACATTTTCTTTAAAAGTGGCACAATGTGTTTTTCACACTTGAAATTAGTGTGATGTTGGGATACAATTTATAATTTTCCATATATTAATCAACTGTACCACTGCTATTTTTTTGAATAGTTGCTCATTTTCCTGGTTGATATGAAATTAATATGTACGATATCAAAAGATTTACATCTATTTGTGATTTCACTATCATGCTCCAATAGTCAGATTCTTCATGTCTGAGTCAATGCCACACTGCCACAATTACTATAGATTTATAATCAGTGTTTATTCAGTGTCTACTCAGTTCCAGTATATGTTTGCTAGGGCTGTCAACAAATTACCACAAACTTTTTTGGATTAAAGCAACAGAGAGATGTTCTCTCACAGTCCTGAGATCTGAAGTCCAAAACCAAGGTGTAGGTAGGTCATGATCCTTCTAAAGTTTCTCGAGGTGAATCTTTCTTTGCTTCTACTAGCTTCAGGTGGTTCCAGGTACTCTTCAGTTTGTGACCGCGTAACTCCAGTCTCTACCTCTGTCCTCACATGGCCTTCTCCTCTTCTCTGTGTACAAAGTAATGTTTTAATATATGTATACAATCAAGCTAATTAACATACCTATCACCTCATGTATTTACCTTTTTGTGTGTGTGGTAAGAACACTTGAGATCTACTGTGTTAGTAAATTACACGTATGTAATAATTATTATTAACTATAGTCACCATACTTTTCCAGTATTTTAACCATCTATGCTTTATCCTTACAATGAGTTGTTTCTATTATTGTTAGTAATCATAGTATTAGAGTTTTCTAATAGTCAGTGATCATTTAGATTTGCCTTGACATATAACAGTTCTTGTATTTACTGTTACTACTTGCTTCCCACACTTTTCTTTTTAGCTCCATTTCCTTCTTCCTGTACTATTTTTTTTAATAATAGTTCTTCAGCAAGTCTAAGAGTTGTAATTTCTTAAAACTTTTGTTGACCTAAATGTCTTTTTTTAAAATTTCACTTTCACTGCTGTGTATAGTATTTTAGCTTCAATTATATGCTTTTGCACTTGGAAATTTATTCCATTGTGTTGCTGTATTGTTCCTGTTGGGGTGAACTATCTTTTTCTTTAAGATTCACCAAATAAATGCTATTTCTAGTTTGTATTATTTTTATTCACTGTTAAAAACTTATCAGATTCCTGAATCTGAGGATGCTTTAATGATTTATTGAAAACATCCTGTTATTGCCTTTGGATGTTGCCTCTTTACCTTCTTAATTGCATTTGAAAGTTCTAAAAGTGTTGGGCCATCTCAACCTATCTTTTATAATTTTATTTCTCTGTCATCTATCTTTACTATTATAATCCTGTATTCATCTGTATCAGTTTTTTTAATTCAATGACTTTATTTTTAGCTGTCTTTTTGCCAAAACTTGCTTATTATTCCTTTTTAAAATATATTTACCTATTATATATGTGGTTATTATGTAGTACAGTTATTTCATAATTTCTTTCAGTTTATTCATCTACTATCACAGATCTTCATAATCCTGCTGTTTTGTGTCAGCTGACTCTTGCTGATGGTGGATTATTTTTCACCATGTATTTTATAATTTTTTGTTTGTGAATTTTTTTTTGATAGAGTTTTAAATTTAAGGGCTTTTTTTTTCTTCCCCCATTAGGAATTCCTCACAATTTGTGACACTGGATCATTTCTCTAGAAGAGCTTCATATTTCTTATGCTAGGAAACTCATGGGAAATACTGGCTTTGGTCTAATTTTGATTTTGTTTTCTCTTGTTTAAGGTTCCTGGCCTACATGCGTGTTACAAATTCTTATTTCAATTCTGAATATGGCACAGGGTGCTGGTGACAAATTCTCAGCTATATTTTCTTAAGATTTCAAAACAGAAAATGTCTCGTGCCCTTCGATGTTGAGCAAAAATCTTCATCTAGACACTGACTTCTGTGTTCTCAGTATATGGAATCGCCAGGAGGTTAAAGATATGTAATCTCCGATTTTCCATTGAAGTGTGATTTTTAGAAAGTTGAAATCATAGCTCCCAAACAATATAAAATGCATACACTTTAAAGAGGTTATCTAACTTACTAATTAATGAAGGAACCAGTAAGATGTTCTTAAATGGTCCAAAGTACTTTCGAGAAGTTGAGGTATTTAGAAGCAGTTTAACTAAAGAATCTTAAGATACAATTGCTGGATTAGATATAAAACTGATTTACATATAAAAAGGTAATAAATCTGTGAGGTTATCTGTTCCATAGGAAGAAATATTTCTATTTGTATAGGAAAAATAATTTAAACTTAATAAGTCCCTTTACTAAGTCCGTGATCTTTAATCATTACTGGAGAGTGAAATAAACTAACTACATTCCCCTAGAAAGTCCTTCAGTAGCTTTTACACCCGAATGACACTGAAGTATATGCAGCCCAAGTTTTTTTTTTTATTTAAATGAAGTTTTCTTTATTTCTTTTTTTAACCTTATTTTACCTTATTCCCAAGTAAATAATTTTCCTGACACCCCACCCCACTACAATACTAAGGGTATTTACTTCTTAAAATCCAATTCCTTCTGTTTCCTTTCCTCTATCCCATTCCTACTCAGAGGATTAAAATCTTAACTTCTCTTTGGGTATTCCTATTTCTATATTATTTTATTTAACTCAACTATGCATTTTAAACACAGATTGATTATTATATTTTATTCAGCATTTCTAGGCATTTACGCTGCAAAGGACTTCAAGTTATCTTTCTTACTTCTCTACTTAAATTAAAGTGCCCTTATTATGGCCCTTCTCAAACAATTGCAATTCCATGAAAACTTTATTCAACACTCAATAAATTATCTTTTCCTGTCTCTGAATTTAAATAATGGTTAGTTTCTGTCTCTCTTATTGTTATTTATCTAATTTTATAATTTTGGATAGTTATATATGTTATATATATAATGTATATATATAATGTCTATATATAATGTGAGATATAATGTATATATAATGTGCGATTTAAAATATAAACATATTTAATGTGAGGTATATTATCTCACTCTTTTTATACACACACACACACACACACACACACACACACACACACACACAGATTCACACCTTATGAGGGAGAACTTAAGAGAAGTCTTGAGTATAGTCAAAGTATCCCTAAAAAACACCAAAACTGTCTTCCAAATAAAGTATCTTTTTACATAATTGTACCACTTTCACTAATTATCAGTTAGTCATGGTTTGGTTTTGTTTTACTTGGTTTTTTTCTTTGTCATCCTCTCTCCTCATGCATGCCATTCAACTAGTTTTGGTTTTTTTTTTCCTAAGGAAGCACAATATCATTAAATGTAATGGTGGGTTGAATCACCCACCACTTTTAAATATTGCTTTTTTAAAAATTTATTTATTTATTTTATTTTTGGCTGTGTTGGGTCTTTGCTGCTGCACACAGGCTTTCTCTAGTAGCCACAAGTGGGGGCTACTGTTTGTTGCGGTGCGTGGGCTTCTCATCGAGGTGGCTTCTCTTGTTGCAGAGCATAGGCTCTAGGCACGCGGGCCTCAGTAGTTGTGGTGCATGGGCTCAGTAGTTGTGGCTTGTAGGCTCTAGAGCGCAGGCTCAGTAGTTGTGCACAGGCTTAGCTGCTCCACGACATGTGGGATCTTCCTGGACCAGGGCTCAAACCCATGTCCCCTGCATTGGCAGGTGGATTCTTAACCACTGACCCACCAGGGAAACCCTAAATATTGCTTTTGGGGGGTTATTTCTTTTCCTTTTTTCTTTCTTCCCTCATCGTCTCTCTAAGTCCCACTGTCCCTTCATTCCTACTTCCTTCCTAGAGGAATAATTTTCCTTTACCCTTCTAGGTTCTTCTAGCTGGTCTAAGAATTAAATTGACATGAGGCAGATTAACAGGAAAAAAAAATGTTTAATAACAGATGTACATGAGAGAGACCCAGGAAAACTTAGTAACTCACCAAAACCCCAAAATCCTTACCATAAATACCATCCTCAGCTAAAGATAAAAAGGATGTTGAGGGCGGGGAGAATAAGTTTTGGGAGGTGACCAGGAAATGCACAGTAAACAAGGGAAGAATGTGATGCAGATTTAAGTCATGGCTTTATCCACTGTTGAGAGTTTCTAAAGATTTGGTCATCCTCCTCTTCTAGGTAAGGCAAAGGACGACACTCTTACAAATGTAAATACTGTTTACAAAAGGATAACTTCTACTTCCTTTTCAGAGTTTCTCCCATGTCTGGTGTTTCTTGGAAAATAACCAGCTTAAAATAATTAATATGCCAAAGAGACCTATTTTAGGGTGGCAAATTTTGCTCCCCTACACTTCTTTCTTTCCTCCTTCCTTCCTTCTGATGCCAAAAACTCAGCCTCTGTGCACCAGTGCTGAATCGAATCTCAGAGACAGAGTTTTGGGTAAAGTAGAAAAGAATAGCTTTATTGCTCTGCCAGGCAAAGAGGGACACAACGGGCTCATGACCTCAAAACTGTGTGTCCCAACCCAGGGGGTTTGGTGAGGAGTTTCATAGCAATGGTTCAAGGGCTGGGTTGCTAATAAGGACACGGGTGTGTGCAGGGCCTGTATTCCTTTAATCTGGCCTCAGGTGGTCTCCTGATGAGCTCTTGTGGTTCCTTTAATCTGGCCTCAGGTGGTCTCCTAATGAGCTTCTGTGGTTCTTGAGGTTATCAAACTGTGACCTCTCTGGAATGAAAAATGCTTCATCAAGTAGTTAACATCTTCCATTTGTTGGGGATTTTAGTTCTGCAGAAGAGCTCAAAGATATTGTTATGTGCATCCCTTGAGGCAAAACCAGGACCCTGCCCCAAGACTGCACTACTGTTTCCTGACTACTGCCCCCTTGTCTCTACATCCCCTCCCTTCCCTGATTAGCAACTGTTTGAACCTGCCCTTTGGAACTCAGAAATGGTCATGAAGGCTGAAGCCTGTTCCATACAAATAAGAAACGGGGGACACAGAAAGGTTTCCATGCCCAGGAGCCCCACAGGGTCCTGCTCAGTTTTCCTTCCTTCCCTCCTTCCTTCCTTGTTCCTTTTACTGGTAAGATTTTGTAGTTTAATTTGTACAGTTGGTGAATAGAGCATCTTCACTGTATTTGTATTTACGCTTCAATTGGATTATAAATTCCTTGATGGAAATATAGCTCTCTTTGCCTCTTCAAGGGCATTATTTAGGCTTTGAATAAATAAAATATTGATAAATATTTGTCTTTTGAAATTGAAATAATCATCAATGGCTAAAGCATATGTAAAATCTCATATATTCTCAAAATTATTATGCATACTTTCATCTATCTGTGCATCTCCAGTACTGCAGAAAAATTGGGATTGTAATAAATGGAAAGGCATCTACACTTATTAAAAGCAAATTTCTAGGTAAGATATCTCATAAAACCTACTTTAGGAAATAGATCAAATAAAAATAATTCATGATAGAAAAAGCATGGATTTATCAGCTTGAATATTGTTCTAGGTAGTAAAACATTAAAAAAAAAAAGGAGGTGCTAGTTATATAGCCTGATATTTCCTGATCTTTTATATAATGAGTTCTTTTATATAACGAGTGCAGTGGACTTTAGATAAGGAATATTTTTCTTTTTCTTTATGGAGATAAGTGTAGAAATTCCTAATGAAAACTGTCTTTTAAACCAGTTCCTGAACTCTATGAAAGTGCTTATTGTATTTTATTTTAGCAGTTTAGACATTCACATGTCAATCACTGTGGAAGTAAATTCAATTAACAAGGTATCAGCCATTGTACTAGTACTTGCTCACATTTTCTCATCCACCTAACAGAATCTTCACAGCATCTGAGTGGATGCTAATTCACAGGCATTTGATTAATTGAATAGCAAGTATCTTTTCATCTGTTTTTGTGTTTTTAACATATACAAATCTAGCTGGTTTCTAGCGGTGAGGTTTCATAAAAATTACATTCATAACACTCAGTCATTAGCTTGCACAGTTTTAAGTTGTTACCATGGTAGATATTATACGTGTATTTTCTCCAATTCACAAAAAGTGTGTTTTTCTGGTTCAACATAAATTTTTGCAAAGAATGCATTTCAGAAATATTAACTTCAAAAATATTAACCTATCTTTTAGAACAAAAAACAAATCAGCAAGTAAAAAATTTTTTTAAGATGAATAACACTCTAGATATAAGGAATAAATGTTCATTTTCAGTCGTTGATGCCAAATATTAGATGTTGAAGAGTAACTAAATCAAACCATCCCTAAATATTACAATTTTGCTTACAAACATCAACAGACATTCTTGCCCATCTGTGGATGGGTGACTTTAAAAGGATGTTGATGTTTTTAAAAATAGCTTTTAGAAAAATAACAAAGTGTTTTTTATGTCCTAAAGTGAAGACCTTTGGAGGCATTTTTTCACATGGCCTGTCAAACTGTATACCCAAACCATAAGTGGATGTCTGAGTAATAATTCATCTACCTTTATGTGATTTGTCAGGTTTTATTTTTCAGAACAACAGTTGGCATCAGCAGTGTCTTTAGTTGATTTTTTTTTTTTTTAGTTATTTACTAAGATACCTATTAAATAAAATTTGACTGAGTAAATTTGAAGATCTAACTAGCTTTATTCAATGATTTGTGAATCAGGCAGCATCCCTCCTGGTAAATAGAAGGGCACTCCAAGGAGTTATACAAAATGAAAGGTTTTTACAGGCAGAAGGAAGGTGGGGTAAGGGAGTTATTAACAAAAGAAAAAAATTGTTTCAGGTCTGGTTATCTTCTTTTGGGGGTTGGAGGGAGGAACTGCATGGGTCTTATTATGCAGATTACCTTACTAATGCTGATCAGGAAATTTCAGATTGTCTGTTTGAAGGTCACATTCTTATGAGAGGTTGAAACTGATATTAAGTCTTGGTTTGCTGTCCTGGGAGCAAATGATTATATTTTGGGCTTGTGATTTATTTTTATGTATATATAAAGTGTATGTGTAAAGTGCTTTGGCAGAATAATTATTAGGTAATTAGAATAATTATTAGGTAAAAAAGTCACATGAATCTAGATAATCAAATAATGATACATAAATAAAAGTATAATTATGTCATGAATTTATACAAATTTCCAAATGTACACGTTAAATCCAGCTACCCAGAAAGGGTCTGTGGAAAACAGATATTAGTGTCAAAGTGCAGGTTATAATGAAAATTCAAAGTGGGCTATTCTATTCTATTTTGGAAAAATATTACTAAAGACTTATGGAATAAATATTTTGCTACTTTTAAAAGGTCTTGCAAAGCCATAGGATTATGATAACTTAAAAATCTTTTTAAAATGTTACTACCTTAATTTCCCATTCCACCTGGTACTGTACTATACAAACAACAGTGTGGAAAAATAAAACTTTCCTGGGTTTCTGTATGCCACTCCAGAAGCCCTAGCCTCTTGGAACTCCACACATACTGTTAGAATCATGAGCATTAAGTTTGTAGCCATTTGTCTAGGTAATTGCTCTGATCTGAAGGCTATAAAATCCCCTTATCTTCTTAAGAGGGTCAGATTGTTACAATTATTCTTAAGATTACTAAATCTTCAATTACTAGGTCCCCAAATTAAGCCACAGGATTTAGGAAACGTAGACCTTTATCTCTCTGTGTGTTTACATGTCAAATTTGAAACTCCAGAATTTGGAGATAACTATAAAAGCCTCCACAGGTGGGGCCATCAAGCTCCTAGAGAGATTTTACTTTAATTACAAAATATTGGCATATGGAGCAGACCCTTTCTGGAGGGGAGGAAGACAGCTGCATAAGGAAAGACAAAAACATTTTTTTTCTTTATTTCTTGTCCATGGAGGGCCTGGCTACTCACTAAGACAGTTGACCTGAGTCTCATCACTTTCTCCCAGGGATAAAGCCTGGAACAAGGGACAGCCTAGACACATTACTAAGAGATGTGTCTGACTGAGAATACTTGTGTACATATTCAAGATATAATAAATAAAGATGGATAATAAGACTCAACAAACAAGCTATCAAATTTTGTTGAATAGGTGAGTGAATGAATGAATATGAAATAGGAATTGAGAGACTGGGAAGGGTTTTCACTCAAAGATGTCAGAGAATCAAAATCTGAATAATTAAATTTGTAGAATATTTGTCTGATTAAGCAGTAAAAAAAGCGAATTGGTGTTCTTATTTCAGAGAAAGTTAAGCCAAAGCAATTTAAACACAAATTATTGCCAGGAACAGAAAGATTCCTATCCATCTAGGAGTGCTTAAAAATGAGTTGCTCATTGAGAAGAGGGTCCAAGACAACATGGACGTTGATAGCAATATGAAACATTGTTTGATGGTCTGAGTTGTTAAATCATGAAGACTGTAGGATTGAAGTAAAATTAACTTTTGGTACAGCCCTTTCATGATGAAATAAAATTAACTGATATTTTTGGGAAAACAAGTCCCATTTTACCTCAGTCTGGTCTCTAGCATTGGCAAAACAAGTAATATTTTGATAAACATTAATAGAATTGACTTCAGAGCATGATAGCCTTATGAAAGTCCTTTCAGAACAGTAAGATGGAGGAAAGGGGCAACTCTACCCTCCACTAAAAAATAGCTGAAAGCCATCACTTCGCAAGATACAGGAGAGGGCTGTGCCATGCTGCAGGCCCAGAATGAGGGAAAGATATATGAAGCCAACTTCTGGAACCAGTGGTTATATTTATGTTATTGAAGCGAACCTGGGTCCACTCACCTGCCATGAAGCAAAGTCAATTTACTGATACCGGGTTGTGATGAAGGAAAGTACAGTGTGTTTTGTAGGGCCCAAACAAGGAGTAGGGGCAGCTTGTGCTCAAAAGACCCAAACTTCTTCATGGTTTTCAGGGAAGAGTTTCTAAAGGCACAGTTTGAGATGAAGGTGGTGGGTTGTGTGACTTTCTTCTGATTAGTTGGTGGTGAGGTAACAGGGTGGTGTCCCAGGGCTCTAGTGCTCAGCTGGAAGTTACCATCCTTCACCTGGGTGGAGGCCTTAGTTCCTGTAGAAGAACTGAAAGATACATTGTTACGTACATCCCTTGAGGAGGAACTAGGTCTGCTTTATTGCTGCACTGTTGTTTGACTGCTTTTCCTTTGTTTCTGCATTCCCTCCATTCTTTAATTAGTAACTGCCTGTGCCTGCTCTTTGAAATTCTGGAAAGACCAAGGGAACTAAAGACTTTTTTTTCTACAAACAAGAAATAGGGGACAGAAGGGTTTTCATACCCAGGAGGGTCCCACAGGGTCCTCTGTGCTTCATTTACACTAAGTCCACTTGCAAGGAAGTTCTCTTATGTTTTCTTCTTCCTGACAGAGCTTGAAGAACATAATTTCAGGTCCAAATATCTGAAATAAATGTGCATCCTCAAAGCAAATTTTTTAACTCTTTATTTTAATAAATACTCTGATTTATTTTTAATAAATGACAGATCAGAGTCACGATCCTACATTGTATAGTCACATTTCAAATCCTTAATCTTGGTCATGGTATATAGGGAACTAAATTATACATTTTTTTCACTAGGCTTAGTTCTGTATTTTAGGTTCCTATTTTTTGTACCCAATTAAAAAATTTTAACACATTTAATTAATATTAGTTGATATATAATGTATCACCTTTTGGCTCAAATGACAGAAATACTTGTTGAAAATGATCACTTGTAGACTTAGATTCCATTAGCAGCAACTTCATTTTCTCTCTCCCATCCTTGACCTCAACTTTTAGATATTTGTCTTGCTCATCTCCTTACTATTTTTGCAATGGTTTAAAACTGCTTCAAATATTTTTTTCAAAATTTGTTTTTGTAATTCTGCTCATTTATGCCATTTAAAACATTCTGATGGAATGTTTTCAAATAATTTTTGTAAGATCTTTTTCAATTTTTTCATTAAAAGCATATGAATCATGTGTTTAATCTAGATTTAAATTCACCTTTTTAATAAATGTTTCTAAGCCCCTGGTATTTGGTTATCTGCATAGAACTCAATAAACAAGAAGTAATGTTTGATTCAACTAATGCCTGGCAAGTAATTTTCTCTATGAAACCAATTATCATTGATAACTTTGCTCAGTGATAGCAGTGAGATTTCTACTAGTCTGTTTATGTATAAGGCTTAAAGGAGGAAATAAAATTTTGTCATTAAGGCACTAAATACCTCTGTTATTCATGGGTTAATAAGACTTTTAGTAAATATTTAGGAAGACTGGGAGATGGACACTATTTATTTTTGTACTAGAATACTCATTTCTAATGGATATGATAAAATCAGTAGGAAAGTGGTTGAGTAAATCTAGTCAATTTGAGATGGTTGAAGAGTGAGAATTCCATATCCATAGCAATTCGAAATTATTTTTGCTATTTACTTTTCACAGAATATAATAATGTTGACAAATGAACAAGGCAATTCCTAGCTGAAATATAAAATTATTTGCAGAAATTTCAAAGATATTGATCTCTCTCATTTATAAGTAATTCATGGGAAACAATATTAAACAATAGATAAAATATCCAGCAAATATGCTTCAGGGCATCACTCACAGTATAATTAAAAATGAACTTACTTTTTTATTCCAACAGCTTCAATTTCCATTCAACGTAACTGTGCATGATAAATCTATTGGCAAATTACTTGCAAACGTAAGGTTAAAAAAGATTTTTACATTAAGTTCACAAAATTTTCTCTTTCTCTTTTAAAATGATCAATATTTTATTAATTTAGTTTTCTTTAACTGCTTATAATTTGAACTGAGATATTTGGAGAGAAGAATAATTTTTAAATTATCTATAAAAATAAGAATAGCTGTTCTTAGCCAGGATGCCAGTCCTACCAAGAAATGTTAGAAATATATAAGCAAAATTCCAAACAAAATAAATATCACTGTCTGTGTAGGCATATTCCATATGCTTCTTCTATTTAAGCATTCCCTAGGACTGACTGGTCCTTCACTTTATTTAGACATATTGTAGTCATATATTGAATACAATTAAATCCACCCTCATTTAATCCTTATGGGTTGTGTTTTGACATCTTATACACCCTATATTGCCATTTAGAATCCTGGGTACTGCTGCTTTTCCACTTTCACTTTTACTTAATGTGAGCAGTAATCACTTCCTCATAATTAAATGTTACGAGATAATCATTTTATGTGTTATCCAAATTGGTGCACTGTTTTGACTGCTCCAGGCAAATCAGGACATATGAACACCCTTCTATGAGAGAAAAAAAGTTTTATTTTTATTTTTATTAAAAATAGATTTTTCTAGAAATTATATAATACATGAAATACACAATTTCAAATTGGATATTTTTTCATGATTAAAAATATTTTTACCGTATGTATGAAAATCTTTTAATCAAAAAAATTTTTAAATGACAGCTAAATTTTATTTAAAGGAAATGAGAGAGTTTTGGCATGTCATTTGCAAAAGGTCTACAGCATTCCATTAATATAGAAAGTTTTGTATACTAATTAAAATATTTATAATTTGATTTGGGTATTTTGCTTTCATGAGGAGACGTTCAGAGAATTTTGAGCATGGTGTAGATGTGAGAAGAGTGGTTTAAAAAATAGGAAGCTGGCAAAGGGAATGAATATTAAAAAATGATAAAATAAAAACAAATCAGTAATATCTGCTTGATTAAAATTAAGGGTATCAGAACATGACTGGGCATATCCCAATTAGCTGTAAAAAGTAGAACAGCATTGTAAGGACAGAGCATGGATCTAAACCCATTATATAAATTGAGGCAGATCATAGCTATTTGATGTATGAAAGCGATTTCTATTTAGCAGATATTATTAAAAGTACAAAAGAAGGCTAGGAAAGAGAAAGAAAGAGAAAAGAACTGCCATAGGACTTAAGCAATTTGTTCTCCTCTAGAGCAATAATGGGGTTATTAACCAGATTACAAAGATAGAAATGGCAATAAGAGAGAGAAATAGGAATAGGGAATACATCCTTAACACTAGTACTGCATGTCAGGACCTTGTTATGAGACTAAGTGGATGCTCACAGGTCAGAGCTATAACTCTGACCAGTGTCACATTAACAGATTGAGAAAACATGGGGTTAATAGTGGCGATACAGAGAATAGAGATTTTAAAATATTTTTATATGTAAGGCCTAGTAATTTATCTATATTAAGTACTTCTGCTTTCCCACTTTCATCTTTACTTAATGTAAGCAAATGTACACATATATACATGTATATATATATACACACATATATGCATATACACACACATATATGTATGTATGAAGAATGGAGAAAATGATGGTAAAGAGGAAACAGTACTGAGAAGACTGTAAAATCTTAGAAGAGGAATTTAGATTGATATATGAATGAAGGATGACCCAATAGTTTTGTACCAGCAATTGGAAGATAGATTTTATACCAGTCCAGAAAACAGAGACTACCTGAAGTTTTCAGAGGATAGACGGTATAATGGGGGTAGGGTCGGGTGGTTACACAGTTGCTGAGAATGCTCAAAGAGCAAAAGGGGGCTGTGGCATTGCTCCAGATGATGAGTAACTGAAGGGAGCCACCAACCATCACCCCTAGACTGGAAAAGCCAGCAGGGGAAGGTGGTGCACTGTAGTCCCCACAGTTCCATACCAACCATAGGCCTGACTGGACTGCAACTGCTGTTAAGCAGTAACCTTAGACTCTAAACTCTCAATGCAGCTTCTGAAGACATTGATGTTGCTACTGCTGAGGTTGTTACCATTGTTGCAGCCAAGAATAAGACCAGGAGTCCACAGTACCACCCACACTGCTGGCTGTGTCTTTGAAACTGGACTGAAACTATTATCCATTTATATGGAATTCAGTATCAGACAAACCTGGATCAAGAAGGTAAAAAAAGAGTAGTGGTTGCCTGGAGTAATGACTGGGAGGGTTCACATTAGAGACTTCTGGATTCTAGTAATATTCAATGTATATTTATCTGAATTGTGATAACACTGGTGTTTTGTATCATGCAGTACATTTAAGATCCGTGTTCCTTATATATGCATAATACACATTATATTTTAATTAAAAAATATCAATAGCAGGAATTCCAACTAAAGATACAATATTGTGCAATGTTCTAAACCGTTCTACTCCTAAAGGTCCTTTAACTATGAAAATAAATGTAGAGCATTTTGTTAAAATAATATGGCAAATCTAAATATGAATAATATTAAATTGAGGCAGGAATTTGAATAAGACATTTATATGAAGTTATAGGAATTTGAAATCGGCAATATGTAGAACACTACTGCTGAATTTAAAATCCTGTTTGGTGAATCTAGAAAATATTTACCAGTGTGCCAGAGTTTAATTGGAAACACTTCTGAAATGTTTCGTAATGGCACATAAAGCAATAGTAAATGACATCTTAGATTCCATGAAAAATAAGAAGAGTGGCTTTCATGTAAATATTTGAGAAGTTCAGTGATGTTATGATAGCTCTATTGTGTTGGTTTATTTTGTTGTTTTTATATCTTTAGACTCATCTTCCTCTTCATATATGAGATAACTTAAAACAGGCTGTGAATTCTTTACAATTGTAACAGGGATAAAGGACACACATATTTCTTTTAAGGACACCGGTTGTGTGCTGCATTTACTGCTTCTGCTCACATGCCGTCGTCCAGAAATTAGTTGTATTGCTTTTAGATACATTCAGCAAAGTGCAAGGAGGCTGTTAATGTAGATTTTGGCTTGCTAAGTGTCTGAAAAATAATAGGGATATGTATTAAGATGACAAAAGAGAAAGGAAATTAGAACTGTTTGTCGCTTTAACTCCCACGTATCAATGTGCATTCCCAAAGACAGAATATCCCTAATTCCTGTTTGATTACTTCTTTCAGCTCCTTATCTATGATCTCTGTTTTGTGGCAGTGCTTCTGGCCGAGACTGTTTACAGTCCACTGCTCCATGGACTAATTGCTTGGGAGAATTCAGAATATATACTTTATAATTTTCTGTCTTATGTACTCTTGCTGGAATTTTTTCCAATGGTTCACTAATAAAGTACTTTTTAAAATAGACATGTTATTCTTTCTCTCTCTCTATATATATTTTTTTGTGGTACGCGGGCCTCTCACTGTTGTGACCTCTCCCGTTGCGGAGCACAGGCTCCGGACGTGCAGGCTCAGTGGCCATGGCTCACGGGCCCAGCCGCTCCGCGACATGTGGGATCTTCCCGGACCGGGGCACGAACCCGTGTCCCCTGCATCGGCAGGCGGACTCTCAACCACTGCGCCACCAGGGAAGCCCTAAATGGCTTATTTTGAAGTAAGTCAATAAAAAGTAATTTCATCAAATACCAAATGTGATATAATTTTTAGATTATATGAAAACAGAATGTGTATCAGAATAAGAGGTAACATATATGACAGATGAAGAGTAGTAATCTGGACATGTAGACAGAAATTGCCTACTGAAATTGCCTACTAGTCAAATGAGGACAAATTTTGTTACATTAAAATTAGCTGATGATAAGAGCTCTTAATCAATTCTTTTTGATAGCTAGATTATCCCTGGATACCTATTTTCTTACCATATGCTATTTATAGATATTGAATTTTCAAACTTCCAAGGACATAAATATAACTTTAATTGATCCATATGGTTAGCATTTTTTTTTCCAAAAATCCTGAAGTTAAAAAAAGTTCATTATTCTGTTATACATTAACAAGATTGATTGTGATTATGCAGGATTTTTTTGGGGGTGGGGTGAGTTGATGATGTGTTTTTCTGCTGAGAGAATGCTGTTCATAAACTTAAATTATGTTAGATTTTAGAAGCAATAAAAATCGTGGGATTTCCTTAATGGCTTTCTTGACTTCAGTTCTGAAATATTTATCAATCTCAAATATATTGTACTTTATATTGAACAGTGACTATTGATAGTATTTGCTGAAAAAAACTTGTCAACTGATGACAGGTTATCATTTGAGAGTTGAGCTCATAAATATAAATAACAATATTTGCACCACAGCTTACTAATATCTGTCAATTTTTAACTCAATATAATCATTTTATTGATTTCTTGCTATATGCCTAAAATTGTGTACGGTAATATTATGCAAGGTACTATGAAAATGCTTAAGCAGTATATATGACCACTGCTTAAAAGAATATCAAAAATTAGGAAGGCAGACCTAACCTAGAAGAAACAGTGAGAATATCATGCAGATAAATATTAACTTTGTAAATGTATATGATACAGACAAAATATATACGATATCATCTATAAGAAAGATGAGATAGCTCTCTACTAAGATAACTCAAAGAAAATAGAACAATTAGAAACAGAAAATGGAGAACTATTTTGAAGACTGTATTAGTAGAACTTAATGATACATTTAATAGAAACAGGAAGATTAAAAATGCAAAGATGAGTCTAAAGTTGCATATATTAAACAAGAATTAATTTATTATTTAAACATTTTTAATAAAATTATATATATTTAAGGTATACAACTTGATGTCTCATGTACATATACATGCACACACGGTGGAAGATTACTGTAGTCAAGCTAAAACTGATTTTTTTGTGGTGAGAGCACCTGAAATCTACTGTTAGCAAATTTTCAGTATTCAATACAGTATTTTAAACTGTAGTCATCATGTTGTACATTAGGTCTCTAGACCTACTTACTCATCTTATATAACTACAACTGTGTACCCTATGACCAACATCTAAGTTTTCTCCACTTCTCTATTCCTGGTAACAACCATTCTACTGCCATATTCAACTTTTTTGGATTCCACATGTAAGTGAGATCACACAGTATTTTTTTTTCTGTGTCTGATTCATTTCACCTAGAATAATGTACTCCAAGCTTATCTATGTTGTAAGCAAATGGCAGGATATTTTTTTAGGTTGAATAATATTTCATAGTATATATACACCACAGTTTCTTTACCATTCATCTGTCAACAGACACTTAGGTTGTCTCCATATCTTGGTTATTGTGAATAATGCTGCAGTGAACATGGAAATACTGATATCTATTCAAGGTATTCATTTAATTTCCTTTGGGTATATATCCAGAAAAGGGATTGCTGGATCATATGGTAGCTCTATTTTTAACTTTTTGAGGACATAAATATAATTTTAATTGATCCATTATGGTTACCATTTCTTTTTTACAGTTCTTCATAATGGCTATAGCATTTATATTACTATCGACTAGGATTCACTTTTCTCCCTGTCTTCGCCTACATTTATCTCATTTTTTAATAGCCATGTGAGGTGTGAGGTGATATCATATTGTGACTTGGATTTGCATTTCCCTGATAATTAGTGATACTGAGCACATTTTCATATTTCCATTGGCCATTTGTATGTCTTCTTTGGAAAAATGTTTTTTCAGGTTCTTTGCCCAGTTTTCAAAGTGGGCTATTTGTTTTTTCTTTTTTTGCTATTGAGTTGTACAAGTTCCTTATATATTGGATATGGTTACCTTATCGGATTTATAGTTTGCAAATATTTTCTCCCATTCTTTTTCATTTTGTTGCTCCCTTTAATGTGCAGAAACATTTTAGTTTGGTGTAGTTCTACTTGTTTATTTTTGCTTTTGTTGCCTGTGCTTTCTGTGTCATAACCAAAAAAACCATTGCCAATATCAATGTCAGGAGCTTTTTACCTAAGTTTTCTTCTAGGAGTTTTGTGTTTTCAGGTTTTATGTGTAAGTGTTTAATCTATTTTGAGTTGATTTTGTGTATGGTATAAGATAATGGTCTAATTCTTTTGCACGTTGGCTGTCCAGTTTTCCCAATACTATTTATTGAAGACATTATCCTTTCCCCATTCTGTATTCTCCCTGTCCTTCTCAAAAAATAGTTGCTCATATATGCTTGAATTCATTTCTGGGCTTTTGATTCTGTTCCACTGGTATATGTGTCTGTTTTTATGCCAGTGCCATATAGTTTGATTACAATAGCTTTGTAAGATAATTCGAAATTAGAAAGTGTGATGCTTCCAACTCTGTTCTTCCTTCTCAGCTTGCTTTGGCTATTTGGTGTGTTTTGTGGTTCCAAATGAATTTTTGGAATTTCTTTTCTATTTCTGTAAAAAATGCCATTGGAATTTTATGGGGAGTGCATTGAGTCTGTACACCACTTTGATTAGTATGGACATTTTAACAATATGAATTCTTTCGATCCATGATCATGGATTTATTTTTACTTATTTGTGTCTTCAATTTCTTTCATGAATGTTTTATAGTTTTAAGTATACACATTTTTCATCTCCTTGGTTAAATTTAGTTCTAAGTATTTTATTGTTTTAGTAAAATTGTAAATGGGATTATTTTCTTGAATTCCTTTTCAGATTGTTGGTGAAAGAAATGCAACTGATTTTTATGTCTATTTTGTATCCTGAAACTTTACTGAATTTGTTTATTAATTCTAGTAGTTATTTTGTGCAATATTTAGAGTTTTCTATATTTTATATCATATTATCTGCAGATAGAAATAATTTTATTTCTTCCTTTCTGATTTGGATGCCTTTTTTTTTCTTGCCTAATTGCTCTGGTTAGGACTTCCAGTACTATGTTGAATAAATGTGGTGACAGTGAATACCTTTGTCCTGTAGATTGAAAGATAAAAATTACATGGTCATCTCAATAGATGCAGAAAAAGCATTTGATAACACTCAACACCCATTCATGATAAAAACCCTCAACAAAATAACTATAGTGAAAAATTTCCTCAACATAATAAAGGCCATTTTGGATAACTGTACAGCTAACATCATAGTCAATGATGAATACTTTTCCTCTGATATCTAGAATAAGAATTTATTAAATGTACAGTATTCAAATCATGGTTTGGCTCTGAGGAGACTATAGAGAAGGACAAGGCATAGCCCTTTATGATGGTCATGAAGAACAATTATTTTTTGTATGGAAATAATGTTTGGGGGATATGATATTGGGGGAAAATGCTTTATAGTTGTTAATAAAACTTGCTTCTTCTAAACTTTTTACTATATATTACTTTTCTGTAATAATTAACGTAACAGTAGTAGTCCAGAAGTAACTAATTCTCCAAATTTTAAAGCAAAACAAGTTATTTCTCGATTATACAATAAATATAGTCCAAATTTACTGTGCAGAAAAATAAAAACTGGATTTTGTGTTCAGTTAACAGGTTCTAAAAAAATCCGTAGCATTGATGTTAAATGACTCTCCAGTTTTTCATTAATAGCATATGCTATTGGTTGTCTATCAGCATCTGTATTCTCTCTTTTCCACTCTACTACAGAACATGTTCAGTATATCTAAGCTTCCCAGTGCATCATTATCCCTCAAGGTTGACTATTCCATCCCCATATTCAGGTTTGATGTGGTTAACCTACGTGTAGCCTGTTTCTCTTCACCAATGATTAGAACAGATATAAGCATATGACCCAATTCAAAATAAAAACAAATGAGGAGAAATCTCCTTATAGGTTCCTAAGAAAAATAAAAGAAACTATGCCCTCTCTTAGACTTCTGGATATTGTGGTATCTGGAACTGATATACCCAAACTTCTGCAGACATTTTTGCTGCAGTATTGAGGCTAAAGGTGAAACAGACAATAGCAGAGAATAGAGTTAGAAACAACCAGAAAATTGGTGATATCTATTAGATGAGTACACAAAGTCTTAGGCCACTAAACCTCTTGACCTACTACTATGTTACTTAGATTTTTCTTTATTCTTAAGAATTCGAAATAGTATTTGGCAGGCAAGAAGGTGTTCCTCTCAGATTTTCATTCAAGAGAAACTTCTATAATGAGGGTAATTGGTGAGCTACATCCAGCTGCCCTATTTCAGAGCCACCACATTGTTAATGCAGATGCTGCGTTCTTCCCGGGCCAGTGGCTGAGCATTGCAGCTTTACTAGACCTATTCAATATGGGACTCTTCCAAATGGTAATGTTTGTTCTGGAGCTCTTTTACTGTGGCTCAGAATTTTTCAGATCTGCATTGCTGTCTGAGGTTCTTCTTTTCCAACCATCCTTCCTGGTCTCTCTCTTTTTAGAGATGTCAGACTTGCATCGCAATCTGGAGTCTCTTCTATCCTCTTCTTGCTCCATCTTCTCTTTTTCTTTCAAAGGTATTTCTTCCAATTAACCTCTTGCGTGTGGAATTCCATCTTGGCATCTGAGTCTCAGAAGACTCAAACTGACATAATTTTTCTTACTCTTAGTAAAAAGTTTCCTCATCAACACATCATTCATTAATTCAAAAACTATATATTAAGCATGAAGGATCATGCTGTGTATTGTGGAAACCATGATGGCAAGGTACCTAGAGTCATATAGCCTGTTATATGCTATAATAAGAATAGGGAAAAAGTACTATTGGTTCATACAAGTGAGATTTAAGAGGTTAGAGAAATTTAAAGTGAAAACTACATAACAAATATGGATTAAAAGAAGATTGATATAAGATGTAGAGTTTATAAAAATAGGTTAATAGATTAAAATGATATACCCAAAGTCCTTACCATAAGGACCCAAACAAGAGTCTAATAAATTTTCCCATCCTTCCTTTGTTGTTGGTCTTGATGATGCTGTTGCTGTTATTCCTGTGCTTGTCTTGACACAGGGTCAGCTTCGTACAAAAACTCAGGGCCAAGAGAGTATGAACAATATAAAGATCTGTAAGGATTCCTGGGTGGGTGAAATATGAATGGCCAAAATGGTAATACTTGACGTCAAAGAAGTAAACAAGCAACAAATATCAATTCCCTTGCATATTAAAATCTAAGGATTGTGCTCTTTGCCAGTGATGAGTATGTATGTTTCATGAGAGCAAGGGCCTCAAGTACTGTTTTACTACTGCATTGCCAAAACCTAGCACAATGTTGAATAGGTAATACGCAAATGATTTTGAGAAGGCCTCAAGTACTTATTTGTAGGAGTCAAGACTTTCTGTTGGAAAGCCTCAACCCTGTATTTGTAACTCGTAAAATTGGTTGGAAGAGAAAAAACTGAAAGGAATACACCATATACAAAAACTATTTCAGAAAATTATACAAATTTTTTTCAGTAACTAAGGAAATGGTAGATAGGGATTAGAATTGGTAGCTAGAGATATGGTTCAGATTTACACTAAAATGTGAACGGTTTCCTATTTAATGATAGAAAAAAACAGAAATAAAAGTATATTGTACATGTGAGATAGTTTGAATGCTATAGAATATTAAATAGTAAATATATTGGAAGTGATTGAATGTATAGAAATATAGATACAGAAGGCAACAGCACTTACTTGTTCTTGATAACTGAATTATTTGTCAAATTAAAAGATATTTTGAGACAGCTTAAGAATGTATAGATAATTTCCATTCTGTATTTTATTGAGGAAAAAGGAAATACAGGGTCATATCTATTTGAACTCATTGCTAACATGTTTCCTAAAGACATAAAGTTAGTAAGTGTATTCAGATATAAAACAATAAATAACTATATTAAACCCTCCCATTCACTTGGGAAAAATATGATAATTGTATACATATGTTAAATTAATCAAAAACAGTTAACTTATAGTGTATGATACATTTTCCTTCAGCTCATTGAAGGGAATCATAACTGAAACATAAGAACACCTGATGAAGCTCAACTGAATCAATCCAACCATGAAAAATGAAATGAGTAGTGGTCATCTTTCCATTTTTATTAAAAGAGTAAACTACTAGGAAAGAGACTCAGTTTTTAGAAACAGCTGTACATTTGCTTAATTTATTCATATTATGTTCATTGTGCTTCAGAATTAAATGGCTGCTTTAAAAAAATGATACAAAATTACATATTCAGAGATACTTTCCAGAGGGTTAATTGAAAACCCTCTGGAAAGGGTCGTTATGAAGGCATCACCACAAGCCACAAATTGAGCCTGTTTTCAGAAACTTGTTTTAGCTGAGATGCTCAATGTGCAGATTTGCCGATGTGCAGTTTTATGGAGAGGCACTGTTTATTCCCAAGAACTCAAGGGGTAGCCATTTGTGGAAGGAAAACCACATGAAGTAAGTTTTGTTGAATAAAGTGTGTTTTATTTTAAGAAAACTACTTAGAATTCTCTCTTTTTTAAAAGGCATTTATTCTGAAATCTGACAAAGCCAAATAGATACATTTGATACTTGACAGAACACTATTTGGTTTAGCTGGTCATAAGATAACTATCCCTAACTTACTATAATTTATTAAAAACGTTTAAAAAGGGAAGTAAATCAAAATAAAAGAGGCAAAACAGTACTGGAAAGTGACTAAGTACTAGCTTATAGAATCAAGGATTCATTTCCGCTAGTTATGCAATGAATGAAACTAATTGATTAAATATTAAAATATATTGAAGATAGTAGCAAAACAGCTTCCCTGGTGATCCGTGGAACAGAAATCAGCTTGGCACCCTGTGCCTCTTTGATATTGCTTCTTTCTTTTAATGTTTGTATGAAACCATGCCAACTTCGAGAAAGTTGCCAAAGCAATACAACTGCCATGTAACTTTTACCCAGAGAATTCCTTCAGGTTCACAAACTGCCCCAATACTTTCTATAGTAAAACAGTCCACTCCAGGAGAAAGTATTGCTTCTGGTTGCATTTCTTTTCAGTTCCTTCAATCAACATGAATTTCGTAGTCCTTACTTGACTTCCACAATATCGCAAACAGTTTTGAAGATTACAGTCTGGGTTAATATTTCTTTCAGAAATTTCCTCAATTTCTTTATCTGGTGTTTCCTCATGTTTAGATTTCGAGATCTGTATTTTTGTCAATAACATCCTCAACAAGTTAATGTGCAGTTCTTACTGCATCCCATCTGGTGGCATATAGAATTCATTTGTCTAATCTATTTTTTAGGCAGTATTTATATTTTTGTTTCAATACTGCAATATCCACTTATTTTTGTTTAAAAAATATTAATCAAATAATTCATGAAGACTTTCAAAATTGCAGATTTTTCTTAGCTTCAATTTTATCATCTGCCATAAATCAGAATATCTTGTCATTATAACTATATTAAAACAAGTTTAAGATATCTTAAAGACTACTTGGCATATGTTATATATTTTATATATATTATTTTCTTCCCATCATTTTCTGATTTATTTTAGCTATTACACATTAACAGCTTGATGGCATCTAAACCATCACCATGTATTTTTCTTGTTCATTTGTTTCCTTTTATATACCTCACAAGTATATAAATTCCTTGGAATCAGGAAACTTGCCTCCTTCATTTTAATACCCCACTCATCTGCTTAGCAGGTTCTTAAACATAACTGTTCCATAAATGTTTATTAAATTAATTAGTGTTAAATATGTGCATGCTTTACTCATTAAACTACCAAAGGGTTGATCTGCTTAAAGGTTAAGGCTTTTTTGTTAAACCATAGAATTTTAACTCTTTTGCAATATTTTAAAAATAAAAGATCTTTAGGAATTAGTTAAAAATGAATATTTATGCTTATAAAATCATGGATTGTAGAAGCATTGTAAGAAACCACACATTTTGGAGTAAACAATGAAATTTATTTTTAAAGTCTTTCAAATTATCTTATTTACTTTCATTTTCTGTAGATTAAATTTTTATTTTGTATTTTATTTTTAGGTAAAGCTCTTAGAATCTTCAACTATAAAAGGTATATGTGTGTGAAAATATTTAAATCAACTTAATCTATAGAAATGTTATTAACTAAGTTCAAGCAAAATTACTTAAAGGGCAGTAATGCATTTTATTTTCTTTCTCACATTTTCCTAATGAGTCTTGGAAGTTTATATAATTATTTTAATTAGGGTTATAAACTTCTACATGGGCAGGTGAGAGGCTAATTACCTAATTTATATGCAAACTGAGCAATTTTCTCTAGGCTCTTTACCACTTCATCTTTGCATTTAATTTTCTTTATTTAAATCAATTAACACTTATTTTGTTTTTGTTCTATTTAAATGAATGACTAAAAATTACCCTCAGTGTAAACTCCATGTTGACTGTTCAGACTGGGAGCATTTTGTCTGCAATATGTTTTGGGTGAAAGTACCTTTAATATTTTGTGTTTATTTATATTTGTACAAGGCAAATTATAAATTTGAAAAGAACACAGTATCAATTAGCATAAAGTCCAAGTTAGCCTTAAAATAGTAATAATAATAACACAATGAAACAATTACATCAGTGCAAAGACTGCTGGTAAATTCTTATGTTTCTTTTAGTGAGTAGAGCAAAAATGAGTAATAAGAAAGCAGAAGAAAAGTCCACTTCATCATTGTAGCAGGTACTTGAACATGAAGTCACAAAATGTATCTATTTTTATTTCTTATGAGATTAGCACCTTATCTAGAACATAAATACTGCATAAAATTTTTTGAACACATGAACAAAAATACTTGCACTTGGATCTGAAAAGATGAATGATTTCAGGGTTGTTCATTTTCAGTGCACTATTTGTGGAAAAATTCAGAACAGTGAGTGGTCTTTAAATTAAATTTACACATACATCATCAGATTTTTAAATGCTAACTCTGTTTCAGCTATCCGGGAAATTTTATATATATATATATACACACACACACACACACATACATACACATACATATGTATATCACCTTTGCTAGAAGTATTTAGATTCTTTTCCTCCAAATTATTAAACTTTCTAGCTCTCTTTCCTTAGTGAAAAAAATTATACACACAGACACACAAACACACAATCAAGTCACAGACATTGTATTATTGCAGTGTTCAATAAGATATTTTCATTAATATTTTGAGTAGAATTTGGAAATTGTTTTTTTTTTTTCAACTGATCCTAGCTCAAGCCAAGAATGATGATCTAAGGGAGTAATATAATACAAAATCATTGTGTTCCTTAATAGGAGGGGAAAACATGAGTCACGTTAAACACCTGAAATGACAGTTAAATTGTATCACAAAGATATTAGCTAATTACACTTGGGGGAAAAAAAAAGTCATACAAGCACTATGTAAAGCATTGTACTTTTCCTCTGTTGGAGGGCATTTATTCTTAGACGTGTGTGCTTTCTTCCCAAGGGGTGAGATTGACCTAGAACCCTATGGACAGCTTTTCACCATTAAGCTTGCCAACTATTTGTCAGAGATGACTAGTGGAGAATAAAGAAAGAAAATTTCCCCTGTTGATAATAGGGGGTAAATAGAAGAGACTCTGCAATTGTCATAGGGAATCACATTTGTCCAGTAAAAACACTTTGCATTTGATAATATATCATCAATGACCAACCTTTATTTTAACATATTTTATTTTGTAAACTTTTATTGAATTTGACAAGTTTGAGATAATAAAAAAGCTCTATGCCAGCCCACAAATGGGTGTGAGCATTGTAATCATTTTTACTATAAACAGTAACTTTCTGTTGACCAGGTAAGAGGAAGTATTAATTAATTGTAGTATACTCTTAATCACACTTTTTGAAACACTTTAAGTATCTTTGGATTTATAATAATAAAAAACATATATTTTATGTAAAAAATTAAATGAGAGCTTATTTACAACTCTATTTTGGCATGTACTCGGAATATATTACAACACAAAAGCTGAAGAAAACTGTAAACTTTCCTAAGCAGGTGCATAAAAGCCTCACATTCCTTATTATGAAGTCAATATTAATGCTGAAATAATATTTTAATTTACTGTATTTACGGGTTTAATGAGAATTCTTTAGCTGTCATTTTGAATCTTTTTAATGGGATAAACAAGATGACACATGTTTGCAATTTGAGAAATGTAACATGTGAAATTTGTGTAACAAGTTTGAACAAAAGGTGCTGTAATTTTGGATGTATATTGACCTACACTAGGTCCATATGTTGTACAAGGCAAAATATCCTTAAGAACTGACACCAATATTGGATTATTGGATTCAATAATATTTCATATTAAACATTGAAAAATATTACCATATTCATTTACAATCCAGAAAGAAATTAACTCCTGGGAGAAATTTAAGTTTCATGGCTCCGTATGCTAATAACCTTAAATTTCAAATGTTAACTTTTTATTTCCATTTTATTTAGACTGCATTGCAAATCCTTAATAAAAGAGGATGGATTCTTATTTTTAAAACTAATCTTTGCCCTTTTTTCCTGCAGTAGTGCAGAATAGAAACCCTAAGCAGTTCTACCATTAAAATAATTTTTAAAAGTTGGACAAACATAAAAATATATTCCTTCAGTGCTGCAGTGAACAAATAAGAATATAAAAATTACATAGATTTTGCCCTTTAAAAACTTTCATGATTGAGCAGAATCTTTGGAGTTGGTTCTTGAACATGAGTCTACCTTAGTCCCACGTTACCAGCCTCCTGAATTAACAACCTTTCCAACCAACCAAAAAAAAAACCAAAAAACCATAGAAATCAAGAGCATATACTGGTTCTTCTCCTAAGGATGAGCTCAGATTCTTTGGGATCCCGAAGATAAAGAACACTGAGATGTTAGAGATGTTGAGAATCAAAAGGCAATCTGATGGTGAGTTCCCTGGGTTTTGTTTTTGCCTCCTGCATATCCCAGCCTGGGTACTAGGAACACTAGGAACCAACAAGATGCACAAACAAGGATTAAAAAAAAAGCCTTCTCTCTCTAGCCAAAGGACTGGAAAGAGTGCAGTCTTACAGAATAGAACCCTTTTGACTGCACTTGCCCTACCCAAGGTGAACATCACAAAGGAAATTGTAACCTTACAATTCTGTAACCCACAGAATGGAAGGAAATATTGGCAAATATTAATCCCCAGCAAGGGATTAATCTCCAAAATCTACAAACAGCTCATGCAGCTCAATAGCAAAAAACCCCCCACAAAACAACCCAATCAAAAAACGGGCAGAAGATCTAAATAGACATTTCTCCAAAGAAGACATGCAGAGGGCCAAAAAGCACATGAAAAGATGCTCAACATCACTAATTATTAGAGAAATGCAAATCAAAACTACAATGAAGTATCACCTCACACTGGTCAGAATGGCCATCATCAAAAAATCTACAAACAACAAATGCTGGAGAGGGTGTGGAGAAAAGGGTACCTTCCCACACTGTTGGTGGGAATGTAAATTGTATACATGTATGGGGGTACCTTAAAGAACTAAAATTATTATCCTGCAATCCCACTCCTGGGCATATATCTGGAGAAAACCATAATTTGAAAAGATACATGCACCCCAATGTTCATTGCTGCACTATTTACAATAGTCAAGACATGGAAATGACCTAAATGTCCTTTGACAAATGAATGGATAAAGAAGATGTGGTACATATATACAATGGAATAGTATTCCATTCAGCCATAAAAAAATGAAATAATGCCATTTGCAGCAACATGGATGAACCTAGAGGTTATCATACTAAGTAAAGTAAGTCAAAGACAGTTATCGTATATCACATATATGGAATCTAAAAAAAAAAAAAAGGTACAAATGAACTTATTTACAAAAGAGAAACAGACTCACAGACTTAGAAGACAAACTTACGGTTGCCAAAGGGGAGAGGCGGAGGGGGGATATATTAGGAGGATGGAATTAACATATACACACTACTATATATAAAATAGATAATCAACAAGAACCTACTAATACTTTGTAACAACCTATATGGGAAAAGAATCTAAAAGCTATAGATGTATGTATAACTAAATCACTTTGCTGTACACCTAAAACTAACACAACATTCCAAATCAAATATACTCCAATATAAAATAGAAATTAGAAAAATAAAGAATGCGAGCTACGATCTCTGACTGTAATGAAATTAAACTAGAAATTTACCGCAAACAAATTAGGATAATCTCCAAGCAATTTGAAATTAAATAATATATTTCTAAATAACCCATTGGTCAAAGAAGGAATCTCAATGGTAATGAAAAATATATAGAACTGGATGAAAGAAATTAAATATAGCAAAATCTCTGATTAGAGCCAGGGAGGTGGTTAGAGGGAAATTTATAGCACTAAACATTTATAATTCTATCCTAAAGAAGAAGGATCTCAAATTAATTTTAACTTCCGCCTTAAAAAAAGCTAGAAAAAGAAGAGCAAAATAAAGCTTAAGAAAGGAGAAGGGAGGAAATATTAAAATTAGAGAAGAAATCAAACACAGTAAAGAAAAATCAAACAAATGTTGATTGGGGGAAAATAGATCTCTAATAAAGCTGACAAATTAAAAAAAAAAAGGTAAAAATTACCAGTCAGGAGTGAAAGATGGGATGTCACTACAAAACTTGTATCAGTTAAAGTTTAATTAGGGAACGTTATTAACAACTCTACACATAGAAACTTGACAACTTAAATAAAAGGAAGCTCATCTTGAACGACCACAGTCTACCAAAATTCATCTAAGATGAAGAGATAATCTATTACTTTAATTATAAGAAACTTAAATTCATACTTATGTATGAATACTTACATAAATTCATAAACCATCACACATCCTCATCACTATTGATACTTTATGTCAAATAATTATTCATTGTGGTAGGCTGTCCTGTGCATTGTAGGATGTTTAGCAGCATCCTTTATCCATTAAATAAAGTGAAATAAAAAATAAATAAATAAAATATAAATAGATGCCAATAGGACCTACCTAGCTGTGACAAACACAAGTGTCTCTGGTCACAACATTCTCATCAACTGAAATTATATTTGCACTATATAGTTTTGTTCTGTTCTTATAAAGTAAGCCATTCTCATCAGCATTGAAAACCTGTTCTTGCAGTAACCCTTACCCTGAATAACATTTAACAGATATTTTAAAAATTCTTGCATAGTCTTCTGACCTGCACAAATACTTCACCTGCAAGCTTAACATTTTTCACACTGTATTACCTTTTGAAACTTGAAAACCAGCCAACCCTAGCCAAGAAGGGTTTAACATTTTCCAGATGCTGAGTAAGATGACTGTAAATTTCTGTGGCTTGCATCCTTACAACAATGCTGTCCACTTCTCCTTTTTTTAATCAGTCATCATCTCAACAATCTATAAATTTAGCCACATTTCCGTCTTTTCCATAGCTTCATCATACACTACAGATGTTACTTCAGCACTTTCTAAAGCAGCCTTATATACAGATCAGCAAATTTCCTCTTTCTTTTTCTGTTTGTACCATATTATTGATTCGTTAACATTGAACTCATGGCCAACAACACTGTAACTATGCATGAATGAAGCTTACCTAATACATGTATTTTCTCTGTAAGGCATATCTCATCCTTTTGTGCTTAGGGAAACTAGACAGCATTTCAGCACTATCTTTTTGGGGCCATTTTAAAATCGCCCCAAAATCACCAAAAAATACCTCACAAAAATGCAAAAATAGTGGTACTAAATAGACCATGATAAGGACACTTGTTTATATTATAAGAGATGACACAAGAAGGCAATGCATTACCTTGTTTGATCCAGCTGGGAACATGGGTGTTGGGCAGCTCAGTTTTTTAGCTGCTCTGATTATGTCTGAGAATGAGCACAAAAGTGTCATGAGTATTGATTCTGGGTTTATAAATACATTTTAGTCAGTAGGTGACTTCACAAATAATAAGGATCAATTGTGTACTCTTTTTCACCTCTTATGAAATTTTCTCTGAGGATTTCTCTCGCATTTGAGTAGTTTCATGTTGCAAGTATACTTATGCATTGAAATATGTCCTCTTGAGTTAGCATTTATTAGTGAAAAAAATATTGGAAATTTCTTGGCCAATTCAACGTAACTTAATCTGCCTTTAGTTGTATATATGTTATATATATTAAGAAAAGCATTCATATTTCCCTATAAGTTTGAACCTGAACAATGTATATGAATGCACACATCTATGATAAATTTTCTTATATTCACATTGTTTTTCCTTTCATGTCATATATCTTACTCACAAGATGATGAACCTCACTTTATTGTGGCAAAGCATAATAAAGTAAAATAAACCCAGTCAATATGAGAACACCTCAATTTCATGTGAATTTCATAAATGTTCTTCATATAAATTAAATTTTAAATAAAATATTATACATATTGAGATATATATATATATATATATGATTTTTCAACTCCGTGTGGGTTGTGCCCCAATCCCCATGTTGTTCAAGGGTCTACTCTACATATACAATTTCAGAAATGTCTGCTTGCTTTTTCAAACTCAAAGTTTAAAATCATTTGTTGTCATCTTTATTTAAACAATTTCTGAGTCAGCTTCTATCTGGACCTGTAAAGTGACTGACACAATATGGAAATGAAGAAAAAATTTACAGAAAAATGTTCATATGGACATTTTAGACTGATAATCTGATTAGCATAATAGCGACCAAAATGTTGAATGAATAATCTGTTTTATTTTCTTTTTAATATGTGTCTATTCTGAACACTATAATGTTATTTAGTAAAGCAGATTATTTCAACCCATAAATCTATTGTTAGTAACATGGAAAGTATCTGTTTTTTGCAATTGATTATTTTTCCAAGTTATTTTCTTTTCTTTTTTTTTTTTTTTTTGCGGTACGCGGGCCTCTCACCTCCACGGCCCCTCCCGCCGCGGAGCGCAGGCCCCGGACGTGCAGGCCCAGCGGCCATGGCCCACGAGCCCAGCCGCCCCACAGCACACGGGATCCTCCCCGACCGGGGCATGAACCTGCGCCCCCTGCATCGGCAGGCGGACTCCCAACCGCTGCGCCACCAGGGAAGCCCCTAAGTTGTTTTCTATAATGAGCTGATGAAGGTTAATGAAGATTAAGTTATTTATTATGTAATAAAAGCCAGTGTAGAGATACTGACATATGATGTCTATAGTTCAAAAATATTCAGGTCTTATTCTCAGATTTTTAATAGTAGCTGTAAGCATTCTTTTTTGTTTTTTGGTTTTTTTTTGTAAGCATTGTTTAATAGATATAGTAATCAGACAACTTATCTGATTTTTAAAATATTTTCTTAGTATACTGTTGATGTTACACAAACACAAAACAGATGAAGAATTATTTAAATAAATTTAAAATGTAATGAGGGCTTCCCTGGTGGTGCAGTGGTTGAGAGTCCGCCTGTTGATGCAGGGGACATGGGTTCGTGCCCCGGTCTGGGAAGATCCCACATGCCTCGGAGTGGCTGGGCCCGTGAGCTGTGGCTGCTGAGCCTGCGCGTCCAGCGCCTTGCTCCGCAACGGGAGAGGCCACAACAGTGAGAGGCCCGCGTACTGCAAAAAAAAAAAAAAATTAAATAAAAAAAAAAAGAATAAAATGTAATGATTTTTTTTAAATTGAAAATTCTATGGATTTATCAAATACTGCAAATTTCAATGAATTTAGATTTCTATGGTTTTCAATATTTCTAGCACACAAAAAAATATTGATTTCCCTGGGAATGAACATTTGGTACTGGTTTATGAGCTAAATTATATTTGACATTGTTGGAAAATGCTATATTCAATATACCTATAGGTATTTAGAAAACAGTTCAACGTATGCTAAAGATGAAGAAGAGAGAGAAAAATGAGAGAGGGATAAGAGAGAATTAAATAACAACAAAATAAAACCAGAAAATGTTAGATTGATATTTAGTGGTTACAAATATTTATGTTCTGTATTGCACCATTGTTTAAAGCATTTTGCTTTCCAAATGAAAAAAAATATTTTTTGAAACTATCATTTTCTTTTCATAGAAAATGCTACCTTTTTTCTTTTCAAATTAAATTTGGAAAGTAAACCAAAAAATAAAGTCCAAATACTGTGGGTAAAATAATTGTTTTTTTGGTACTTTGTTGATACTTTTATTTTATATATATATTTGTATGTATATCTTATATATAGAATATATATGTATATTATATAATTTGAAATATATATACTTCAAATTGTATAATTGTATAATATAGTATAATTATATAATTGACAATATGTGTATTTCAAGTTATATGCATATTTCAAATTGTATAATGAAAAAATATATAAAATAATTACATACACATAAAGATGTTTCATATTATGTTTTCTACATTTTCTTTCTTTCAATATACTTGTCAGATATAGCCATTCCAAATTACTCCTTCACAAACTAAGATGATTCACAGTAGGGAAGGGTTTACCTCACGTTGTTTTCATCAAAGGGAGCTTAGTCTATATTTGCCTGTCTGAATATTGCCATTATATTACTAATTTACACATTGGGAAAAGGGTCAGGAGTACTCCAAATTTTTGATGACTCAATATGAACCTGAAAGAGGAATGTTAATAACTGATGAAATATATCCACAGTAGCTCAAATCAAGATAGTTGAAAATTATGTATTTTAAAATAAAAAAATTCTACCCCGTATTGTTGAACTATTTTATATATTGGGCTTTGGTGGATTAGTATTCTTTACTCAAGACAGCTAAATGTAATTTATATTGAGACTACATAAGTAAGGTAAAAATAACAAAAAGAGTACATATTAAAATAATATTAATCAGGTAAGATAATATTAAATATAATGTATTGATAAACTAATGCAGTTTTATAGTGTTCTTGTATGTTAACTAAAACATAAATTATTGAAACCATTTTGAAAGCCATTTTCATTGAAACTATCACATATACTGTAATACTCAACTATTATTTTTATTTATATTATTTTATTAAAATAGTTTCCTGTGATCTCTTCTTAGGTAGTCGTAGTCTCAATAATATAAATAGTGTATTGTTGTCTCAAACTGTAAAATAGAAGCATACTTTTAGGCATTGCTGAAATATATACCTGTCTTTCTTACTCTAAACTTTGCAACTGTGTATAGTATATTTTGTAATTTTATAATTTATTTAAAACATAAATAGAATCTAGATATAGTATTTTTTATTGTTTAGTGCATTGGAACTTATTAAGTGGTATACATATCTAAAAATCAAAAGTTCAGAAGTATGTAGATTAAGTCCAACAGTCCAATATCAGAGAAATTTAAGAATATTATTTTATACTTGTAAAAAAAGAATATTTTTGAAGATAAGGTCATTGAGAAATTGTGAAAATAATATTTCCAGTAAAAATATTATATTTTTCTGGAGTTCTTCAGGTATAAAAACCACAGAATGTATTTTTATGACATTGCATGAAAAATGAAAAACTGCTATTTCATATCAAAATGGATTAGCAATCAAGCAAGTTGTTTATATTGGCCCATTAATATATTAGAATATGCATCATTGTTTTGAGCATATTTGATATCATAGAGTTAACATTTTGATACTGACAGATAATTAGGAGTTCAATACAGAGAAAAGTTATGAATAAAGAAAAATAATAGAGCAGCGATCAAAATTAGATGCAGAATTGGAATAATACTGAAAACAAGAGGTGGAATTGCAGAAAAGACTGTAGAAGAACATCCATTCATTTCTTTGAATGGTAAAAGTAATTACTAGTCTGTTTTAACAACTGAAATGAAAAATCAGACCCAGAAGGAGATGCACATCATAAAGTTGCCTACCCCTATTATTTTACCAATTGTAGGAAATATATGAGAAAGACCTTGCTTGTTCATTAGAAATCCTTTTTCCTAAAATGGGAAGGAAGCATCTTTTTCATTTCCTTGCTCAAATGTTTGTTGTTTTCCTCACAGAATTTAACTTTTTAAGAATTTTTCATCATAGGTGCTTCCCGTACTGTACAGTTGGATTCATAGATGTGACGTCTCATGCCAGCATATGTTCCCCCATCAGACAGCATGTCACTAATCTCCAACTGTGTCACCAGAGAGTATTTGTATATCTCCACATAAATGCAGCATTGCAACTTGAAAGATTATTCTGAGAAATTTTTGCAATATGAACATCTATCACTTCAAAAAAAATAAATAGAAAAGGATTAACAAATAAATGGGTTGAAAATCAGAAATTGAAGGATGAGAGTATAGCTTACTCTTTCAAAAATTTTGAAAATGAAGGGAAGATAATTTGCTAGAACAGCTGTATTATCATTTACAAAAATGTTTCTGCAACTGTAAAGCAAGCAATTACTTTGTCATCTAATTTCCAAATGACTTAAAGAACATTTGTTTTCCAACTGTCCCTTGAAAGAGTCTGGCAGGCTGTGTTGGTAGCCAAATTGTTTGCATCTCTACATGTAGTTTTCATTTATTTTCCCTATAATGCTGTGCATACCTTCAAATCTGAACTTACAGTTGCCTTTTTTTCTATTCCTTCTTAAACAAGTCTGTTCTCTGTAAGTCCCAATCATTGATTAGCAATTCCTCTCTATCTTCCACATTTTCTCTAAACATTTTCACAAATATCCTTGCCTAAATTTGTTACTGGCTTTTCTTCATTCTAAACCTTGACGTCATACTCTGTTCTTTCAATTCTCTGGGTTTTTTTGTGGTTTTTTTGTTTGTTTGTTTTCTGTTGAAAACATTCATCCTCTAGGTTTCACCTATTTTGCTACTCACAGTTTTAAGTCTAAGGTAAATATTTCCTTATGTTGCTATGTAAGGAAACATACATAGAAACGTATGTATGTTTAAACATGCTCCTTTAAATTTTTTTTCTTTTTATTATCTTTCTCTTGGTAACATAATTATTCCCTTTACTAAAAATGTCTATTTTGAACTAAAGTATTTGTTTACTTTCTTAAAATTGGCTTCTTAATGTATACTGTGAGATCAGAGAAGATAAGTGGGGTATCTGCATGTTAATAGTTGCCACTTTGTGTGTGTATTTTGTTTGAATTTATTTTATTTTTTAAAGTTATTACAAAATAATAGCTGTATTTCCCTGTGCTGTACAATATATCCTTGTTGTTTATTTATTTTATGTATAGTGTATATATATTTTATATATATATATATATATATAGTATATATATACTATATACTCTTAATCCCCTGCCCTTATTTCACCAATCCCCCATTTCCTCTCCCTACTGGTAACCACTAGTTTGTTCTTTATATCTGTGAATCTGTTTCTTTTCTTTTCCTTTTTTTTTTTCAATACAGCAGGTTCTTACTAGTTATCTATTTTATGCATATTAGTGTATATATGTCAGTCCCAATCTCTCAATTCATCCCACCACCACCAGCACCCTGCCCCTGCTTTCCCCCCTTGGTGTCCATACATTTGTTCTCTACATATGTGTCTCTATTTCTGCCTTGCAAACCGGTTCATCTGTACCATTTTTCTAGATTCCACATATATGCGTTAATATACAATTTTTTTTGTTCTCTTTCTGACTTACCTCTGTATGACAGTCTCTAGGTCCATCCACATCTCTACAGATGACCCAGTTTTGCTCCTTTTTATGACTAATATTCTATTGTATATATGTTGCAATGGTGAATGGGATTGTTTCCTTAATTTCTTTTTCTTATCTTTCATTGTTGGTGTATAGGAATGCGAGAGATTTCTGTGCATTAATGTTGTATCCTATAACTTTACCAAATTCATTGATTAGCTCTAGTAGTTTTCTGGTTGTATCTTTAGGATTATCTATGTATAGTATCATATCATCTGCATACACTGACAGTTTTACTTCTTCTTTTACAATTTATATTCCTTTTATTTCTTTTCTTCGCTGATTGCCATGGCTAGGACTTCCAAAGCTATGTTGAATAATAGTGGTGAGAGTGGATATCCTTGTCTTGTTCCTGATCTTAGAAGAAATGCTTTCAGTTTCTCACCATTGAGAAAGATGTTTGCTGTGGCTTTGTCATACATGGCCTTTATTATGTTGAGGTAAGTTCCCTCTATGCCCACTTTCTGGAGAGTTGTTATCATAAATGGGTGTTGAATTTTGTCAAAATCTTTTTCTGCATCTATTGAGATGATCCTATGGTTTTTATTCTTCAGTTTGTTAATATGGTGTATCACATTGACTGATTTGTATATATTGAAGAATCCTTACATCTCTGGGATAAATCCCACTTGATCATGGAGTATGATCCTTTTAATTTGTTGTTGGATTCTGTTTGTTAGTATTTTGTTGAAGATTTTTGCATCTATATTCATGAGTGATATTGGTCTGTAATTTTCTTTTTTTGTAGTGTCTTTGTCTGGTTTAGGTATCAGGGTGATGGTGGCCTCATAGAATGAGTTTGGGACTTTGCCTTCCTCTGCAAGTTTTTGGAAGAGTTTGAGAAGGATGGGTGTTAGGTCTTCTCTAAACGTTTGATGGAATTCACCTGTGAAGCCATCTGGTCCTGGACTTTTGTTTGGGAGATTTTTAATCACAGTTTCAATTTCATTGCTTGTGATTGGTCTGTTCATATTTTCTATTTCTTCCTGGTCCAGTCTTGGAAGGTTATACCTTTCTAAGAATTTGTCCATTTCTTCCAGGTTGTCCATTTCATTGGCATAGAGTTACTTGTAGTAGTCTCATGATGCTTTGTATTTCTGTGGTGTCTGTTTTAACTTCTCCTTTTTCATTTCTAATTTTATTGATTTGAGTCCTCTCCCTCTTTTTCTTGATGAGTGTAGCTAAAGGTTTATCAATTTTGTTTATCTTCTCAAAGAACCAGCTTTTAGTTTTATTGATCTTTGCTGTTGTTTTCTTTGTTTCTATTTCATTTATTTCTGCTCTGATCTTTATTTTTTCTTTCCTTCTACTAATTTTGCATTTTGTTTGTTCTTCTTTCTCTAGTTCCTTTAGGTATAAGGTTAGATTGTTTGTTTGAGATTTTTCTTGTTTCTTGAGGTAGGATTTTATTGCTATAAACTCCCCTCTTAGAACTGCTTTTGCTTAATCCCATAGGTTTTGGATCATCATGTTTTCAGTGTCATTTGTCTCTAGGTATTTTTTGATTTCCTCTTTGATTTTTTCAGTGATCTCTTGGTTATTTAGTAACATATTTTCTAGCATCCATGTGCTTGTGTTTTTTACGGTTTTTTCCCCATAATTTATTTCTAATCTCATAGCACTGTGGTCAGAAAAGATTCTTGATATGATTTCAATTTTCTTAAATTTACTGACGTTTGATTTGTGACCCAAGATGTGATCTATCCTGGAGAATGTTCCATGTGCACTTGAGAAGAAAGTGTAATCTGCTGTTTTGGGATGGAATGTCCTATAAATATCAATTAAATCTATCTGTTCTATTGTGTCATTTAAGCTTGTTTTTCTTTATTAATTTTCTGTCTGGATGATCTGTCCATTGGTGTAAGTGAGGTGTTAAAGTCCCCCACTATTATTGTGTTACTGTCGATTTCCTCTTTTATAGCTGTTAGCATTTGCCTTATGTATTAAGGTGCTCCTATGCTGGGTGCATATATATTTATAATTGTTAAATCTTCTTCTTGGATTGATCCCTTGATCATTATGTAGTGTCCTCCTTGTCTCTTATACCATTCTTTATTTTAAAGTCTATTTTATCTGATATGAGTATTGCTACTCCAGCTTTCTTTTGATTTCCATTTGCACGGGATATCTTTTTTCATCCCCTCACTTTCAGTCTGTATGTGCCCGTAGGTCTGAAGTGGGTCTCTTGTAGACAGCATATATATGGGTCTTGTTTTTGTATCCATTCAGTAAGCCTGTGTCTTTTGGTTGGAACATTTAATCCATTCACATTTTAGGTAATTATCGATATGTATGTTCCTATTATCATTTTCTTAATTGTTTTGTGTTTGTTTTTTTAGGTCCTTTTCTTCTCTTGTGTTTGCCACTTAGAGAAGTTCCTTTAGCATTTGTTGTAGAGCTGGTTTGGTGCTGCTGAGTTCTCTTAGCTTTTGCTTGTCTGTCAAGCTTTTGATTTCTCTGTAGAATCTGAATGAGATCCTTGCCAGGTAGAGTAATCTTGGTTGTAGGTTCTTGCTCTTCATCACTTTAAATATATCATGCCACTTCCTTCTGGCTGTAGAGATTCTGCTGAGAAATCAGCTGTTAACCTTATGGGAGTTCCATTGTATGTTTTTTTGTCGTTTATCCCTTGTTGGTTTTAATAATTTTTCTTTGTCTTTAATTTTTGTCAATTTGATTACTATGTGTCTCAGCATGTTTCTCCTTGGGTTTATACTGCCTGGGACTCTCTGCACTTTCTGGACTTGGGCGACTATTTCCTTTTCCATGTTAGGGAAGTTTTTAGCTATTATCTTTTCATATATTTTCTCAGGTCCTTTCTCTCTGTCTCTTCTCCTTCTGGGACCCCTATAATGAGAATGTTGGTGCATTTAATGTTGTTGCAGAGGTCTCTTTGTCTTCCCTCCTTTCTTTTCTTTCTTTTTTCTTTATTCTGTTCCATGGCAGTGAATTCCACCATTTTGTTTTCCAGGTCACTTAACTGTTCTTCTGCCTCATTTATTCTGCTATTGATTCCTTCTAGTGTATTTTTTATTTCAGTTATTGTATTGTTCATCTCTGTTTGTTTGTTCTTTAACTCTTCTATGTCTTTGTTAAACATTTCTTGCATCTGCTCAATCTTTGCCTCCATTTTTTTTCCTAGGTCCTGGATCATCTTCACTATCATTATTCTGAATTCTTTTTCTGGAAGGTTGCCTATCTCCACTTCACTTAGTTGTTTTTCTGAGGTTTGATCTCATTCCTTCATCTGGTACATAGTCCTCTGCCTTTTCATTTTGTCTGTCTTTCTGTGAATGTGGTTTTCATTCCACAGGCTGAAGGATTGTAGTTCTCGTTTCTGCTGTGTGACCTCTGGTCTGTGAGTCTGTTTCTTATCACATTTCCTTTATCCTTTCATCTCTTGATGGACACTTGGGGTGCTTCCATATCTTGGCTGCTGTAACTAATGCTGCTGTGAGCATCAGGATGCATGTACCTTTTCAAGTTAGTGTTTTTATTTTCTTCAGATATATACCCAGAAGTGGAATGGCTGGATCATATGGTAGTTTAATATTTCATTTTTTGAGGAAACCTCCATGCTGGTTTCCATGGTGGCTGCACCAATTTAAAATCCCACATATATTATACTGTGGTTCCCTTTTCTCTACATTGCTTCCAACATTTGTTATTTATAGACTTTTTAATATAGCCAGTTTGACAGGTGTGAGGTGGTATCTCATTGTGGTTTTGAATTGCATTTCTCTGATGATTAGCACTTTTGTGCATTTTTTCTTGTGCCTGTTGGCCATGTGTATATCTTCTTTGGAAACATGTCTATTCAGGTCTTCTGCCCATTTTTTAATTGGGTTCTTTGTAAGATATTCAGTTGTATGAGCTGTTTACTTTGGGTATTAACCCCTTATCAGTAGTATCATTTGCAAGTATATTCTCCCATTCAGTGTGTTGTCTTTTCATTTTTTTTTTCTTTTTTTGAATTTGTTGAGGGTTTCCTTTGTTGTGGAAAAGCTTTTAAGTTTAACTAGGTCTTATTTGTTTAGCTTTGCTTTTATTTCTTTTGCCTTAGGAGACTGGCCCAAAGAAATATTGCTGTGATTTATGTCAACGAGTGTTGTGCCTATGTTCTCTTCTAGGAGTTTATTCATTTCAGGTCTCACATTTTGGTCTTTTTAATCCATTTTGAGTTTATTTTTGTATTTGGTGTGAGGAAATGTCCTAATTTCATTGTTTTACATGTAGCTGACCAGTTTTCCCAGCATCACTTATTGAAGAGACTGTCATTTCTACATTGTCTATTCTTGCCTCCTTTGTCATAGATTAATTGTACAAAACTGTGTGAGTTTATTTCTGGGCTTTCTATTCTGTTCCACTGATCTATGTGTCTGTTTTTGTGCCAGTACCTTGCTATTTTAATTACCATAACTTTGTAGTATAGTCTGAAGTCAGGAGGCATGATACCTCCAGCTTTCTTCTTTTTCTCAAGATTAATTTGACAGTTTGGGGTCTTTAATGATTCCATATAAATATTTTGATTATTTTGTTCTAGTTCTGTGAAAAATGTCATGGGTATTTTGATAGGAATTGCATTAAATCTGTAAATTGCTTTGGGCAGTACAGCCATTTCAACAATAGTAATTCTTCCAATCCAAGAACACAAGATATATTTCCATTTCTTTATGTCATTTTCAAATTCCATCATCAGTGTTTTACAGTTGTAGTATTTCTTAAATCATTTTCTCCATTGTATTTTATAATTGAACTAAGTTACTTATTGGTCAAAACATTCTAGCATTTTGATGCAGCTATAGGGTTAAGCTTGGAAAGTTTTTTCATCTTTTAATGTAGAAACTTTTTCTTTTTTTTTTTTTTTTTTTAGATTTAGAACAACATTTTCAAATCTGCTATGGACATGTGTTTATGCCTTATAGGTTGAAAAGTTCACCTCTACCAGTTAATTAGCATTTTAATTTTTTGACTTAAAATAAAAGTCTGTCAATATCTTTATGTACAGTGTGTGACTTGACTGTCCTGTATTATGTATTCTACATAATTATCATAAGTAATAATTCAGACAAATAAAATGTTGACTATTTCTTTTTTATTAGCTTCAACCTATTTCACTGAAATTATCCCTATGTTAGGCTTCCTTGATGATTGCAGTGTATAATAAAAGTAAATTTTTACATTGAGCATTTGAAACATTTGAAAACTATCCTTCCTGTTTGTCAGGCTTTTCTACTATTAGCATGATGCCAGGCTAAGAGCATGTTGCCATATAACCTGTCTCCTAGTGATCTGAAGCATAGATTTCTTTGATTCAAAACATTTCATATGTCTTGAGTCAAGTTACAAAAGAACAGTCAAGCCATGTAAAGATGTGATATTTAGAATACCAGTTATATAATAATAAAGGATAACTTAGTTTTAAAATACCTACCTCAAACAAGACATATTTAAATCTAATTTTCAACTTACTAATGCTTCAGGAACTTTCACAACCACTAAAAGTAACATGTAAAGCAAATTGACTTACTAATTAAAACCTGGGAAGATTGACTGTAAATCTTGAAGAAAATACAACAGACAAAAATAATGGTCATTTGATTATAAATAACTTCCCCAAGTCCAAGTGAATATTTTAGTAATAGAAAAAAATAAAGAAAAAGGAAAAATAAAACTATGTAGGAGATATATATATATATATATATATATATATATATATATATATATTTTTTTTTTTTTTTTTCCTTAAATGAAATGTCAGTAACAAACAGCAGGAGAACTGGGAATCCTATCTAAAAAATATTATACAATCTAACCTTAAAATAGATCATATGTTTATAAATTGACATAACTTTATAAAACATATACTTCTGAGGATAAACATGCATCATACAAAAAAATAATCATTTTATTTTAAATTGTCAAAATTTCCTTAATTGCTTTTCTATACCTTCTGATTACTATCAGACAATCTCAATGATAGAAGGATAAGTGGAGTTTATCATCCAAAAGAGAAAATTTTGGCATTTGATTCCATTAGATGGAAAATTATAATCTTTTGCAATGGTGTTAATTGCAAAATTTATGTTCCCTGTTCTAAGCAAGTGCTTAGCGGGGTGAATCTGGATAGTCTGTTAATGATTATTTGAGTTAGACTCAAAGTTAGATTCAGAGAGGTAGCATGGCAGAAATGTTTATGCAGACAACGCTATTAAAATGAGAGAGACAAAAAATCTGTAAACTTATTATAAATTCAAAACAATGAAACTATTTATAGTTAAGTAAATAAATTAAATTGTCCCTTTCTCCTTCACATTTCAGAGTGTATTGTTTCATCCAGTTCACAATGAAAGCTTCTCATTTTTCTACTCATTTTAACCTGATTTTTGTATGACAATATTAGGAAGAGGAAAATAGAAAAAAATATGTGATTTCCCCATATATACCTCTCTAGGGAGAGCTCTGGAACTGAATCCTACATCAGTTAGCTTCATTTTCAGTGTTCTTATTACAAATGAATTTGGAGTCCTCCATAGTTCCAAAGCTGCACAGCAGAACAAAGTTGACCAATAAAGTTGGATGGTTCTCATCCCAGTTATAGAATTAGGGCAAGACATAGATAAGTAACAGATACTGATGATCAGAAAGAGTTGCATATTTAAATATTTTGATTTTTGTAACAGCCTGTTGCTTAGTGATGATATTTAGCAAAACTTACTTTTTAAAAAATACTTTTCATAGTATCAAACTTCTGGTCAAATTATATTACTGACTCAATTAGCAGTTGGTCAAACCAAATAATACAGAAAACAATGCACTGAAAGTTAAGAAGCATTTAAAATGGAAATAGATATCTGTTTTATATCAGATGAGAATTATTGACTGCCTTATATCACAAAAGTCATACAGAAAGCATGTTCACCCTATGAAAGAATCGCTAACAATATTAATAGCAATGACTTGTAAGGATATACAAGTAAGAATAAACAGAGAAATTGTACCACCAAATTCTCAAGGGTCAGGCATAATTTCATTATTCTTTTTATATCATTATGCATTAAGCAAGGTCAATATAAGAGCAGCAGTTTGCTGAAAGATAATATTAAAGTATTAAGGTGACAGTATATTGAACAAAATTCTTAAAGCTAAGAGAAGAGGAACAAACTAGTAATTTTCTTTCATACCCTCTTATTGGTCCTTTAATGGAAAACAAATATTTTCTAATTAGTATTTCATTTACATTGGGGACAAGTACATAATGCAGTCATCAGTTTGCTTAGATTCTGAAATACCATTCATTTATGTACATATTTTCTCTATTCAAATTCACTATTCCTATCACTTGCAATTTGCATATATTAAATCATCATGCATATCTTACCATATTTTGAATATTTTATTAATGAAAGTCCTTTTCTAAGATTTTTATGTGCTCTTAAATTTTAAACACTCAAACATTTAGAAACTTAAAACTCAACAATTCAGTTTTAAAATCTTATTTTTATGAAATGAAATATTACAAATGTTAACTGTATGCTGTTGCCCTGACTATTGGAGGGACAGTGAGTAGTTATGATAAGCTCTTTTGTTAAAAAAAGGAATTTTTAAAATAATACATATTCTTTTCAAACTACTTTGTTATTTTTCATTTAAAGTTAGCATAGACATACCTCTACCTGGCAAATACTTCAGTTGTTCTTCTCCAATAATTCATGACTACTTTAGCTCATGACTTTTTATCAAGGATGATGATGTTTAGAAGTTGCTTCATTAACAATGTGGTGCACTAAGGCAGAATAAAGTTAACTGATTTTGACAGTTTTATGTTTCATGGGATCTATTTCTAGCATTCCAATCTTACTTAATTTTACATGCATTAAAAATAAAATTTCCAAATCAAACAAATTCCTTGACAAATAAATGGAAAGTTATTATATGAAAAAAGATATACAAAAAGTAGACTTATTTTCACAATATGAGAATGAATTGTAATTGACAAAAAAATCTGCATGTCTTACTGAGCAGTTCTACTTCAGTAGTTAACTAATACTTTGGTAGTTCTGTTAAAGTAAAATTATTCTGACACTTGTTAAACCCATAAGAAAGACTTTATTCAGAGCTGTTGTGATAGGTGTCAAGATTATGATAATAGAGGAGAGAGATCAGGTTCAACCCTGAATACAGCAAAGATAGCTGGGGATGTATAGCCAAGGAACAGAGTGGGAGGTGGGGTCAGTGGGTGGAAAATTACTAAGAGCAGACATAAAAGGTGGAATAATTTTGTTGAACTGACTGAATAGGATTCTTGCTGAAGGCAGGCCAGAGTGACCAGATATCAAGAGTAGGGGATGACAGATTTGATCAAATGTCATGAGAGATCAGATATCCAGAGTGGGTTTAATTTAATTCCCTAAACTGACTCAGGAGGCAGGATTCTTGCTGCAACTGGACTAGGCAGGCCGAGATACTGCCCAGAGATGGACCTAGTCAAAAAGAGGGTTCAGAGGAGCCTGACTAAAGTTTGGTCAAGAAAAGAATCTGTCACTTCAAAAATTACTTCTCAAGCTTACGTTTCAGCCATGAGCATCCTGCTTATTGCGTTGTGTGGAAGAGTGGACCGAGCAGCATGTATTTTATGAAAGAAAAGAGATTAGGGAAAATCTCTGAAGAAGTTAAAGGCAACGTGAATCTGGCCATATGATAAAATCAAACAGAACTCTTCTGGTCATGAGTGCTTTATAAAAGAGCTACATGACCCTACAATCTCTGACTCTCTCACTGAACCGTATTTGAATTAATTAATGAAATTAAATCTGGAATATATATGACAGTGTGTGAATTAATGGATGTAAATATCAGACATTAAAATCAAAATGGCCATTTAGATTTTCATAAAAGAGATATTTCCAACTACAAATCGTTCTTAAATCTGACTCATATCAATTTAGAGTATTCCAAATAGTTATTAAACTGATTTACTGGAACAAATATAAACAATCTTATCTTAGTATACTTGCCTATTTTATTATATTCCTAGAAGTTTGGGGAACATTTACTTCGTTTGATTGAATTAAGGTTTTTGGCTTAGTAACAAATGTAATATGAATATTTCTGCCATGGATGGAAAATTCTCTGAATTATTTAGACAGACTTTCACTGCAAGTAACATTTGCCTGTATAATATGGGCTAATACTAAAATCTGTTTTTTCGTTTAGCAATAGTTGGTGAATAATGAATTTTCGAATGGTTCAGATACAGTGTTATCAGGGTCAAAGTTTCCCTTTTCTTTTGACCTTTCTCCCATGCTTTCCACTTCATGTTTCAAGATATCAGCTGTTACTTCATTTATCCCATCCATAGTCAAGGCAAAATAAATAGAAGCAAGAAGGCTGACAAGCACGTTTGTGGTTTTTCACAGAAACCTCTGCAGAGGTTCCCATCTCTACCTCAGTATAGGAAAGGGTTCACATTGCCAAACCTTCCTGGATGAAGGCTGGGAAATTGAGGAAAATAATCATCATGTGCACATGAGAGCAAACATATCAGTAATTCTGGGCTCAGGCACAATGACCACTGAGGTTCTATAAGTAGGAAATTAGGGGAGAATTTATATTTGGCTGGCAAGATCCATGTCTATCTGCCTTTATGCATAAACTAAAATATATATTACTAATCATGATATATTGGCTATTTCAAAAATGTATCCAGTGATTTATGACTACACCTGAAGATATATTCATTAACCGTTGCTATACCTTGGCATACTTAGATACATTTTTTAGTGACTGATAGTGCGGAAATCTAACGTTTTAGAAAAATCAAAATAAAAGATGAAAACAGTATAAATTCAAGTAAAAGAAAAGGTGGGAACAAAATTTTCTACTCCTGTATTAAATCCCAGAAAAAAAGTGAAACAGTTTGTTGTTGTATTTGTTGAGTATTGAAGAAAACAAATGGTGACAAATATAAATGAGTTAATGAAAAAATTCTGCATATTAACATTGAATGATAAAACATGATGCAAAAATTAGTGATAATGGGAATAATAATACCCACAAACATAACAGTTTTATGTCTGAAAGCCCGGTTTTCCAAATTCAAACTGGTAGCTCACAGAGATCCTGGGAAAGGTTAGGAGTTTAGAAGGATGATAACATTTTAAGCTATAGTATAGGGTCATATCTCAGCACCACTATCCAATGACTTTAATCTTGTTCATGTTATTGTTGGCTTCAGTGTCGGGAGGTACCTCATTTCTGCTGGCTTTCTAATTCTGAGTTAAGGGACATTCACCCCCTCCCTTATTCATTCCATTGAGAAGGAACATTTTAGCCAGTTGATGGCTCAGAGCACAGCAACTATTTTCTCCTTCAGTTTTGAACAGAATTAACCACATATATAGGCCCGTTACTTTATTTTACTCCCCAATTTTGACTCAAGGAGTACAGCCCTTAGTGATTCCTCTCACACACTGCGTCTGTCCACCAACACTTACCTTTGAGATCTATCACATGACTGTCACTACCAGCCACCTTCGGGCCACCATCAGGGCACTTGGATCATTAGAACATTCTCCTTGTTTCTCAACCTGTTAACTAGAAGCCATTTTCCATCCAGTAGAGATCTTATTAGAGCATAGATCAGATTACATCACACTTTCGCGGATAGCTTTCTGAGAGCTCGCCTTCTCAGAGTAAAACCTAAAAACCTGCAACTGCCTGTGAATCTTCGCATTGTCAGGTCCCCCATAAATCTGGTCCCTCAGTCTTTCTCTTTTGCTCTGGTCATTCTCTCCTCAGTATCCTTCTCCTCAGTACTCCTTAAAAACGCCAAGCTTCTCCCAGGTTAGAAGGTTCACTTGACCCAAGGCCTGTAGATACTGCCATGCACCCTCACTTGTCTCTGGGCCTGTCCAGCTGACACCTTTTCAGAGGAAATCTCCCTGACCACTTGCTCACCAGCACTCTTAACCTGCCTTCAAATTTCTCTCTAGAACTTATCAGCATCTTAAATACTGCATTTTTCTGTCTCTTTTTAAAATACCTTCATCCGCAGAAGAAAGAATATAGGTTCTTTAGTCAAGAGCCTGTATTTTTCTCTGCACTCACTGTCTCACTTCAGGACAAAGACATTTCTGGCCTATAGAGTAGATGATTAATAAACATTTGTTGAATAATCTTGCATAAATTCACCCTTAGTTTGTAAACTGCTGATTCATTTTGCTCTGAAGTCAATGACAGAATAAAACAGTTGTACTTCTATCTTTTACTTCTTTACTCAGAGCAAATATTTATTGCCAATTTCATCTGTGCCCTGCAAACTGCTGAGCTTTTAAATCCATTATCTCTATTTATCTTGTGAAGTAGACAGTCACTGTATCGTTCAGGGCATGTCCAGTAAAACAGAAACAAGTGTAGGTCTTACAACAATCTGATTTTAATACAGAGAAAAAAGTCATGCAGGTCGTTAAAGGAGCTGAGAAACAAAAAACAGGAAATAGTGAGAAAACCCCATAATTAGCACCAACCTTCTTTAGGGGATGGAGAGACAGTGGTCAAAATAAAGAATCATTTTGTGATAGAAAAGCTGCCTAGTGAGAGGTGGGATCAGGGAGAAAGCTTGATCTCTGGCAGAGATATCATCAAAAGCAAAGAAAAACAAACAAACAAACAAAGCAAAAACACAGGAGAATCGGCCCACCTCCTCACCTGTCCCTGCTCTGGGTCTTCTGCTTTTGCCTTCCATTGTCATTTTACAATGTAGAATATTTAAACCCAGAGAGGTAAAATAACTTGTGAAGATCCTACAGCTTTTTAAGGACTGAACTGGGATTGGAAATTAAGGCACTCAGACTCCAGATCCCTCAGTCATTGCTAATAATGATATTTTAAGGAAAAAAAATGTGTCGGTTTTCTCTGAATAGGCAGTGTTTTGATATCACCAGATATGTATATATTTGTAGTGTGTGTGCGTGTATGTTAGTGTGATGAGTCTACATACATTAAATCAAGCAGTTAAATTCCCCAAGAGAGAAAAAAGGAACAATTTTCCAGTAAGGGCTGGTAATATCCACCAAGGCACATTTTCAGGCACTAAAGTGATCTTAACTACCTTTTAAGGCACACCATGGCAGCCCATAACATGCTGTTTGGCAAACAGCAGGCACTCGATAAGTGTCTTTTGATTGTTATTATGACTTTGAGGGTGCTACGATTCCAAAACTTTTCTGTGTACCTGAGATTGAACAAGGTTTGTGATAGTGGTGATTGTTCCTATAATTCATATATAGACATTGAATTTTTAGTGTGAATAACCCAGATATTTCACTTCCATTTACCCTCTGTAACATTTACTTAATACAGATTTTGTGTTCTTGCTGAACTCCTCTGTTACCTTTTTAAAAGTTTTATTTGCCCTGCAGGTTAATCGTGGAAACACTGTTTGATTCAACATTAAAAGAAGGACTTCCCTCATTCCCTTATTTCTACATGAACATTTATTACAGATATATGGATTACTTAAGTGGCTGTTTATCTGATGATTCACAAAATGATTTGAGAAAAATTTAAAGTTATGTGGTCTGCTTTCTATACACATACTCCACACTACTAAGTAATTTATAAAAATCCATAAAATAGGAAATTAACTTAAAGGTCACTAGGCTCTCAGTAGAATAAATGAACTTTGATGCTGGAAATCACTGAGGCTTTTTTTTTTTTCAGGTTTTGCATAATATATTATGCATCACTTCTCTCAAGATATCTCTTGTAAAAATTAAAACAAAACTGACACAGAATAAAGCATTATAAAATATGTAAAAATTTTAAGATTTTCATAATTAGATGGATACCTAAAGCCCTACACTGGAAATAGAATTAGAAGATAAAAGGACATTTCTCTTAAAATAATAGTAGATTTTCTGCTATTTAAAGTTGGTAGAGATAGAGATTCTTAGAAAAAGAATGATAAAGTGAAATCACAGTAAAACTAATCTTTACTGATCAAATAGCAGATAGAACAGGATAAAAAAATCTTTTTAATAAAGTACTTATCTTGGATTTGAAAAAACCATCACCATGTATAAAAGGCCAATTTCATGTCAAGAGCTATCCTGGCTTTGGTCTAAGCTAAAATTATGAGGAAGGGTTTCTCTTTTGGAGAGATTCTCCTGGGGTAACATTTTATATTAATCGTTTTTCTAATATACCCAATGCAAAATTTCGAAGCAAAGTGTATGATAGGTATTTCTCTGTCTGCCATGCTTCTAGGAGTTGATATCCTTATCTTATAACATCTGGCTGGTCTGTGGTCTCCGCTAAATGCCTGCTAGGATCTGGAATCATTTCCTGATGTCAGATTGCCTCTTTATCACCTTCAAATTATTTCTGCACAGTATCATATTTTTGAGGGCTATATTTCTTATATTTTAAGCATTTAAAAGACAAATTTTGATGCTATTTATTCACAACTAAGTATGTACTCATTTAAATATTAATTCATTGCCCATTTATTGGATGCATATCACATGCTGGATATTCTTCCAGGCCCTGAGGATAGAGCAAGGTAAAAAACAGACAAGTTCTTGTCTTCATGGAGCAGACAATAGATAACTCCTTTGTCAAGTACTAAAATACGCTGTGAGAAAACTAAAACCAGAATAGTGGCTAGGGGCTGCACTGGAAGTGGGGAGGAACTGAGAAGAGGGGTTACTATTCTATATAAGGAAGGCAGAGAAGGTTTTTAAGATTAGGTGACATTCTAATAGAGATCTGAAGAATATAAATGAGCTCAAAGCCATATCTGAAAAGAATGATCTATCATAGGAAACAGTAAATGCTTATGCTATGGGGAGAAATGTTCTTTATGTATGAAACAAGCAGTAGATATGTATGGCTAGAGTGGCATGATCAAGATGGGGCATCTTAAGAGAGAAAGGACAGAGGACCTGATAATTTAGGAACTTGTAACCCTTATTATAGGATTCTATTTTAGTTTAAGTGAAATGTGAAGAAAAAGGAAGATTTGGACCAAAGGAACAATTTGGCTTATGTGTTGAAAATAGCACTTTGAGAGCTGCATTTAGCATAGGCTATAAATATGGAAGCAGATACGGAGGCTATTGAAATTATCCAGAAAAGAATAATACTGCTTTGGACCAGTAGTAAAGCTGACATATTGTCCCAGGTGAGAATTGAACCATTATCTTGATATATTTTAAGGGTGAGCTAAGCAGATAATCTAATGGATTGCTATGCAGTGTGAGTAAATAAGAAAAGACAAGATTGACTCCATGATTTTTTAATAGAGCAACAAGAAGGATGAGGTTTCCATTTATTGAGATAGCAACAGTCGTGGGTTATGTTAAGATAATTTTAAGGTGGGGGGCTTTTGTGGAGATCACAAGTTTGGTTTTGGATTTGTGGTGTTGGAGATGTATTTTGACACCTGAGAGTAACAATTGGTTGTTGATAGTTAGTATCTGTTTGTTGTTCAGTGTGTAAGTCCAGGGTGTATAAAACAATTTGTGATTATCCAGTGTAGAGGAATCATTTTTAAAGACATGTAACTGAATGAGACCACCTATTAAGTGAATGCATATAGAGAAGATAAAATATCTAAATACTGAAACTAACATGCCCTGATGTTTAAAGGTGAAGGAACTGATGATGAAATAGCAGAGTGAGGTTTCAGAAGAAAGTATTTTAAGAAATAAGCAAAGATCATCAATTTAAAATGTGGCTTGGAACTTCCCTGGTGGTCCAGCGGTTGAGACTCCGCGCTCCCAATGCAGGGGATCCGGGTTCAGTCCCTGATCATGGAACTAGATCCCACATGCTGCAACTAAAAAAAAAAAAAAAAAGATCCCACATGCCGCAACTAAAAAAGATCTTGCACACTGTAACGGCAATGAAGATCCTGTTTGCTGCAGACTAAGTCCCGGCACAGCCAAATAAATAAATAAATATTATAAATAAATAAATAAGATGTGGCTTGATAGATTGATTTAGACACAACCTGAGAATTCAGTATGGTATCTGCCAAAGTAGAGATATGTTTCATTGAAGTTATGAAGATTAATGTTTACCGCAAATGTGCTCAAAACGTTATGAGAGATTGTGGAGTTAATAAAGGTAGTAAAGAAATGCAGCTGTAGTTGGAAAAGGATGGGATATTGGAAGGATTTTTTAAATTAATTCTTGTTTTTATAATGGGAGATATGGCAAGTTTTTATACTGATGGTGATGACTTAGGACAGAAAGAAAATTGATTTTGTAGGAGGAAGAGAGAATAACTGATGAAGTACAAGAGTTTGAAATAAGATGACATTGATTAACAATTCATGCAGGAGAGAAGGTAGATTATGTAGATTCAGGTGGATTAGGAAATATTATGATGGGAAAATGTAGTTCTGTTATGATTGTCTCAATATTCTCGGTAAATAGGAGAAATTATTGTTAGGTTGTTGTCCATACTAGGTATTAGCCATTAGTTTTTGATATTTGGCATTTTGGGAAATAATGCCTTATTGACAAAGCAAAATACATGAATAGTAGGAATTCTTGGTGGTTTGAGGGGGATGGAGAACGAATGTGTTAAACTGTATTTCATGCAATGGAACCTCATAATGCTCCTCACATCATTGTATAGAAACTGTCAGTGGCATATTGCTCATTGTGTGTTGTTTCCTCATGTGCTTTATTGGCTTTGAAAGTGTGATGTTCATTGCCTGTGCCAAAATTATTTTAGACAGTTCCCCAATTCCTGGACTGAAGACTTCTCACATAGAATAATTCCCTTTATTTCTACCAGACATCTCTGGAGAGATCATCCAGAGCAGGATAAATTAATAGCTTCCTGGACCTCCAAAGAAAAGCAAATAAATCCTAAAAATCCCTGTGACATACAGCCTGTGGATTCCTCCTCAAAGTCACAGCTTTTCCTCTTTCTAATTTTTAACCTGCTTTATTCATTTGTAAATAACACTCCACATTTCTCTGGAAGTGGAGAGGGAAGAGTTAGTGAACCCAGAAGTGGGATTGCTGGATTATATGGTATTTCTATTTTTAATTTTTGGAGGAACCTCCATACTCTTTTCCATAATGGCTACACGAAGTCACATTTCCACCAACAGTGTACAAGGGTTTCTTTTTCTCCAAATCATTGCCAGAACTTCTTACCTCTTGGTTTTTGATAATAGCTATTCTAACTAGTCCAAAGTGATACCTCATTGAGGCTTTTATTTGCATTTCCCTGATGATATTAGTAATGTTGAGCACCTTATTTCATATACCTGATGGCCATAAGTGGTGTTGGGAAAACTGGATACCCACATGTAAAAGAATGGAATTGACCCTTATCTTACACCATACACAAAAATCAACTAAAAATGGGTTAAAGATTTGAATGCAATACTTGAAACCATAAAACTCCTAGAAGAAAACATAGAGCAAAAGCTCCTTGACGTTGGTCTTGGCAATGATATTTTGGATATGACACCAAAAGCTCAAGCAACAAATGCAAAAATAAACAAGTGGGTCTACATCGAAGTAAAACAAAAACAAAATCTGCACAGCAAAGGAAACAAAACAAAACAAAATTTCAACCTACAGAATGGGAGAAGATACTTGCAAACCATCTATGTGGGGTTAATATCCAAAATATATTGATACTAGGAACACATCCAACTTAACAGCAAAAACAAAAACAAAATTTAAGAAAACCCAAAGCACCTGTTTCAAAAATGGGCAATGGACCCGAAGACATATTTTTCCAAAGTAGTCATTAGTTTTATTAGACATCATTATCAAACTATCTCAATGTACTTGATAAAGGAAAATGTATATAGTGCTAAAATAGTTGTCCTCTCAGCTGGCATATAATTTTACTTATTTATTTTGAAATATGAAGTAGGATTGTTAATTTTTCTTAAATAAAACCAAAAATATCAATTTTAGTTATAATAAATACTTCATGATATGTTTGGATAAAAGTGTTTACTGAAAGAACATTCTAAATCTGAAAGATACTACATAATATTTTCTATGCATAGTTTTACTGGAGTCTGCTGAAAATTTGTGCCGGTTAATATGATATAGACAACATAATAGATACACTAACTTATACTGCTTCACTTCTTCAAAGGTATTTTTCTTTCCAGCTAATAACTTCTGAGAAGAGAATTAAAAGTAGCTGAAAGCATTGCTTATGTTTAAACATGTGGAGAGAGCAAGATTAAACATTTAATATTCATTGCCCACCTCTCCGATACATTTGTTTTGCTGTCAAGGGATTCTCCCTTCAGAGGAATTTGTGTTTTGACACTAGAGAATGGAAGAGATTAGGCTGTAGAATATTGTCAACACTCCCACTGCTCCACTCTGCAATTTTTTTTTAATTCAAAATACTCCCAAATATTTTTGATAAAGAAAAATAATATATTATAATATAATGAAGTATCTCAGTGCTTTCATTAATTATTAAAGAAAGATTACCCTAAGACCAGATTCATCCCTGTGCTTGAAACAATCAAACAATAAAAAAAAAACCACACACACCAGAGATATGACACTGGATCTGCTTCAAGAAGGGCAGTGATCTTTGAGAAAGAAAACCAAAGAGGGAGCCCTAAGACTGCCCTTGCTTACTTACTGCCTAGAGAGTTTCCATGCAGTGGGACAGGGGAAGTGGACTCCTGACACTGAACAGACAAAGCCAAAGTTCTGGGGAGACCACGGTGGCCAAAGTTGGCAGGTCTGAGAGGACAGGTATTCAAAGAGAGAAATCTCTGGTGTCTGCTGATCAATAAAAACACAACTCCTAGTTCAGAGGGCATTTGGTAAAGTAATCAAGAAAGTCTTGCCTCTGGAGTAGGAATTAATTGCCTTTAGACTGAGCATTGATCTGCACCCATCAAAAAATTATAAATTTAAAATCTGAAAGGATCAAACTGTTTCCAACTAAATTATCTGTGTTCCAGAAAAAAGCTGAAAAAATATATATATCAATACAAAAAAACAGCATCTACAAAGATAAAAGTAACAAAACTACAGACAAACTAAAATTTCTCTAACAGATTCCTAAAGAGATTGACACCATTGTTCTGTAAGGATTTGGAGCAACAAGAACTCTCACAGCTTGATGGTAGGAATGTAAAACGCTTTTAACAACTTCTCAGAACTCTTTGGCAGTTTCTCATAATGTTAAACACACATGTAAACTATGACCAACAACTTCACTGTTAGGTATTTATACCCCTTCCAACAAAATAAATTAAAACAATATGTTTAGAAAATAATCTGTATAATAACATACATGAATTTTTAATTTAAAATAGCCCCATTTTTGAAAATTTCTAAACGTCCATCCAAGGGAAGACAGGTAATCAAAGTGTGATATAGTCATATAAGAGATTACCTTTCAGCAATGAAAAATTATGAGCTTCTAATAAACACAGTGACACAATGAAACCAGGCATAAATGAATATGTACTGTCTAAAGTTCAAAAACAGGTAAAACTAATGTATGATAAGAAAGTGATTGCTTCTCTGATGAAAGGTATTGCCTAGAAAGAAGCTTGAGAAAACTTTCCTAGCTCATATTAGTGTTTTTTTAATGAGGTAGAATTTACTTCGATAAAAATAAAGATACTAGCATGTATTCAAGGATTTATAACATATATCCTACCATAGGAAAATATGTTTTAAAAAACACTCTTACAAAATGCTGATTTAAATGAAATAAATTTGCAACCATTTGGAAATCTATTTGTTAGTTTTCTATAAAATTAATTATTCACCTACTCTATTGCCCTAGATCAATAATTACTCCTAGGTACTTATTCAAGAGAAATGATGACTCATAACCACAGAAATATAATTATTTTTGTCCTATTATCTGGAAAATTTCTTCAATATCAAGTTTCAAATTTCTTATAGGTCATTTTAATTTGTCATCATATTAATTCCCAATATTTCTTTATAGTTTTCTCCAAGCATCTTTTTCTTTTTTAAAAAAAGTATAATTGACGTGCACCTTTATTGTTCTTGTGTTTTGGATATAAGTTTCTAGTAACACTCTGAAATGAATATTTTAAGCATTCTTTCTCCTCTAAATTGTTTGTTGTCTGTTTGTTTTGGACTCTCTTTGTGTTAGGTCTGTCTTCACCATTTGGTGCTCCATGCTTGTCTGCTTCTGTAAGAGTGTAACAGTAAAAACCTGGATTGAAGCTTACTTTTACAAGGTTCAGTGATCTGGTTCAGTTATTTAGTTGGGGGAATACCATGTCAAAATCTTTTACCATTCTGTTTATCAGTCAGGGTTGAACCAGAGAGGTAGAACTAGTAGAAGACACATTATGAGGCTTATTGTTAAGGAATAGTCCAGATAGACAAGAACATTATCCTTATTGCAGACTGTGAGGAAGGGGAAGTTGGAACGCTGGTGCAGACACTGAAGCTGCTGTCCACAGGGGGTATTTCTTCCTCCAGGGGAAGCTGGCTGTCTTTTTAAGGTCGTTCGTGTAATTAAATCAGACTCACCCAGATTATCTAAGATGATGTCTTTTACTTAAAGTCAACTGATTATTGACTTTAATCAAATTTAAGAAACACTTTCAAAGCAACACCTAGATTAGTGTTTGAATAACTGGGAACTATAGCCTACCTAGACAAGTTGAAACAAGGAAAATATCACATTTAGATTCCTAGAAAAAAATAGGTATCATGACTGAATCCTTTATATCCATTCATACTTAAGTCATTTTATGACTAATTTATAAAAGTAAGAGTAAAGATGCAGTGAAAAACAACGTAATTACAAATTGTAATAGAAAGTTTAAACACAGCACACCTAATTTTTTCCCCATATTTTTCTAGTTTGAAGACGTTTATAACCTAACTGGGCAACATCCTCTAAATTACTCAACTGGTGTGTGTGAAACTGGAACATATTCATCTTGTAAATACTGATTCCAGGATTCAAATATCTCTAATAAATTCTAGCTTACCATTACCTTCCCCCACCTCAGTTTTATTGAGATATAATTAACATATAACATTGTGTAAGCTTAAAGTGTACAATGTGATGTTTTTATACAATTCTGTGTTGTAAAATGATTGCCTCAATAAGGCTAGCTAACACGTCCATTGCTCACATACTTACCATTCATTGGGGTTGTCAGAATTTTAAATATGGCAAAAAAAATTTTTTTGAAAAACAAGTATTTTACATATTTTGTCAAAACATTAATTCATAATGTTCTTTTTCTTTGAGTCCTAGATTTTCTCCAGTTTGAACAATTATTGGCATTATTAACTCTACGCCTACACTGAATAACTGATTAAAGACACATCATGAATCTATTTGCATGAATGTGAAAATGTTATTTTGAAAAATAGGGAGAAAGTTAATGAAGATATTAAAGCCAGAGAGTCCATTTATTGGATAATTCAGTCTCATTAATTAGATGACTCATTATTAGGTAGAGAGCCTTTGAATTTTCTTAGTGGCTAGAAAAAAAGAAAGCTCATGTTTATAAACACACTCTATTAAGAAACTCAAAGATTAGTTCATTGCTGTTCATCAAGTTAATATGACAAGAGCAGTAAGATAAAAGTGAATGGCAGTCACTTCCTGGGTTGGAAGCAGAGATTTAATAAAACAGAAAATCATTCTTACCCACTTGCTTAAAAACTGAGACCACATTTTTCATAATATTTTTTTGTTTACTGCATGCCAGTTCTTGAAAACTAATTATGAATGTCATTGTCTCAGAAGACTACAGTTTTATAAAAACTATAACTGACAGGCAGATAAATAAACATAAAAATTGTAATAAAATACCATAAATATACATCTTAATGGAATACTTTAGAGTGAGTTTCAGCAAACTTTTTCTGTTAAGGGCCAGATAGTAAATATTTTAGGCTTTAACAGTCATGTAGTTTCTGTTACAACTATTCAATTATTCAACTCTGCATTATAGCATAAAAACATCCATAGACATTATGTAAATGAATGATCTGTGCCCCAATAGAATTTTATTTATAAACAAACTGAAATTTGAAATGTTATGTAATTTATGTCACAAACTATTTAAAAATTTTAAAAATTACTTCAAACTCTGCAAGCATTATTACCTTGCTGGTTGTATAAATACCGTAGGCCGTAGACTGCTAATGCCTGCATTAAAGAAACAAAATTATGTTATCAGTAAAACCTTTCCATGGGAAACAGTTTGAAATTAGAGTATCAATTATGGCTAAGAGAGTTAAGTGAAAAGTCTTTCTAGCAAGATAGAGTGGGTTTTGCAGGGTATGTTTGTGAGAAAGAGTACATAATTTGGGAGAATGGCAAGTAATTTTGTGTGTGGGTAGAGGGCAGATGTCAAGAGATGAGAATAGAGAATTCAGTTTGGGCTAAATTACAAATGCCTTTAGATCATCCAAAGTGCTTATAATTTATTCTAATGGAACTGACAAGACTTTACTGGGATTTAAAATAGGGAATAAAAGAATCAGATTTGGGCTTCCCTGGTGGCACAGTGGTTGAGAGTCTGCCTGCCAATGCAGGGCCGTGAGCCACAACTACTGAGCCTGTGTGTCTGGATCCTGTGCTCCGCAACAAGACAGGCCGCGACAGTGAGAGGCCTGCGCACCACGATGAAGAGTGGCCTCCGCTCGCCGCAACTGGAGAAAGCCCTCGCACAGAAACGAAGACCCAACACAGCCAAAACTAAATAAATTAATTAATTAATTAATTTAAAGAAATCAGATTTATATTTTTGTAAGTCTCACCTCAGATGCATAGTTTGGGAATACACCATAGACAAGACTGTAGGCAGAGAGCTTAATTGGATAGTACATTTGATAGTGCAAGAGAAAATGCAGGGTGACCTGAACTACAGTAATAATATGGGTTCATTTATACATATGTTATTTTTTCATGCCACTGAATGGAAAATTAAATATGTTGCCACGTGGCTTAGATGTTAAATCCTTTATTATCAAGAAATAAAATTCATATTATACAATAAAATCAGTGAAAAAAGCTAAACCCCAATGTACTCTCTTGACTGCTGTCAAGAGGTTACCAACCCCATCAAGAGGTGGTCAGTTAAAACAGTAAGCTAAAGGGCTTCCCTAGTGGCGTAGTGGTTGAGAGTCCACGTGCTGATGCAGGGGACACGGGTTCATGCCCCTGTCCTGGAAGATCCCACATGCCGCGGAGCGGCTGGGCCCGTGAGTCATGGCCGCTGAGCCTGCGCGTCCGGAGCCTGTGCTCCGCAACCGGAGAGGCCACAACAGTGAGAGGCCCGCGTACCGCAAAAAAAGAAAAAAACCCAGCAAGCTAAAGTGGAAGTAGTAATGTTACTTTAATCGCTAACTGAGAGTATAAGAGGCTAAACGAAAAAAAATCTCTGGTCCCCACTATGTTCCATTTTTCCCCATGGAACAGCTCTGGGCAGAGGTCAGGTGGGATCAGCACAGGTGTGGGGATCTTCTCCTCACCCAGGAGTGATGGATGAAATGCTCCCCCTATTTTATAGACCTGGGGACTGGGGAGCGGGGCGGGCAGAAGAAGAGGAAGGACTCTAGGAGTGGAAATGTATGGAGCACCAAGTCAGAGTGCAGAAAAATGTCCTCAGGTTTTCCCTTCCCCTCCTCCCCCGATGCCAGTAAGGAAGTCTGAGGAGGGGCACTTGGAAAAGACTTCTGCTAAGGGACTCCAGTCAGGAGGTCTCAGATGCAGGGGCTTGGGCCAGGAGTGGCCGATTTGCACAAAAGGAAAGCTGGCCATCCATGGGCGGGGTAGGAGTCCTTGACTGCAGCCCCTTCCAGAGACTGCAATGCATTAGCTGTGCATCCAGTCTGATGTTAGGGGAATATCTTTCCCCTTTGAGGCCTGCTAGGTAAGGCCTCTATAATTTATTATGATCAGGCCTGAAATATCACACAGTGGATTTTGGCCTGGAGTTGAACTCTTCAAATGCCTCCTAGGTTTTCTGTCAAGTGGTAAAAGTTAATGAAGGATTAGAATTCCGTTTTGACAAGACAACTAAGAGTCAGATCATGAGGAATGAAGTTTTGTTATGGAAACCTGGATAATTTAGTACCACATAGAGAAATGCAGGATGAGTAATGTAGAAAGAACGGCATGAATACCATTGAAATTTCCATGATCAGATATAAAATCAAGTATGTAAAGGATTCCTGCCTTTTCTTCTTTCCTGCAATGTCATGTCTGCATTTATTTACCATAATTTTCCCTCTGATTATTCCCTATAAGTTTGTTTTATTTTTTATTGAAGTATAGTTGATTTATAATATTGTGTTAGTTTCAGGTAAACAGCAAAGTGACTGTTATACATACATATATATTTTTTAAAAAAATTCTTTTCCCTTACAATTTATTATAAGATATTGAATATGGCTCCTTGTGCTATGGGGTAAAACCTTGTTGTTTATTTTATATACGGTAGTGTGCACCTGTTATTCCAGTACTCCCAATTTATCCCTCTCCCACTTTCCCTTCGGTAACCATAAGCTTGTTTTCTATGTCTGTGAGTCTGTTTCTGTTTTGTAAATCACTTCATTTGTACTATATTTTAGATTCCACATATAAGTGATATCACATGGTATTTGTCTTCCTCTGTTTAACTTACATCACTTAGTATGATAATCTCTAGGTCCATCCATGTTGCTTCAAATGGCATTTAATTCTTTTTTACAGCTCAGTAATATATATATGCCACCTCTACTTTATCCGTTCATCTCTACTTTATCCATTCATCTATCAGTGGGCATTTAGGTTGCTTCCATGTCTTGGCTATTGTAAATAGTGCTGCTGTGAACATTGTGGTGCATGTATCTTTCAAATTAGGGCTTTCATCTTTTCTGGGTGTATGCCCAGGAGTGGGATTGCTGAATCATATGGTAACTCTGTTTTTAGTTTTTTAAGGAACCTCCAGTCTGTTTTCCCAACCCTCCAACAGTGTAGGAGGGTTCTCTTTTTTCCACATCCTCCAGCATTTATTATTTGTACACTGCTTTTTCTTCCTTCCTGCAGTGTCATGTATGCATTTTTTTACCAGACTTTTCTGTCTAATTTTTCCCTATCATTTTTAGTGTATGTTGGTTTGGATAACTTTATAATTTATTATCTGATTTCAACAAATTAAGACATATTTGGGAATGGATCAGAAGAGGAGTGACCATCACAGTGACCTGTTTTGGGGAGGACCAGTGCATTTTAATCTGTGCAAAATATAATTGAACTATGTTAGACTAATCATGTACTAGATACATGATTAGTACATGTATCTAATCATGTACAAGCTATTAGTTGAATTATGTTAGACTAATCATGTACTGTTACTCTTTTGAAGTTAAAATTCGGAAAACGCAGGTGCATGAATATTGAATAGTCTTGGAGGGGACTGTTCAGATATTTCAGATTGGCTTATTCAGACACATTCCAAATCTCTTGCAATCTGGCTAAGTACCTACTCAATTTGGAAAAGCTAAAGACTGTGTTCTCATTGTACTCCCTTACAGCTCAGATTTTCATATGACCTACTTTCTGTAAGAGGGGAAGATGCCTTTTTATTCTTTTTCCTGACAAACAAGGTAGCAGGGCCATTTACTTTTCTATGGTAACAGTAACAAGGGAGCCAGTTTCTCGTCCCTAGCTTTGTGGCTGATGCCATTCAGTGTTGTTCAGAGATTGTTCAAGGCAGAGATGCTATGATCATTGAGCCAGCAGTTGAGGCAGAAGTTTCTTGACGGTTAGAGAAAAACCAAAACAAGCAACTTGTGCAAGTTTGAGGTGAGTCTGTGGATACCTGGATGGAGGTGACTTGCACCAGCTGGGTGATCCCTCACTGACCATAGCAGCTTCATTTACGTCTATCTTCCCTATTTAAATAACAATACAACCATATCAGAAGCAGATGGATCCCATAGATAAGGCTCTTGAAAATCATATAGCTACAGAGATCCAAGATACATGTTTAGTAGTTGGACATACTGCATTTTTTTGGTAGCTGGATTTAACACATTTCTTGAGAAAAATAAATGTACTCTAGAGAATGCAATTGCGATTTTCAATACAGAGGCAAAATTAGGGTCCAGATCTATCAGGAAGATGGCAGATGGTGTCTCATACATTTCCTGCCATGTAAATCAGTAATGTATGGAGCAGAGATTATACGTCAACTAAAAATAAGTACACAAAAAATAGTCAATGATCACCAAAGTCTAAAGAGGAGGGAAGAAGAGGAAGACCGCAAAAGCAAAGGGAAAAAGAAATGCGCTGGTATGAGAATGGACTATGTCGTTTTTCTATAAGAGACATGAATGGAGGCTCCCAGAGGATATTCAAGACCAACAGAAAAGAGAGAAACAGAAGAAATTTTTGTTTGTGTCGTTAAATTGAAATGCAAACATTTAAACCTTCCAGCTTCAGCTTCAAAGTTGAGAAACAAAGAAATTTGCGTCAGAAATTTTTATCTAGCTTTTATGAAGTGTGAAAGATAGAGAAACATTGCCTTTTAATGCAGTTTCCATGAAAGCCTATTTTTGATGGACAATGTACCGTAAGTTACATGAAATTGCATATTATTTTCTATGAAAATACATGCTTAACTTACAGAAGTTTATTATTATTTGAACTAACCATTTTGCTTAGATTTTACATTGTGATAAAATTTGAAACTGTGGAAAAATAATTAACAAAGTTAGCATGACATTAGAGCCAGCAGTTATGAAGGCAGTATTCTGAATCTCCAGCATCTCTGTCATGGCAAAAGGAGCAACCTTCTGGCTATGCCATTGTTGTGATGAGCTCCAGGAATTCTTTAGAAGCTCTTCTCAGAAACTGCTCAAACCAGCCCTTCCAATAATGGGTGAGAACCTAATTCCATATATCATGTTTTTGTTTGCTTATATTACCGGTAGACTTATTATTATCTCTAGAACTAAAAATTGACTGATACATTAAGTATATTGATGAAATAAGTTGAATTTCTTTAAATAAATTGTTCCCTCTTAATGATAAGTTCATTTCTTGAAACCTTAAGCACAAATATACAAAAGTGAAAATATAATGCAATTAGAAGAAGGAAGCAGCTCTATAAACATTCCAGCTTTATAGAGTGAAATTGCGTATGGAATATAGTTCTTTTGTTTAGTCAAATATTTATAATGCATAATTAAACAGTGTTATTTGAAACACAATTTTAAACTTACTAAAGAGTAATTGAATTGTATAATCATATTAAATATAGAAGTAAATGGGATTAATGTTATCTTTATAATTACATTAAAATAAAGCACATCTGAATTTACACAATAATGAAAATGTTCTATATCTGGACTTTGGCAGTGAATACAAAACTATATACATTCGTCAAACTCATCAAATTGGAGAAGAATCAGTAAATTTTGCACAAGCCAATTATACCTCAATAAATAAGGTTAAAAAACAATGCAAATATTTGTACTAATCCACATTAATAAAAAACCCATGGTATTTCACCATTATTACATAATTTACTATCTAGTTAGAATAAACAATGGAAGTATTATTTCATATTTTAATATTTGATTAGAATAAATAAAATCCTGTTTATCTCCTTTCAATTTGTCACTCACTTCAAGATGCTGTGAATAAAAAGCTACTATGCTGCAATTGTTTATGCCATTATATCATTAGATTTTACTTCTCTTGATGTTTATAAAAAATAATTTTAATTAGAACATTGAGAGCATTATTTGTAGAATATTGTTATTCTGCAATATTTGAGCATCATGATTGAACCAGTTCTCAAATATAACACCTGAAGTAATTATAAGCAAAGAGAATACCAGTCACCATGGCTCCCAGATGAAGCATGTTTCAGTATAAAATATGTAATGGACTCCTGGTTCAGACAATATGCCACAGAGCCATTTTTTTTCTTGTTCCTTCCTAGTATGCAGAACTATAAATTCTGGAAATGACACAAGACATAAACAAAGGAAAACCCTGAAAGGTGGTAAAAAACGTGAACTGCTTTGGGATACCAGGAGCTGGAGGAATAGCACATTAGCAAAGCATCTGGTTTGACCCCATCTGATAAGAAGGCTCCCAGACCTATTGTTTTCTGATCCCCCCAACCTAGCAAGAGAAAGCAGCCTAAGTTGGCTCCTTCTTCCCTGTATCAATTAGGAGCCACTTAATCAAGATACCCACCAATAACAACAGCTGGGAAAAGTGCTCTTCTTCTCTGCTATGCCCAAGCATCTTCTCTCTATTCAGAAACACCAAGGCAAGATTTACTCCACAGAGATAGCCAGTGATGTAAATGCTGTTCTTATCCTTAATTTGCAAATAAGAAAACTGAGGTAAAGAGAGGTTAAGGAATTTTCCAGTGTCTTAACAGCAAGGAAGTGATGAAGCCTGGATTCACCTCCAGTTAATCTGACTCCAGAAATGGAGAAAATGCCTGAGTGGAGAGTGGTGTCACTGAAGGCAAAGGAAGAGGGTCTTCAGAAATGAAGGGAAAGAGAAGATACTTCAGTCATTTCAACGAAGATGGCTGGGATAGGGAATGAAATGTTACCTCTGGGATCAATAATAATGGTGCCATTGGTGACCTAGGGAAGGACATTCTATTGGAAGCTAGTTATTAGCTTAAGGTATGGGGATGAGGAAAGTAGTGTGTGTGTGTGTGTGTGTGTGTGTGTGTGCGCGTGAAGGTGTGCAAGCATGTGTGTGTGCATGCACGTATGTGTTGTAAGAGTACAGAATTGAGTAAACTTTAAATGATGATAGAAGAATTCTAAAAGGGAGAGTTTGAAGACAGATGAATGAATGGCATAACTGATGTATGCAGGGCTCTGAAGAGTTTGGAGAGGATAATATTGCAACAACGTTGGTGGGATTAGGCATACAGGGAAAGAAGCACGTACATCTTGCCCATGGTGATGTACCATGGCATTTGTTGACCATTACCGTAAATAGAAACTTAATGACATTTCAATCAAAGAAGTACAAAGGATTTTATTTTTAAATGAATAAACTCATACTGGTTAAAATATTCTCTTTATGTCTTAATATGGTGCTATAATAACCTTTCATAATTTGAAAAAAAAATGTTTTCTATCCTCCTCTGCATTGAAATGTACTATATGCTAAATTGTGTCAGTTTTTCCAAGGAAGTCGCTCAAGTTAAAGAATATTAATTTGGAGTTTGGGTGTGAAGAGGATCAGAAGCCTGTTACTGAATAAACTACTTTATATAAGTAATAAAACTGTAATTAAATAAGTAAATTTCATGAAAATATACTTTAACTGATTTTTTAAATATAAAGTGCTGAGTTGTATATCACAGGCTTTTAGTTGGTAATCAATTTTTATGATATCTCAATTAGCTTATTTTTGTTTCATAACTAGATGAATTTAGAATTTAATTGCAGTTCTCTAAAAGAACGGTTTGTACAATCCTCTATGGTGTTTACTATGCTGCTAATGCAATATAATACTCAGGGTCAGAAAATTGATGCTGAATCAAAAACTTTAGCTAAATTTTTAAGATAAATTTAATATTTACTCAGACCTCAAAAAGTATAATAACTTGAGCAAGTACCTAATATGTTATTCAGCAACAGAATAGCTGGTTGAGCTACTGAGATAAATCTATCAACATAAGAACTTGAAAAGATTTTAGCAATAAACTGTACAAACTTTTCATTTTCATTATGAGAATATTGGCCTCCAATATCCTCACAGTTACAATAAAACTAGTGAAATAATAGAAATAAGGTTGAGACAATACATGTATTGTGACAGTGAAATGAAATTCCTATATTCATACTGACTCTTTTGAAACAGTCTATTGTAGCAACTATCTATTCACATTTATTTCTTTAAAATCGTGTCCTGAAGCATGGTAGCTGAAAATGATGACTTATTCAGTTGATTTCAAGAATGTTAGGGTTATGAAATTTTGATTAATTTTAAAAGGACCACTGTGGCCATACTTTAGATATGTTATATCCTTCAAACATCTACATTTGGGAATATCATTGATACTGTACAGTCCAAGGCACCATCTGTAAAGAGGTTCTATAAACTCACAGGTTTTCATCTTTTAGAAACAACCAAACATCAGTTTAAAGTTTTAAAATATTTTGTCTATAAGAAATATTAAATACAGAAAACATAAATGTAATGTTAAAATCACAAAGAATAGATATTTTTGTATTGTCACAGCTTTATTTTTGTCTGTAATATATTAGTTTAAGTGATATTTTACAGATAATATCTCACAGACCAGCAAACATATTAGTATGTGTAATGAAGGGACATTATTGATTTTCAGTGATTATTGTCATTTGACTGGAACATATGTAAAAGAGAAAAAACAGCTATGAACTAAACAAATAAAACATTGGGTCTAATTTACAACTTGCTTTTTTATCCCCAAGTAAATCATCAGAATTATTCATGATAGTTTCAAGTTAAAATATTTTTTGAAAAGTTTCCTGAAAGAAGCAGTAGCATGTTCTGATTGGACTGCAAATTTTCACTCCTTTCAACTAGACTAGCCAGATTCCTCAAGAAGTTATATTATGAGCTTTGTGATCATTCAAACTTAGGAAAGATGTGTGGTAGTAAGCCATTGTTCTGCTGAGATACAGATAAATAAAGGATAAATAAATAATTTAAGAGTTTGTGACAGCTGGATGTCTGTAACAATTGAAGCAGGGGAAATCACACCGTGAAGCTTTGAACTAAAGCATCTTGTTCACATAAACTGACAGGGTAATGGAGAGGATTAAAAAGAAAGACAATACATATAGCAAATGCTTGTCTATGATACACAATTCACTAAGTGGGAATTTGTTATTTATATTATTTACATGGGTTATTTGTAAATTCCTTATGATCCTACTACAAACAATTTAGAAAAATCCACAATAGTCCTGGAGAGGGAATAACACTGTCATACATATCATGTTAAAAACCTTTGACTGTTGTTAAGTATTAAGCTTTCCGATACTCTTCCTTTGTACATCTTTTCTCCACTGAACGAGGAAATAGAAACAGAAATTTAAACCATTTGTCCTTCAGTCACATAATAGTATTGTAATTCTCATTCTGCAATAGCCTTAATAAGGCATCACTGAGGGTGAATGCTTTCGATTAGTCATATTCCATTATTTCAGACATTCATTTTCTTTCACTTTGCAAAAATCATATCATAAGTGCATTTTTAATATACCTGTAAAAATTGAATTATTTATCCAAAGCTTTGTATCATTCTGATAAATTAGATCATCAAGAAATAATTTTTATTTCACTTCCAATATAGGATGTCATATGAAGAACAGTTCTGGGACTCAAAACTCTATGAATACCTATCTCTATATAAGTTAGGTAGCTTGCAAAATACATTTATAAGCTATGGGCGTATGTTGTGTTCGTGTGTGTGTTTGAGTATGTATCCATTCTCAAATATATATTCTTATATATATGCATGCACACATTATATATTCTTAATATATATATTATCTACATAAACATATACACGAATATATAGACACATTATATTCCTCAAAAGAAAAAAACACTCCAGGTATCAAAGATTCCTAAGAATATTCAGTAATAAATGATACTAAATTTTAAAGAAGAATTTATTGCATGCATGATTTATAAAAGACAATATAAAATATCATGTAAATTGCTATTTGGAAGATACTTTATTATGAAAAAGATAAAATTAAACTGTTAATGGTATAACAGAGGCAATGGGCATATTGGTGTTTGCTATAAAATTACTTCACCTACTTTGGGTGTCTGAAAAATCTTTATAATAAAATGTTTAGAAAGAAGTACAGTAAAAGTGTGTATAGTTCAGTGCATTTTTACAAAATAAATGCACTAATATAACCAACTCCCAAATCGAGGCATAAAACATCACCAGAATGAAACAAAAGCCCCTTCTACTCACTTTCAGTAATCAATTTCCTCAAAACTACAGGATGTATAAACCTAGAAATAGAATCACTGCATCACAGCTGTGCATACTTTCACCTTTAATAAGTATTGCCACTTAATTTTCCAAAGTGTGCGCACCAGAGTCACCACTACCACAAGGAAATGAGATTTCCAGTTATTTCATATCCTTGTCTATACTTCATATTTTCTTTTTTTTTTTCACTTTAGGCATTCTGTTATAGGTGCAATGGTATTGTATTATGGTTTCAGTGTGCATTTATTTAATAATAATATTGAGCACCTTTTTCTTATTCTTATTACTAAGCTGGGCATCCCTTAATATGGTCTGTTTGTGTATTTTGCTGATTATCAATTTGGATTGACTTTCTTTTATGTCTTAAAAAAATTGATATATGGATGTTTTTTATGTATTATAGTTTTTAGTCCATTGTCAGAAATATCTACTGCCTTGATCTTTTCTTGCTCTATGGGTTACATTTAATCTCAGGGTTTTCTTTTGATAACAAATAAATTATTCATTTCAATATATCCAAATCAATATTTTAGTAATCCTTAAGTAATTTTTGTGTCTAAGAAATGCCTGTCTATTCTAGGGTCATGATGGTAGTCTCATATATTTCTTTTCGAAGTTTTATAATTTTACCTTTCATATGAAGATACGTGAAAAATCTGAAATGTCCTTTTGTGTACTGTGATAGATAGAAGTTTTATATGTTTTTTGAAATGAAGATTAAGTTAACAAGCTTCTTTTATTAAAATGTCCATCCTATCCTCTTTGCACTGTAGTGTCACATTTATCACAAATCAGGTGACCATATGTATGTGGCCTTTTATTGGATTCTATTTCATTGTTCTATTTCTCTGATAGAAATTAGAGAATTTCTAAATTCACACTAATACCACACTGTCTTAATCACTATAGCTTTATGGGTCCTTGTTTATTTTTGATTTTTCGTATTTCCATAAAAATTTTAGAAATACGTCAATTTAGACACACACGTACACCTACCTAATCTCTAGATCAGATTGAGGAAAATTCATACATTTCCAACATAGGATCTCACAACCAGTGAATAGGATATAGCCTTCATTTATTTAGAATTTATTTACTTAACTCAACATTTAGTTGGAATTTGCAAGACAAAGCTCTTTCACATAATATATTTTTTAGACTTTTTTTCTTTTTTGTCATTAAAAATGACTTTTTCCTTATTTGTTGCTGGATTCCATTTGCAAGAATTTTTTGAGGTAATTTTGCATCTGTTTATAACAGAGTTGGAAGTGTGATTTTTTTTCTGTTTAATGTTCTTTCAGTATCGAGTTTATGCTGGCCTAATTAAAAGGAGTAGGCACTTTCTGGCTTCTACTTAGAATGTAAAAAGCTAGTGTCACTCTGACATTAAAAGTAAGTGGAAAAGAAAGATAATCTAAGACATCTTGAATGCATTAGAGAGCCGAGACTGGAAGGCAAGCAACTAGCCTGAAATCTAAGAATAAACACACACTTTCAAGGAGACATATGAATACAAGTACTGCCTTACTTGGAGCAGAGCACCAGAAAAATATGGGAGCTCTATAAAAGCAGATAAAAAATGTAATGAATTGCTCAAAGCCTACTGTTAACTAAAGTGTATAAAATATCTGGAAGCCACAGATTAAAGAAAAAAAAATGGGTTTGCACAGACTTGCAGGCTCTTCTCCTCAGACAACAGCATGAAATTTTAAACCAAAACTATTCAGCTATATTAAGCAAAAGATAATCTCAGTATTGCTCGTGAAAATGATCTGATTTGGTACTACCATAGAGCCAAAGTTATTGCTTCCCAGTGAATAAGGGACGTGTTGGATAGACTTATTTTATATTGTTGTGTTGAACAATGAAGAGGAGCTCTGAACCACAGAAATTTTGTTTGTACAATAGTTATTTAATTGTTTTTAATTACATTACATGGTTGAAATATTCAGTTACTTTTCTATGTTCTGGTTGTTTAATAGTAAAACAGTATCACAAGCATTTATAGTGCATCAGTTAAGATGTCTTTGGATTCAAGAAACAGAAAGTGGGAATGAAATAAACAGGATGTTTCATAAATTATAAGAAATATTTGTTGATTTAATGTCTTAATGTTTCTATTTTGGCTTCTAAGCAATTCTTTTGACTTTACACTGCTACTTTTACAATGAGTTCTAAGCATCACATCCTCACATGACAATATTCAGAGGCAGTACAATAATAGCTTCTGTACTATGTCCTACTTGAACTGTTTCCTCAGAAACTCCACTGGATTTATCCTTCGGTGTTATTGGCTAGACCTGTGGCATAATCGTGTCAATCCAATCATTGCCAAGGGAACAGAAATGCCATTGTTGCCCTATACTAATTAGCATCTACCAGTTACCCAAAGCACAAATAAAATAATTATTCTTTTAGTGAGGAAGTAGAAGGAGGGTAAAGGCTGTTTTGTTAGCAGCCATGCAGGAATATTACTTCAAATTACAATTTATATGTTTAAAGATCTCACAATATAGTATTGCTCTAATGAGAAAGAACCCTTTTCCTCTTCTGAAACCTTCCAGTCTTATTGCTAGTGTAGAATTGATGCCAACCACATGCAGTTGGCTGAGTCGAGGCTAGTCTATTGGGAGAAGAACTGTGGGTAGCAAATGTGTGTAAATACTTACCTTGAAGGGAAAAAAAAACAAAAAAAACCCCTCATTAAGCCATGGAAGAAAGTTTCTCGTTCTATGGATACCATTGCCAAACACACATCGTTTGTAGGCTTTTAAGGATGGTTTAAAATAAGAGGCTCATAAAATTGGTGAGATCTTTATCTCAGTGTCTTATATCTTCTTATTTCAATATACTAAGAATTAAACTTGACTTTGCTTAAGAAGCATTTCAAATTACAATGAGAGAGGATCAACTTAGACTAAAGAACTCCAATTCATTAATGGATAAATTTTAAAAATTGATAATTAGTTATTATAATTTGGCATCGATACTCAGGCAAAATTAATTACAATGAGAATTGTATTAGTTAATTGGTAATGAGTATTTCTTTATTAACATTATTTATATTGATTTAGCCAGATATTTTCCATTTTGATCTAAACACATATATATAAGAACAGGTGAACGAGAAAAATACTTCCTAGTCTATATTGTTATGAGAGTAAATAATGTAAAGCATAATAGAATATTCCAAAATATTATAAATCATAAGTGTCCAGAAAAAGGAAAAAAATCAATACAGGATGAAGTTTGGGAGAAAATTCATAACCTTGAAAATGATTAAATATTGAATAGGTATAGACTCTAAAGGACGTTTATCATGGCAGGCAATGAAAACAGATTGAGAAGGGGTTCATATAAGGACTAACGCATGTGAGCAAGGAAACCCTCTTAACAAGAAAAGAGGCTTTGTGTAAATAAGTAGCTACAATTGGAATTCTTTGAACACTGTTTAACTTTTATCAGCACAAAATTTGTTTTTGAAATGAATGAATCTGGAAATTAGATGAGAAATTACATTGAATTAGAAAGAGGTAAAGGATTTTAATGTCGTTTTTTTTTTCTTTTTGTTTTTTTTGCTTTAAAGTAGAGAACAATCCGAATGCTAGCTGTATTCCAGTATTTGAATTACTATCATATGGAAGAAAGCTATCCCAGGAAAACTTAACCCAGTTTAATATAAAGACAGAAATGCATTACTCATCAGCAACAACAGATAAAAGATTATATCTAGCCATTAAAGGTTTAGGTAAATAAGAAATGTATTAAAAGGTTAGAAAGATACTTTAACCCTTCAGAATGATTCTGACCTTGAGATTTTGTAATTACTTTGACTTTAGACACTTAAATCATTTGGGGAAGCTAAATATGTTCTGCCTTTACCTATTTCACTCTGGCAACAATTGTCTTTTATTTATTTTTGTTTCCCTTTTCCTCTCTGAATATTAATTTTCTTGATTGAGAACACAGAAAAACTACGAGTTAATTCATGCATAAGTTTTATTTTTTTATTTTATATTTTAAAAATTATGTCTTACCTTATTACTAATATTATTTAAATTTTATAAATTTTTTCTTGAATTTTCTTTAGATATATTCCTATATTTTACTTTTCTTTTAAATAAATCTTGGACATATCATAGAATGTCACTTGTATAGTTAATGTTGTATACATTTCTGTATAGAAAGGATTGACATTTTTTGTGTCTTGTATGAACATATAATAAAATTGTTCCAAAGACCTGGAAAAATAGGCATTTTTATTCTTATAGAAGACACATTTTTATAGAGAATATTATTTTAATATATATACATGCAATATTTACACTTAAACGTAAGAGGAATCATGTAGCCAACGTCTATCTGCCATGTGACTCAGTCTAATATATCAATGCGTCTCCAGTAAATAATGTTTAGGTGATTTTGACTCGGCTATTCCCTTATACTAACATACTGGGATGTGAATCTTTGTCTTAAACATTCCTCCATATTCCACATGTTAGTCTGTGCACTGAGTAAAGTCTACATCTCCTTTTTCTGAGGAGTAATATATTTAATTATGAATAATATTTTGTGGTACTTGCTACTGAAGTTTCTAGAGGCAGATCCCCCGGCTGTATACCATTTGCTAGCTCTATTACTTGGGCAAGTTTCTCAGCTTCTCTGTATCTCAGCTACTAACCATAAAGTAATTTAACTTTATTATCTACTATTGAGGAGTCCTCTGAGGAGAAAATGATTTAATTCCCATAAAGTTCTTAGAAGAGAGCCGAACAAGTACTCCTTAAATGTTAATGGTTAAGATTACCATCCTTTCCGTCTTGCTTTCATAGACAGCTGTCCTTTATAGATATAAGATAAAATGATCTCTGTGTAGCCAAGGCTGCTCTACCTGATGCCCCAGGCCACTGCTTCAGGCTCCAATTTTATTACCAAAACTCTGAGAAGAGATTTTGTTATTTCAAAAATACAGAGTCCAATATTTGACCCTTAAATATATATTTCTATGCTTCTTAGTTTTCTCTTGCTACTCACCCTTTTCTTTCTGCCTAAGAATTTGACAAATTTTTGAATATACTTTGAAACTTACACAATACTGTAAAATTGATAATAACTCTGAGAGTATGCATCTTTTCTGCCCAGCATTACTTAATGCTCTTACAAGCTATCTTTTATTTTTCAGCTTATATCTGGGGTGTTTACTCATCTACAGATAAAGATATACACTATGCAAGTATTCTTAAAAATCCTTACTATATACCCTTAACTCAATTGAAGCAAGATTTCAGTGCCCCAAAGTAACTTATTTATGACTGAGCTCAATTTAGCTGAAACTTATTTCTTCTTGTTGGAATGAACTCAGTATTGCTAAGTAAGGGTAAAACAAAAAAAGTCTCTCCTTTAAAATTCTGATATTTTTAACCATTCTAAAATAATTTCATGAATCTCTTCTGTCCTCCTCTGAGAACTCTGGAAGTGATCTGAGTTCAGGACTAGTGATCAAGTTTGGAATTATAAATCATCCTTGCTCAGAGCTTGTGGGCTGCTTAATTCATAAACATTCTTTGTCCATCCTGATATCCACAGAGCTCTCAAATCACTTAGTATGTTTCTAGCCATTGTCTATGTGCCTCTACTGTTGAAGCCCTTCATTACAACATGGCCTTTGACCACCAGTTTCAAAAGTTCTTTGATTGCCTACTACTTTTCTCAAGGATCTTTTAGGTACAGTAGACTGCACTCAGCCTATCTTTTGCACTCTTAGTAGGCTGGTTAATGTTTGAATGCTTCTCACCACATTGTGTATTTCAGTGTTCTCTAAGTCCATTCATAGTCTCTTTTCCAGCACAGCTCCCTTAAGGCTTTCACTATCACACTGGTCACAGACCCAATGTAGAGTTTCCCTGAAAGTAATGTGGTCTCCTAAAAGTTCTAGGTTAGTAGCTTCCAAGGTGGTGGGGAGGAAAAAAAGAGAGGAGGCAGCATATGTTACCAGGGGATCATTTGGAAATGTGTGGGGAATGCTTTCTGTTTGTCACAATGACTGGGGTGAATGTTAAAGATGGACCCCTGAAACTAAAAATAGTCCTCCACAAAATGTCATTAACATCCACTTATGAAACACTCAAGGAATAACAAAATTTTACTTACGAAACACTCAAGGAATAACAAAATTTTTCTTATAGCTCTCAGATTAACTCTGTAGTAGAATCTACTGCTTGAACCTTTTCTTCTGCCCTAGACTTTGAGCCAGAAGAGCATTTGACTCAGGAATCAAGTTATATCATCGCCAAATCTCTTGCTCCTGCAAATTTGCTGAATTATTTCTTTTAGCTTGAGGACTGGTTCATGGATAATTGTCTCAAGTTTGTTGTTTATGATTAAGTCTCATGCTTTTTTGCCTGGACTTTTTGTTCTTTTTTTTTTCTTTTTAATTGGGAACCTCATCTACTTTAGTAAAACAATAACTTTTCTCTCTCAAATACATGACATTTACCTTGATTAATCTTAAATTTTTTTACTCTAAGAAGTTCACTTTTGCTAAGGTTTAAAAAAAAACAAAACACATTTTAAATGATGCAGTTAGCTTATTTGTCCTAAGCAGCTTTCCCTGAGAAATGGGAGGTAAGGTCTCAGTATAATAAGAAACACTGAAGAAAAGGAAAATCTGTTTACAATTTCCAAATTAAATTTGCAAGATTGATTTCTGATTCCATGTACATTAGGCACTGATTTAATTTAATCAATGTGTAATATATTGAGTGTGGTCTCTAACATTTCAGACCTAAGTAATGTCCTTTTTTTAACACTGTTTGATAGATAAAAAGATAAATAAATGGATGGATAAATGAAGAGATTGATACTATTTCCTCTTTATTATTTATGAGATATAATTTAAATTTTGGAGAATGTATAACATCCATGTAATCAATACCTCTATCAAGAAATGGTATATTTATACCAGAAGTCCCCTCATGCTCCTTTCCAGTAAAACACCCTTTTCCCAATACCTAATCAATCACTGCACTGATTTTTATTACCATAAATGAGTTCTGCCTCTTCTAGAATTTCATATAAATGTAATTATACATTATATACAGTTTATGTCTGACTTTATCCACTCAATCATTTTCTCAGTGTAATGCTTTTGAGGTTCATGCATGTCCACGTGAGTATTGCTAGTTCATCATTTTAAATACTGAGTAATATTCTGTTGAATGACTATCACACTTTATTCTGTTCTTCTTGATGGGTGTTTTATAAGTTTCTATTTTCTTGCTATTTTGAACAAATCTGCTATGAAGATTCTTGTGCAAGACTTTTGTGGAGATAACGTTTTCATTTTTCTTGAATAAATACCCAGGACATAGCATTTGCTATGTCTCATTGTAGCTATGTGTTTACTCATGGACAAAAATACCAACAATATTCCAGTTTCTTCATCTTCTCATAAATAGGTAGTGTAGTCACCTTTTCATATTAGTTATTCTTAATGGTATGTAAAGTAATCTTACTATGGCTTGATTTGCATTTTATTGGAAAATAATATTTAGCAGTTATTCATGTTCCTGGAAATTTTTCTATGTGTAGGGGAGTGTGTGTGCCCTTGCATGTTTGTGTTTCTGTGTGTTTGTGTATGTGTCAGATAGAGAGAGGGAACTCAAGTAATTTGGTCATTCTATTTTCTGTAGAAATTATTTGTATGTTCTGGATATAAGTCCTTTATCCAGTACATATTTGGCAAAAATCCTTTCTCCTAGTCTGACTTGCATATTTATTTCTTTGATAGTATCTTTTGAATAAGCAGATATTTTAATCTTAATGGATTTTAGTTTTTCAATTTTGTCTATTGATTAATCCAGCTGTATATACACTTTGAAATTGAAAAGTCTGATTTCTTCCATTTTGTTTATTTCAACATTATTTTGGCTATTTTAGATCTTTTGCATATTCATACATATTTTAGAATCTGTCAGTTTTTATAAAAAATGAGTTGAACTTATGGATTGTTTGCGGAACTTATGATTGTATGGTTAGCATGTTAACCATATTGAATATTCCAATATATATTGAATAGCTTTTCATTTTTGTAGTTTTTTAATTTCAATAGTTTAGAGACCTTAGACATATACTATTAAGCTTCTGAAGCATTTTATAGTATTGAATGCTTTTGTAATTTGAATCAGTCTTATTTTTTAATCTTTGTTTTGGTTAGCATATAGAACTTTATTTTATTTTTGTATAATTCCTTTATATGCAGTGACATTGTTAATTTATTATTAGTTCTAATAGTTTGGGTTAGACTCAGGATTTTCTCTGTGCAAAACTGCACCATCTATAATAGAGTTGCTTTCCTCCTTCTAAATCATTAAATATTTGGATTGTTCTTTCCTTTATCATGGCTAAGATATGCAATACCTATTAAATAAAAGTAATGAGAAGAGGAATCTTCAACTTATTCCTAATCTTACAGAAAAAGCATTAGTATTTTGCCAATAAATATGATATTAGTTTCGGCTTTCCATGGATCTTTTTCATCAGATTGGATATGCTTGCTTCTGTTTCTGTTTGCTGTGAGGTTTCATAATGAATAGCTGCTATATTATGTCAATGCTTTTTCTGCAGCTGTTGTTTTTAAGTCTATTAATATGGTGAATTGCATTGTCTGATTTCAAATGTGAACCCACTCATTATTTCTAAGAATCACTCATCTCGATTATAATATATTACTTTATCTATTTCTGTATTTAATTACCAATAGTATGTTAATATTTGGGGGTGATTTTGTTTGTTTATTTTTGCATACAGATTCCTGAAGGATAATGGTCTATGATTTTCTTTTCTTGTAATATCCTAATCTGCTCTTGCTATCAGGGTTATGGCTGCCCACTAGAATTAATTGGAAAGTGTTTCCTTTTCTGTTGTTACAAAGATTTTGTGTATTATTTATATTAATTCTTTAGATGTTTGGTAGAATTTACCAGTGAAACCATCCAGGCCTGCAGTTTTCTTTGTGTGAAGGTTTTTGATATAATTTTATTTTTTAAAAGAACAACTCATTGTCAGTGGATTCTAGGAAGCTGACAGAGTAGGAAGCACCAGAAATCCATCGGTCCACTCAATTACACTGGCAGAATCTGTCTGATGTTAACTGTTTTAGAACTCTGTAGTCTTTTGAATGCTTGTAACTTCCACAAGAAGGCTTAGTTGGTGAACTGCGGTTAATTTTGGTCAGCTTTAGCTCTTAGTTCAGCAATGGCTACCCATGCCCAATGCCTCACCCCCACACAAGCAGCAGAACCAGTTTTCCTGGTGCAGCGTGCAAAGAAACAGAAAAGTATGTCCAGTTCAAAGACGAAAAATAAAACAACAGAAACTTTCTCTAAGAAAGACATGCCAGATCTACCAGACAAAGACTTGAAACGACTATCCTAAAGATGCTCAAAGAACTAGAGGAAGACATCGCTGAAGTCAAGAAAACAATATATGAACAAAGTGATAATATCAATAAAAAGGTAGAGAACCTAAAAGAAAAAATTTGGAGCTGAAAAGTAACTAAAATAACTAAAATGAAAATTTCAGTAGAGGGTTTCAAAAGTGGATTTGAGTAGGCAGAAGAAAGATTTAACACCATTAAAAAATTAACAAATTAGCTAATTTGGTTTATCCAGGTTGAGCAGAAATATGCGTAAAAAAATATTAAATTCTAAAGTGGAAACAAAAAAAACATAAAAAATTTTAGATAGGAAAAACAAAGATTAACACCAAAAGAAAAAGAATTTGTTTGACATTATACCTCTCATGCAACAGCACGTTAGAGGACAGTGGAATAACATTTAATGAATACTGAAATAGAAGACAATAGAGCACATATACTAGTTCAGAGAAGTGGATTTTGGACATTGAGAAATTATCATTTGTACTACATCAGAGGTGGTCTGCATATATAAACCCTTCCTTTCTGGGTGGGTCACTAACATGGTGAAGAAAATTGAGAGCACCACAAGCTCTACAATGTATGATGGAAATTTTCTTTTTCTACTGATAAGCTGAAGTATAATGAAACTATTTTGAAAAACAATGTAAATGAAAAGATATATTTGGAGGTCCTCCCCGGGTCGGGAGTGTAAAGCTAACATAGTACATACTGTATTTGCTTTATTTTGTGGTTTGGAAAGGAAGCTCTTATGGATTAACTCTTCTTTGTTGTTATTTGTACAGCATAAATGATTTGTGAAAATAGTTGTCTTTAAGGACACCAGTAAAATCAAAGAAAATTATGTATTTAAATAAAAGTTAAACTCTAGGAATTATGCATTTTAGAAATGAATCTACTAAAGTACAGTTAATGACTAGAGCATGGCTGTGATAAGTATTCGTATTCGCGATGTGTTATAAATTATCCAGCATTAATTAGATGGCCACTACTAATTCAGAACAAAATTGAGAATCAGAGAAATGTGTTAGCAGCTTTCAGCTTCCTTTTTTTTGGTTGTTTTTTGTTTGGTTTGGTTTTCCTTTCTTTGGACAAACCGCCTCTCCCCTTAAGCTGGTGCCAGTACCTGTTGATACCTAAGATTTCTGAGGGCATTGATTCCTAAAGTGTGGTCCTTGGATCCTTGAAGCTCCTTCTTTTATAGGGGCCAGTGTTGGGATTTCACCAAGTCAAAACTATTTTTATAACACTACCAAGGCACATTTCACCTTTTTTACTATATTGGATTTTTCACTGATGGTACAAAGCAATGAAGAGCACCTTAGCATGAATCAAAACAGGCACAGGACTATACCAATAATTATTGTACTTTTTACCTCCACACACACAAGAAAAAAAGTTTAACCTCTATTAAAAAATCAGTAATATTTTAAATATTTTAAAATCACTGCCTTTAAAAAAATATCTTTTTAATACTTTGTGTGCAGGTATGAGAAGTTTGCATAAAGCACTACTTGCATTTGCTCCTTGTTTCTAACAACCAAAGCCTTAAGGCTAACATGTTCTCTGTGACTAACATATACTAAGAGCTTAATAAATATTCTTACAATTGATATTATTTATAGTATTAAAGTGCTTGCATATATAAGGCACAGCATAATTCTAAAATTATACTGTCAGAAAGCTGCTTTCATCTATTTTGAACAAACGCTTCTTGTTCTCACCTCTGCATTCCATCACCGGCAGTTGTTTCTAGGCAGGATACACCTAGTGAATGTAAGCTTGACTTTGGGTTTTGGGGGACCCAACAGAGTCAGATGGAACAGAGCTCTAATCTTGACAGTTGAAAAAGTGAATAGCAGTGAAACTGGTTCTAAAGAATACTCAAACTGGCCATTGCTGGCTTGGAGAACAGAGACTGCTACTACTTAAAAACCAGAGCTGTATCTGGCAGCAAGCATAAATTGTATCATGAATATCTGAAAAGAAAATAGCATTAAACCTAAGGTGACCTATCAGGCTCACAGAGGAAAATTAAACAAAACAGTAGAAAAGTTGTTGCTAGTAGAATAAGCTTTGGAAGAGACGGGTAACAAACTGAATAATAGAAGGAGGAAAAAGAGAAAGAAGAGGAAGAGAAAAAGGGGGAAGAAGATTGAGCATTTCCATTACTACATTAGAACCAATATTTGTGGAATAAAAACATATTTTTACAATGTAATGTGTCCACATGCAATTATGCCAGTAGATGTTACTATTATGATCCACATTAGTATTCAGAAAGATCAAGTGCAATAATAATACAAAATATAAAGAAATAAAAATAATGACAAAAAGGATAAGGAAATTAAAGCAATGCGAAAAACCTATGCAAAAAAATACAAGGGATGGACATTTAGAAGTATAAAAAGATATGGTGGAAAACAGGGGACTTTTCAGAAATAGTAGAAGCAATTTTATTTAACTTAAAAAGATTTTGAGTCAAATGATTTAAAAGGCTAATTCAGTTTTAGCAGGGTTGAGCAGAAATACTGGTAAAAATGTTGAACTCTAAAATGGAAGCGGAAAACCATAAAAACTTCCAGACAGGTAAAACAAAAGTTAACGTCAAAAGCAAGAGAATTAGTTTGACATTATACTTCTTGTGCAACAACACACATAAGAAGATGGGATGGGGGAGGGGAAGAAAGGCAGCCACCAAGGAATTTTCTAGTCAGGTAAGATATTACAAATCAAGATGAAATCAAGGTGAAATCACAAATCACAAATCAAGATGAAAAAGTGTTATTTACTGATTTGCAAGATTTTAGTCTGTACCTATGGTGTATCCCATATGTATTGTCATTGATGGAGTCTGCAGTAGAGAATGAATTTAAGTGACGCCCATGCCGATATTTCAATCTCAATCTTCTATTTTTAACCTTCTCTTTTCTGGTGACTTTTTAAAAATTCCTATTCTATTTAGGAAAGGTGCCTGATTGTGGATAACCAGTGTTGTCATCCAACCAACTAAATTGTATAGTTGCTACATGTTAAGAATTCATCTTTGTTAAAGAGACAACTGCCGTTTGGAAATACGTAAAGAAATAGCTATATAAATTTGAGTTAATGTTTTTTGTTAGGAGATAGAGACTTCTGAATGGTCAACTGCAAGTGATGCGACTTATTTAAATGTTTGGGTGTGGATCCATGGAGAATGAAACACACAAAAGCAATGAATTCAAAACATTTCCAGGGCAAATGCCTTACTAACAGAAAGGCAATTAAGCCATTTAAATATTTTTGAAGAGCATAAAATACTGATACATAGCATATGACATTATGTAAGCTACACTCTGCCATGAAATATACTCAGACTTTGTCTTACAAAATTCATGAAATGCTTCATGTTATCATGTCTTTGCTCCTATGACCTCATAAACCAGTACTTTTTTAAAATCATTATTCAGTTAATGATTTCATACAATCTGGGAGAAAAGGAAACAACAGGAGGTTAGAACTGAAATTATATTCTGCCTAACAATCCAGAGCATTTTAAACTTAGACCATTGATTCATCAGTTTTAATTCTTAAAATTTCCAGAACCAAACACTATTAAGGTATTCAAATTTCAGAACTCTAAATGAAGTATTCTAGAAATTATTTTTATATTTAAGCCTTGAAGCTAAATGCATGCATAAATCTTTATTTTAATTAGAATAAAGTATTCCGATGTTAAATGTGTGTATGTGTGTGTATATTTTAAATCACTATCACATTTAAGCCAGTGTGATGTGAGTGGAGAGGGAGCAGTTCAGATTAATCTGAACAAAACAAACCTTTTAGAATATATATTGATTTTCTACCTTCCAAAATACTTCCATAAATCATGATCATTGTGTGCAATTCCTGTGTGCCCTTGTTTCTGCAAACTATAATCTAATCTTTTACCTCAAGCCTTAAGAAAAGAACATTTTTCTTAACATTTCTTCCTACTTATGCATTTTGCTGAGTTCCTCTTTTTTTTTTTATTTACCTACGATATTGCTAGCTGTACACATGGTGCTGACATCTCAAGGTCAACAAAATGAACTAATGAATAATAATACTTTTGTTCTCAGTGGGATTCTTGCCTATGAGTTTAGTAAACTAGGAAAAAATAAGCTCTCAAGCACGTCAAGTGTTTGCAAGCTTCTAAATGTGATTTCTGAAATGTCTGTGGCCAAAATTACTTATGACTACAAACACTTTAAATTTATGACTTAAACTGTATATGGACCATCTTTACCTAGTATTTTCTATTTTCTGTATCCACAGGAACATCCTATATGATCTGACATTTGTATTCAGGATAAAACAAATTGATAAATGTTTTGTAATTTTCATTTCATATGAAATCAAGAGCAATATTATGCTGGCAACATTCAGGGAATGATTAGTCCTGTCTCATTTATATTTATTACTCTTTTCTATTTTGATAATTTTTCACATATTCTGATTATTCATTACCACTACTCACACAATTGATTAGCTATATGAAAACTGTGAGCTCTACTCAACTGAAATAGCTCTTCTTCATAGGATTCATTGGAAAATAATAAAAATGTGACAGGTAAATATATTGGATAGGGGAGTGCAAGAAAATGGACTGGAACAGGACAATTGAAATGAAGAAAAAGAAAAATTATGAAAGACTTTATTAGAAAAGATAAATGTACAAAAATAGCACATGTTAGCAAGAAAGAGATTCTATGAATCAATTGTACCTTTGTATAGTGTTTCTTAATAATTTCTTCTCTTGAAACATGTTCTAAAGAATTTCCAAAATTAAAGAGTCCTTAATGGAATGCACCTTCACCGAAGGGTAGCAACTTGACACACTTCTTTCAGCAGAGTTTGAATTCTATAATGGAAATATCATGACATTAACCAAAGGTGTTCACTAACTGATCTGAATTAAATAGATACAAACCAAAGGCAAGGTACCCTTAGGAATTTGAACATAGAATAATAATGGCCTAATTTATTCAGAGTATAAAGTGCAGCTTAAGTTCAGCAAAGCAATTATAATTTCTATCTTGCAGAAATGTTTTATTTTAATCGTACCGTCAGGTTATTTTTCTCTTATAATAATTGCTTGCTATCCATTATCTATCTATCTGTCTGTCCATCTCCCTGTATTTTAACTCATAAATGTAAAAGATGTTGTCACTTGAGATAAAAAAGTAAATCTAGGTTACCATTTACTGCAGAGACTCTAAAACTACAAACTAACCTGAGTAAACTCATTTTTAAATGAAATATATGCAAAAGTAGAAAATATTTTAAAAATAGTAAATATAAGACATGGTTAAGATCTAGAATTAAATGTAAAACTAGCACAAAGGAAGAGTCTAGTTATTTACCTCTGATTGGTTTGCAACCTTGGGATAATTTTTAATAGATCTAAAAATTCCTAAAGAATCTTCATCAAAATTTGGAAAAACAACTGCCTTTATTTTATTCCTATTTTTAATTACTATTTCCTGAATAATGTGAAACAAGTAATTCATGTACCTGATTCAATTTCTAAGAACAGTAATATTCTTAAAATGTGTTTCTTAAATAATATGCAATGCATTGCTTTTCATAATTGTCAGAAGTGCTTCATTTATTATTTTCCTCCTCTGTATCTAGTGAAGTTATGTTTGCCTTCACTAGATTCAATAAAATAAAATAAAAAATGGTGTAGAGTTAACAGATATTCTTAAATGCTTACAATCAGAAAGAACGTATTGTACAGGTTAACTCAAAGTTTTTGAAAGTTCAATAACTATTAAAGTGGATTGTGAAGGTTAGCAACTTTAATGAAAGCTTGATTTTATTTTGTTCATTAATTTGAGTAAAGTACTCATTATAAATATAATTTAAGGTTAGAAATGGAAGTAATTTTGAAGATGATATCTCATTTGTCCATTTTGAAGAATTATTTGTACGCTTAACTTATTATGAAACATCATCAATTTAACTCCATTTGGTCAAAAATAGATAAAGCTAGACATTAGTTAAAGTGGTAAAAGTAGATTCTATTCTGCAACTAATGATAGTAGGGGAAAGAGTTGAGCTTCACTCCAATTTGTGCAGAGTTGATTGGTGCTTTACAGGAGAGAAAGGGAGTGAGGAGGTAGCAAGGCAGGTCTCAGTATGATCAGTCAGGGTTGGCCAGAATACATGCACTTAGCCCAGCTGTATCTGTTGCAGGCAGTTATGAAGTTAGGAGTTTATCCTGCCAGAGAGTCTGAGAGACGGAGACCTTATCCTCCCTGATAGATATTTCAAAGGAATGGCTCTCAGGTCCTTGAGAAAGACAATCCTGTGTGGTAGGAGATACATACATATATTTCTCAAAGAAACAGTGGTAGAATTTAAAAAACTGTAAGCTTTTTTTAAATAAATGTTCTAGGAAAGGGAGATGTTGGCTGGAACAAATGTCAGATTCTTTGGGCAGCCTCGTGCTTTCTCGAGCAGGCATTTTAAAGGGAGCTGGATTCCTCCTGGTGACAGGGTCTTAAGCTGTTAGAAGCTATGCTAGAGTTTGGTCAAGTCTCGTAGTGCAGGGGTTCGGACGGGGTCCTATGTGCCAAAGTTTCCTTGCAGTTCTCAAGTTAAAGCAGGCTTAACTGGTGGACTATGAAGAATTGGGACTGATGCATTGCTAACACATGCTTCTGCTAGGAAAGAGCTAGGGAAGAGCAGACCAAATAAAATTAAACAAATGGATTGATCTGTTCAACACAACAAAAAATCAGAACAAGAGAATATGTGAAAATTAATATAATTAATGGCAATATTAAAGAATTGATATAGACTGCATTTTTAGCACACACCCCCCCACCATTCATATGTTGCAACAAATCCCCAATGTGAAGTTATTTGGAGGTGGGGACTTGGGGAGGTGATTAAGTCCTAAGCGTGGTGCAGTTATAAATGGGATTAATGCCCTAATAAAAGAGACCCCAAAGAGCTTCCTCACCCCTTCTGCCATGTGAGGACACAAATAAAATGGTTGTCTATGAATCAGGAAACAAGCTCTCACCAAACACTGAATAGGCCATGGCCTTGATATTTGACTTCTCAGCCTCCAGAACTGTGAGAAATAAATTGCTCTTCATTACTAGCCACCCACCTGGTCTATGGCACTTCGTTAGTGCAACTCACTAACTAACACAAGCGTTAATCACTCACATTAGAATATCTTATGAATTAGTTTCATGAAAAGTTATGAGAATTATTTACAAATTCAATAAATTTTACCCTTGATTCATAGCATTGATTATAAAATGGGAATAAAAATATACTAAAATATTAGTTCGCATTTTGTAGGCCACCAGTTCCCATCACTAATGCCAGATTCAACAGACTAATTACAGTACCCTGCTTTTACACTAGAAGCATTAAACAGACCCAAAAATACTTCCTCTAATTGTTTATTTTTCTGACTATAGATTTTTACCTGAATTTATTGAAATGAAATGTATAAGTTTGATGAGTTTTGACAAATGCATATTCCTGAGTGACCAGCATTAAAATTGTTTCTGTCACCCCAAAAAGTTCCTCTATCAACTTTTTTGTCAATCCCCAGACCAAGGCAATCACTGATGTTATATCTGTCACTATAAATTAGTTTTTCCTTTTTTAGATTTTCATAGAAATGAAATGTTACATTATGTTCACTTGTGTGTCCATATCATTTTGAGCATCACACTGTTTTTAGATAAATCTGTATGTTTGAATGTAGCAGTAATTTATTATTTATTACTACAGAGTATAATCTAATTGTGGGCATACAACAATTTGTTTATCCATTTACCTGTGAATATAATTTTGAGTTATTTTTAGTTTGGAGTGATTATGAATAAAGCTTCCATGAATATTCGAGTATAAATTTTAATGTGGATCTTTTTTTGCTTTGTAAGAAAATTTTAGCACTTTAAAGATATTGTTCCATTGTCTTATAGCTTGCATATGTCTGATGAAAAATTACATTCAGTAAAATTTTTATAATTTTTCTCTTTATATATGTCTATATGTTTTATCTGCCTTTAAGATTTTTCTCTTTATTATTGATTTTCAGCAATGTGATTAAAATGGTTCTTAGTGTGTTATCTTTGTTCTTATCCTGCTATAGTTCTTTATTGCCTTCGTGGTCCACAATTACACATCTGTTAATTAGACTGCTCTCTATTTTACCACTAGTCATGGAATCAGAATCTCTGTTCTTTTTTTTTTTTCCCTAGTACTGTGTGTCTGTGTGTGTGTGTGTGTGTGTGTGTGAGAGTTTGGCTAATTTCTATTGCTTTGTCATCAAGTTGACTGATCCTGTCTTCTATGGTAACTGTTAATTCCAGCCAGGATTTTTTTTTTAATTCCAAATATTGTTCTTTTTACCTCTTTTAAACAAGAAGTTATATGTGGTTCTTAATTTTGATGAGATATAGGACACTGAGTATTTGGTATTGTTGAATGTTGAGTTTTACTGTCTTCCTTTAAAGAGGTTTGAGACATGAACTTCAACAATTTGAGGCTTGTTTTTAAGATTTATTAGGACTGGTCTAGAGTAGCCTATAATCCAAGAACACTTTAGTCCTACTACTAAATTGTGACCCTACTCAGGTCTGTACTGAATATTCCAGGAAGATTGTTACTGTGCCTAGCTGGAACTCAAATTATGGCTCAATTTTCTGTGGGTTCTGTGCATTTTTGAGTTTGTAACACCCTTGTCATTATTCTTCACTCTGCGCATGCGTACCTCATCATTCAGCACATATATCAAGACGACCCCCTTTGCAGATTTCTGCAGCTGTTTCTCTGTGTAGATCCCTTCTCTTTGCTACTCTGCTTGCAAATTCTAGCCATTGTTTCCTTCTTGATCTTAAATCTCTATCTTCTTAACTCAGCAAGTTCTAGTGCTCTGATTGGTACACCTCAATCCAGATAGAAGCTCTAAGCAGAAGCCAGGGGCATCTCTTAGCTCTCCTATTTTTTATCCGTTTTCTCAGGGATTATAGTCCTGTGCTGTTGTTGTCAATGTCTAAAATCCACTTCTTTTTATTCAGTTTACAGATGTTTATGATGGGAACACAAGTTTGATTCCAGTTACTCCTTTATCTTAGCTGGAAATGTATATTGTGTAGATAGATAGATACAGATGTACATGTAGATATAGGTATCCATATCTATATAATAGCTTTATTTTTGAGGCAAAGAAAATTGATCATTAATACATTTAAAATTATTTTATCATTAGAAAACTATTTCATTCTTATTTAACTTGTATATAAATATATAATATCTGAAACACACACATATCTAAAATACAAAAAGTAAAATTTTCTATCATGTGTATCAGAAAAGTGATGGCAGCACTTTTCAAAAAGTTTAATCATTTTTTTTAACCATGTAATTGTTTAAAGATGGTACAACTAAGAATTATTACAGACCATAATTAAGAATGTTATCTTTTATATGTGACAACATATTCTTTTTACACAGACTATATATGTAATCTCCATTTTAGTAAACGTCTGATATTTTAAAAGGGTGTTGTAGTTTGAAATATTTTGAGCAATAAATCACCAGTACCTTTTGTGAAGAATAAAAGCTTTCTCATAGAAAACATATCAGTTTGAGAAATGCATTACTGTTGGTTTGTTGATATTTGTTCTACTCATCTGCATGGAGATGTGCTTATGATACTTTTCCGGACACAGTTTTTGTAATGGCTCCATGTTATTGTATTATAGAGCACCTGTTTTTGTATTTGTTATCACACACCCTCCATACGTGTCTAACAGAAAAGAAGTTGAGCAGAAGCAAACATAGCTTAATAGCTAGTTGGTGTAATGCACTTCATAACCTCGAATCTTTCTCTGTTTAACCCCATCTTGTTCTAATTCACCATAATACTTCTAAAACTCTGACTTTTGCTGGGGTTTTTTTTCCTGCAGCTTCATAAGCAGGTGCAGGTTTGTAACAGTGAATCAGTGTAATTGACCCGATTGATCATAATATTAAGATTCTCTCTCTGAATTCACTAAAAACTACTGGGTAAATATAGAGCAAAGGATATTTTATTGACACAGTAAGACCCTAATAGCAGTCTATCTTTTAAAAATACAACTGAGGTTTTCATTCTGGAAGTGCATCTTCCCCCTCACTTTGAAATGAGAAATACCATATCATTTTGTTTTCTGCTGCACATTGGCTACAATCCTTAAAGTTTTCATGCAAAGCAGAATAAATCATTCAGACACGTAATATTCACAAGCGTGGCAGTTTAAGTAAAATTAGGACTATTCCTTTTAATTCAAATTCCTGATAGATTTATTTTTGAAGCCAGGCGTACAAAAGGGCAGGAAAATGTAACATAGATATGCCTATTTAAATAAATTGGGCTGCCTGGCTTCTGGAAACTTTTTTGAAGGTTCAAATACATGCAGGAAAGGTATGCTTTAATGTCCAGTTGTCTTTTCTACCTAACAAGGTGTATCCAAAATAACCTTTTATTTGGCTATATCTCTTATAACAAGAAACGGGTGGGCTTCCCTGGTGGCGCGGTGGTTGAGAGTCTGCCTGCCGATGCAGGGGACACGGGTTCGTGTCCCGGTCTGGGAAGATCCCACATGCCGTGGAGCGGCTGCGCCCGTGAGCCGTGGCCGCTGAGCCTGTGCGTCCGGAGCCTGTGCTCCGCAACGGGAGAGGCCACAACAGAGAGAGGCCCGTGTACCACAAAACAAACAAACAAAAAAAAAAACAAAGAAATGGAGACGAATATAAAAGAAGTAGGTATGACTAACATGAAACAAAAAGGAAGGAAACTTTGTGGCATCTTTATGTAAAAGGTCATAGGGGAAGGTAATATAATCTTGAATAACCGACAAACTTTCCTAGGTGATAAGACGGTGCATAAGGGTAGAAGAGAAAGTCATGTCTTTAACATATATCAGATTTAAAGAGACAAGTGCTAATAGTCAGATAATCTGTGTAGTTGACATTTGAACTGATTAAAACTATCTCATGTCAGAACTTACTATTGGTTTATATAATTCAAAATATAGCCAGATCCAAAGCAGTCTTTCAAAGTCCATAATATACAAAATGCACAAGTATATATACTTGATATCTAATCTGTTTTAGATATTCTGTAAGTCTAATGAATCAGTTTATTTATATTTGAAGCAAAGTTATAAAGCAAACTTTTAAACGTTGTGAACATTTAATTGAGGCCATTACTCTCTGGTGAGCAAGGCTGAACATTTGAAATACTTTTTTAAGTTTTTATTTTATATTGGAGTATAGTTGATTAACAATGTTGTGTTAGTTTCAGGTGTACAGCAAAGTGATTCAGTTACTGTACATATACATGTATCTATTCTTTTTCAAATTATTTTCCCATTTGGGTTGTTATATAATATTGAGCAGAGTTCCCTGTGCTATACTGTAGATCCTTGTTGGTTATCCATTTTAAATATAGCAGTGTGTACTGTCAATCTCAAACTCCCTAACTATCCTTTCTTTGGTTGAGTCCACACTTCCAGGCTGATGGGTGTGGCTAGGAAAAATAAAAGTTAAATAAGAAAATGCATATTAAAATAGATACATCTAAATTTAGCGACATATGGCAATCAGAATTCTAAGATGGCCTCATGTTTCTTGTCTCCTGGTATTCATAAATTTCTATAGTAACCATCCCTTGATTGTGAGAAGGACCCGTAACTTTCATCTAGCCAGTAGAAGAATACAGTAAATTGAAGAGATTTTGCAGATGTAATTATGGTCCCATTCAGTTGACTTAATACTAATAAAAAGGAATAACATCTGGGGTGGTCTGTCCTAGTTAAGTGAGACTTGTAAAAAGAGGATCAGAGGCAAGAGACCTGAAGCAATAGACTCCCTCTCTTTCTCCATTACTGGCTTCAAGTAACTAAGTTGATATGCATTCTGTGACCACAATTAATTCTGCAGAGAACCTAAAGGAGCTTAAAAGTGGACAATTCCTTAAACAAATCTAAAGATGAGAATGAAGCCTGTACAACACTTCGATTATAGTTTGGTGAGATGGTGAGCACAGAACCTAATGAAGCTGTGCCTGGAGCAATGACCAATAAAAATTGTAAGATAAAAACATGGTGTTGTTATAAGTCTCTAGTGTATCATAACATATATATGTGTGTATATATATACACACACACACACATATATACAATGTTTTATATATGTGTGTGTACATATATATGTATATGTGTGTGTATATATGTATATTTATACATATTACCATACAGTAAGTTACCAAAAAAAAAAAAAACACACACATGATGTATGAGTCTCTCTGTATGAAATGTCCAGAATAGGAAAATGTCTAGAGATAGAAAGTAGCTTGGTGGTTGTCTAGGACTTGGGGAGTGGAGAGTGGAGAATGACTGCTAATGGACATGGAGCTTCATTTTGGGGTGACAAAAATGTTCTAAAAGTGAACTAACATGATAGTTGCATAACAGTGTGGGTATACTGAAAATCATTTCTTTAAATACTTTAAAAGAGTAAGCTGAAACATTGAATTATAACTCAGTAAAACATTTTGAAATATGAAAAAGAAATGGACATATATCTGTTTTTCTCTTTTTGACTTACTTCACTCTGTATGACAGTCTCTAAGTCCATCCACGTCTCTACAAATGACCCAATTTCATTTTTTTTATGGCTGAGTAGTATTCCATTGTATATACGTGCCACATCTTCTTTATCCAGTCATCTGTCGATGGGCATTTAGCTTGCTTTCATGACCTATTGTAAATAGTGCTTCAGTGAACATTGTGGTGCATGTGTCTTTCTGAATTATGGTTTTCTCTGGGTATATGCCCTGTAGTGGTATTGCTGGGTCATATAGTAATTCTATTTTTAGTTTTTTAAGGAACCACCATACTGTTCTCCATAGTGGCTGTATCAATTTACATTCCTACCAACAGTGCAAACGTTGGACACCAAGGGGGGAAAGCAGGGGCGTAGGGGTGGTGGTGTGATGAATTGGGAGATTGGAAGTGACATATATGTACTAATATGTATAAAATAGATAACTAATAAGAACATGCTGTATAAAAAAAATAAAATTCAAATAAAAAAAGAAATGGACATATAAAAGTTGAGGAAATTAATGTATGGCAGAACTACAAGGAATGTTAAAGAAAGTTCTTTCTGTGGAAAGAAAATTATATATTCAGAGACTTGGTTCTACACACAAAAAAGTGAAGAGCATTGGAAGTGGAATAATTGATAGTACATTAACAATTGTATTTTTATTCTTAATTACTCTAAAAGTTAACTCTTTAAAAAATAAAAAAAATAAAAGTGAAATGAATGACAAAGAAAACAAGAACGGGAGGGAGTAATACAGCATATACTGTTACACTACACATGAAACAGTTGAATATTTCTTAAAGGCAATTATATTATTTTTAAATGGACTTTGTAAGTCTAGGAAAGCTACTATATAGAACCAATAAAGGAGATAAAATACAAGTATATAAGTGCACAATTGAATTCATAGAAAGAAAAAAATGAAATAAAGATAGAGGAAGCATAAAACAGTGCTTAGAGGGAAATTTATATCATTAAATGCTTCCATTAGAAAAGCAAGGTCTAAAATCAAGTAATTTAGAACTCCACCATAAGAAATTTGGGAAAGGAAAGCAAAGAAATACAAAACATGTTGAATAAAGAAATGATAGTAAAAAATTAGAATGAAATCAATAAAATTGGAAAAAACAAAAGATAACTTTTTGAAAATATCAAAATAATCGTTACACCTCCAGTGATGCTGACCAAGAAAGAAACAGAAAAAGATAAAATAAAAACATTTGTCAATATGAAGAGTGAAAGAAGTAACATCATTACTGATAATGTTAATTATATGTAAAAAAAAACCCTATACCAATAAATTTGGCAATGTAGATGAAATGGACCAATTCCTTAAAAGACCTAAACTGCCAAAACTCAGTCAAGAAGAAATAGATATAGATAACTTTATTAGCCCTGCATTAATTAAAGAAACTGATTTTTTTGTTGTTGTTTAAAAACCTTCCAAAAAAGAAAACACCAGGGCCAGAAAGTTTCACTGATAAATTCTAAAAAACTCTTAAGAGAGAAGTAATATGAATGCTTCACAATCTGATCCAGAAAAATAGACAAAAGTGGAACACTTCCCAATACATTCTATGATGCCAGCATTACACTAGTACCAAAAGTAGACAAAGGTATTACAAGGAAAAAACTATAGACCAATATCTTTCATAAATACACACACACACACACACACACACACACACACACGTACATGCTCGAATACATAAATTCAGTCTCAACAGGAACAAATGCAGACTGTAGCAGAGGAGTTTAACTATATGATAGAAAGATGAGAGATGATGATAGATGGATGAATAGTTAGATGATAGATAGATAGGTAGGAGACATATAGATAGATTGATACAGAGAATTCAAGCTATCTTAGAAAGTTGCAATAAAAGAGCTGACTTAAGTACTTTAGCAACTATTTTTTATTAGAAACTCTAATATTAAAGACAGAAAAATTGTATGTACACACTGTACTCTATTTAGTAAATTTCTTTCTTACAGGAATACAGGTTAGCAACTCTAAAACTACTTTGCATTTATGCAGTCTCTAAATTTGGTTTCAGAGTTAAATGGAATGATCTTTCATCTTATTCTCAGCTTTAATCAAGTATAAATCAATAATCACATTTTGACAAAAATTAACTTTAAGAAGTTTCTTGAAAATAGATTCTGAATTTGTTTAATAGAGAAGAAAAAGGCACCACATGGTTTAAATATAATATGGCGGGATTTCCTCAACCACTGCTCAGGGAAACTCCAGACATTAATATGGAATGTTAAACCTGGTTGACAGCAATTTTAGAGGCTGCTGAAAAGTCACTGGATAATGAGCTATTTGTTAAACACGGTCTCATATTAAAGTCACTGGGCTAGCTATAGAAAGACAAATATTTATGTGTGTATTTAATTTAAAACTGGCCGTCACTTCTGAGAAATCTAGCCTATTATTAAAACAAAATTGACAAACAGGAAAAATATATAAAATACTAATATTTTCAATTGCTTAACGCTAAAGCTATTTGGATTATGACACAAGATTTATAGCAAACAGTGTGAGTAATAGAACCAAACTGCAGATGTATAAAATGAGATTAGTTTTTTTGTTATGATGATATCATTAATCGTATTTATTATACACCTAGGGCAATCATTTTTAAAACACACTTCTAATTTGAGAATATGCACTATACAGACTTTATGGTGCTATCAGCATCTTTGTTTTATAAGCCTGTTTCCTCATTCTAAAACCAAATTGCTTTGACAAGATTAAAAGAAAGATCAGTAATTTCTAGGAAAAGCTAACTGATATTTAACTAAGAATATTTTCCATATTAAATGTTGCAGTTGTGACTCACCACAATAATAATGTGTTTATATATATATGGTACAGTTTAACTGGAAGAAAATGAAATAATCAAGAAATGATTTTTCCCTTCAGCCATAAAGAAAATACCTAGAAGTAATATCTAAAACTACATATAAAATGAATTATCTAATAGAAGTTAAATTTTTTAAAAGTTTAAATAAAATCATAATAATCTGTTACTTTTTTTAGAGCTGGGCATAACCTTACCTGCTTGTCGTTTACCTGTACATCTAAACACAGCCTTTAGTAACATATGTGACTATTTCTAGAACCTGATTTCATCCCAGCTTCTTATTTAGTGATCACAATGTATTATGTATATATACATACTTGGTTACAAGTAATAATTTGGCAAAAGAAAATTGCTAATACTTCAGTGGTGAATAAATGTCACCTTCACTAGGATATACACAACCAATGGAGAAAATGCATTTTTAGTTCTCATATGCAGACATTAAGCAGAGGACTGGAAAGCATGCCATAAATACACGGTGCTGTAGAACACATTCTTCTTATTATCTAACATAAAATTATATTTTACTACAATTCATATTGTTAAATGTGCAATAAAGAGAAAGTCAGTATTCCTTTTACCACTTGGTCTACTTTTATGTTAGTTTTAATTTTATTGAGCTATCCATCGGCAGCATTTTTAACACCCCAATAACTCACTTCTGTATGTAAGAAAAGGTTATGAATAGAGAGGAAGCTAAGAGATACTTGCATTTTGGGTTGTTTCAAAGTCATCACCCCCGAAACTAAAATACAGAATAACAAATACATAGTTACCCAAAGATTGCACTTCTTGGTTGTTCAAATAAATCAGGTTTTTCAAATAAGTCAGGTGGCAAGGGGAGATTGGATATATCATAGTACACTGAGACAGGGCTTCCACATGCAGGTAGGAATGCACTTCCTTTTACGGCTTTTGACCTAGGATTATCTGTGTATTTAAAAATAAATATTTCCAGATACATGAAAATATTCATTTAAATTTTATTGGGACTGCCTTGTTTCCAACCCCTCAAATTAGAGCATGAAAATAAATAAGAAAAAGGAAAAAAATCAGATTTAGGTGTATAGGCACTAAATTTTCCTTTTTCAGGCAAATGCGTCCAAACAGTTGGAATTTTTAATGAATTTGCAATGATAAGTCACTTTGTACATGGAGATGTAGCTGCTTTACTTTTCTATTATCCAAAGACCATAATGTATGTAGAAGGAAGCTAATGGTTATAGACCAATTTTTATTTGACTGCTTTATTATGAGTGTGTAGACTTTATAAAAATAGAAATCCCATTTACCTGTGAGTTGCACAGAACAGAAAAAGTTATTTGGATAGAGAAGGTTATGGTTTTTTGTTTGTTTGTTTTTTGATTTTTTTTTGTTTGAAGGTGTGATGGTTTTATAATTCATGAGGGATCAAAGCTTCTCTTTCTGTTGCCCCATTCTTAGCACATTTCTTAAAGTTTTGTTGGCTGCTGTAGTGAGCTATCAAAAAATACATCATGGCTGAAACATGGTACAAGTAAATGTTTTATTTATTAAAAGTCCAATGTAGGTTTGTTGGAGGGTTCTCATTCAAGGGATGACCTAAACACACAGGATTGTTTATCCTCCTGGAGGACATAGAGGTGATGTGCCTCACTTCTGCCCACGTTCATTATATGTCTGCTGAGTGTGCAAAAACAAACACACAAAAATCATGATGATAAATATATAGACTAAATAAACATAGTAAAATTCTGAGATATTAACCCAAGTCCATACCTCTGCCACACACACAAATTTATAAAGATTGCCTGAAGTCCTTTTTTTGGTTCAGTCATCATCAAGGATGTTTTCTATTCTCTACTGACAAGGGAAAGTAAGTGTAGCAGAAATCAAAGTGAAAAGAATTTTTTTTAAGTTAATAAACTAAATTAACTGAGTTTCAAAATGAGAGAAAAATTGGGTTTAGGGGGCTAACTTGATAGGAAAATTATGAGATGTAAGAACTTGGGCTGTTCAATTTCACAAAACAGACCTTAAAAGTTTATTTTCTTATAAATAAGGAATACAATAGCTAAAGAACCAGATGACCCAGTTGACTTATAATAAGTTGTTTTGGAGGAATGAGTAGAAGCATTATTAGAAAAAGAGATATGTTTAGTTGCTTAATGAGAACATAAATAAATGCTCTGGTTCCGCCTACCGTGAGCTGATTCCTGAGAGGGGAGAATTGAAGATAAAAACCCCAAATGGGGGCTTCCCTGGTGGCACAGTGGTTGAGAGTCCGCCTGCCGATGCAGGGGACGCGGGTTCGTGCCCCGGTCCGGGAAGATCCCACATGCCGCGGAGCGGCTGGGCCCGTGAGCCATGGCCGCTGAGCCTGCGCGTCCGGAGCCTGTGCTCCGCAACGGGAGAGGCCACAACAGTGAGAGGCCCACGTACCGCAAAACAAAACAAAACCCAGATGGGTTTGGAGGAACTGAAAGTAAAAACCTTGCCTCAATTTCTATATGAAGTCTTGTGGATGTGTTGAGTTTTGAGAGGGATTTTCCATGCCAACATTGCACATAAATAGAGGCAAAGTGAGTCTAACCAGAGTCTTGAGGACCATCTCCTTTCAAAACCTTTACCTCAAATGCCTTGCATTTCCCCTACTTCCAAATGGAGCATCCACATTTTCCATAGCACATCCTGTTTTAGAGCCACTGACATGTCAGAAAGGTAGTGAAAATATAAAGCAGTAATAAATGAAAAGATAGGATGAGTTTGTTCCCATTGTGGGAGATGGAGAATGTGTTTGTACCAAAGGACTCTATGACTTAATGTTATGTTATAGACTGTTCTCCCTCCAAAAATTCTATGTCAGCTAAGGAAGAATTAGGACAAGCTAAGTGAACACATTAAGAACTGGAAAAAAAACAACTGACTTTACCTTAAAATGGCTAACTTATAATTTAAGATATGAAAATGGGAGTTTTTGCTACAATAAGGTAAATTTCAGAGAAATAGAGATTATTACAGTTCTTTATCCCCAAGTTCATGTAACTGCAAGACTTTTGCTTACTAGTTCATGCAGTTAACTTTTAAATTATTATCTTTAATAACTTATACTCTGTATTAGTCTGCTTTAGCTGACATAACAAAATACCACAGGTTTGGTGGCTCACACAACAGAAAATTATTTTCTCACAGTTCTGGACGCTAGAATTTCAAGATCAAGGTGCTGTTAGCCTGGCTTGTAGATGGCCACCTTCTTTCTGTGTCCTTATATGGCCGTTTCTCTGTGCATGCATGGAGAAAGAGATCTTTGGTATCTCTTCATCTTCTTATAAAGACACCAATTTATATAGTATTCGGACCCCACCCCATGAGCTTATTTAACCTTCCCTGTCTCCCTAAAGATCGAATCTCCAAATGCAATCCCATTGGGAGTTAGGGCTTCAACATACAAATTGAGGTGAGGAAGATCAGAATTCAGTCCGTAAGAATACTCCCAAGATTTTAAAAATAAATTCTGAAAAAATAAAATATTGCCTAATACTATTTCACTCAGAATCAACTGCTCTGAAGATTTGCTCACACCTCATATTAAGATTTATGGTACATTTAAATGTCAGTGAGTCAAGATAACTGACTGAAAATAAAATTTCAATTGTAGATTTATTGTAATTAGTAACATAATAAAATATAATAATGATTGCTTCTGTGAGGATTTCAAATAAAGTTAAACTTTCTTTACAGATACAGTGACCATTGTTATAAAATATAAATGCTAGAATATATCTGTATATGTTGCATTAAAATGATTTAGGTGATACATTTAGAGCATATAATGCTATTTCCTTCCAGAAGTCTACTTTGCAGTGTTTCTCCCATTTTTGTTCCTTTTGAGTGGCTCTTGGAAACCATTATGTCACTCTTTTTGAATTTTATTCACTAACTTGTGGACAATATTTAATGACCAAGTCTAAAGAACAGAGAGATGAAAAAGCCCACCTACCCAATGAAGATCTGCATTTCAGAGAATTTCCTTCTTTGAATTCTGAGTGTCTTTGTCAGGTTCATAGTGCTTTTAAGAAATATTTAAGTTGCTACTGTTCTTCTGAAGTTCAAAATATACTCAGTGGCTATCAACCCACTGATGTACTTTTCTATCAGTATATAGGCATTTGAATTGTTCTTTTTAAAAATTTATTTTTAAATTTTTAAATCTTTTATTTTTTATATTTTAAATTTTATTTTTTTATACAGCAGGTTCTTATTAGTTATCTATTTTATACATATTAGTGTATATCTGTCAATCCCAATCTCCCAATTCATCCCACTACCACGACCCCCCTACCCCAGCTTATCCCCCTTGGTGTCCATACATTTGTTCTCTACATCTATGTCTCTATTTCTGCCTTGCAAACCGTTTCATCTGTACCATTTTTCTAGATTCCACATATATGTATTAATATATGATATTTGTTTTTCTCTTTCTGACTTACTTCATTCTGTGTGACAGTCTGTAGGTCCATCCACATCGCTACAAATGACCCAATTTCAGTCCTTTTTATGGCTAATATTCCATTGTATACATGTACCACATCTTTATCCATTCATCTGTTGATGGGCATTTACGTTGCTTCCATGACCTGCCTATTGTAAATAGTGCTTCAATGAACACTGGGGTGCATGTGTCTTTTTGAATTATAGTTTTCTCTGGGTATATGCCCAGTAGTGGGATTGCTAGGTCATATGGTAATTCTACTTTTAATTTTTTAAGGAACTTCCATACTGTTCTCCATAGTGGTTGTATCAATTTACATTCCCACCAACAGTGCAAGAGGGTTCCCTTTTTCCACACCCTCTTCAGCATTGGTTGTTTGTAGATTTTCTGATGATGCCCATTCTAACTGGTGTGAGGTGATACCTCATTGCAGTTTTGATTTGCATTTCTCTAATAATTAGTGATGTTGAGCAGCTTTTCATGTGCCTCTTGATCATCTGTATGTCTTTGGAGAAATGTCTATTGTTCTTTTTAGATTTTGCTTTTACATTTAAAGATAAGCAATAATCACCATTACAATGCACAAAGTATGCCACGTCTTCAATTTCCAAATACAAGGAAAGAGAAAGATCCTATAGGACTGGGAGGCTAAATTGGCATAAAGCCATAGCCAGAGGACAAGGTATAGAAACAAATAATCAAGTATAACACAATAGAGGTGACATTGGGGTTACTGATTTTTGTAAAATCTTTGTAAGAGCCTACCTGTTCAATATGTTACAAAAAAACAACTTTTTAAGTTGAAATTGGTACCTCACAATGCTTAGAGTATAAGCTATGACTACTGAATTTACAAATAGCAGGTTGTTCATAGTGATGTTGTTTAATCTTACTCAATTCCAAAGGAAAGAGAAAAATTGTTTCAATCTGACTGAATGTATGGAGAACAAGCATATTGTTAGACTTTGAAAATTTGCAACTAAACTTAACATTGAATTACTTTGTGGTTGAGAATCATTCTGTATGTAGTGATAGTCACCCCATCTTAATGCCAGCAGAAGGGAAAGCATGCCTTCACATCTAATTTGGATCTTAGCTTGTTCTATTTCTTACTATAAAAACATCAATTAAGAAACAAAAAACAATTTTTATTGTGAACATCACATATAATGGAGAATTATAATACAACTTGCTGATTAAAAATGGAATGAATGAAATGGCATTATGATTTTTGAGCACAAATTAAAGTTGTATAAATGAAGATGAATGGAAGCCACAGTACTGGCAATAACATCACAATTAGTAATTCCGAAAGCCTATTCCAATTATGTACTATATTTGTAATCAAGCAAGGTATTTGAGCCAATGAGAAAAAAGTGTTATAATATGAAAATTAAAACCATTACATATAGAAAAGCACTTCTTGAAGTGGAATCTATTTTAAAATTTGAATCACCATGGACTCCAATTAACCGGAAGAAATGTTGCTAAACCATTTCCCTCAACTATTATAATTTTCTAATTGAAAACCAAAACTGATTTAGTGAATATTATATATTTAATATCCTTCAAGTTACATGAGGATTGCAACATGCATATGAAAATGTTTTCTGAATTTCCATACCAGTTAAGAGAAAGCAACCTTAGAGATAGAGTACTGACTATATATATCACTTAACTGCCTTATCAGTTCATAGGGTGTTAAAATTGTATGTTTAGAAACTAAAATAAGAAAATAGTATAGGTTTAAAAAGAACAGAAAGTAGATATCCAACTTTAAAAAAAATTGTACATTTAAATTTTCTTGGCCAGGTTCATGATACATTTGAAACAAAGTATTACAGTACGTATTCTCTCTGACTAAGGCTTATAAATATACCACTATAACTTAATTTTTTTTCTTAAAATTTAGATAGAGGATGAGTTTCGAAAATATATCTGAACATTATTAACATAGTTAGAAAGACATGATTCTGTAATACAAGTGTCATTTTTATTCTCACAGTTCATTCTCAAGGGAGAAGAACACAGCAGTGATCACTCGGGTAGAATAAACAAGCTTTAACTATTGCTTTACTTAAGTATGTTATCGCCTTCAAATCACAGATCATTAGGAAATAAAATAAAAAAGCTCTATCATTGATAAAATATCCTAACACAATAGGATAGACTGAATATCGGCCCTCCAAAGAGGCCCGTGTCCTCATCCCCAGAACCTATGAATATGTTACCTAATATGGAAAGAGGGACCTTGCAGAGGTGAATAAGTTAAAGGTCTTGAAATGGGGAGATTATGCTCCTGATGTGTCCTACATGTAATCATGAGTGACCTTATAACAAGAAGGCAAAAAAGTCAATGAAAGAGAAAGCAATTTGCCAACAAAAACAAAGATTAGAATGATGTGGCCAGGAGTCAAAGAAGCTAGCAGTCCCTAGAAGCTGGAAGAGGCAAGGAACCTCCAGAAGGAACCAGCTTGCCGACATCTTGAGTTTAGCCCCTTGGGACTCATTTTGGACTTCTGACTTCCAGAACTGTAGTGTAATAAATTCGGGTTATTTTAAACCATTAAGTTTGGAATGTGATTTGGTACAGCAGCAATAGAAGACTACTACAGCAATAGGTACAATTTTATATCTATTTGGAAATTTACTAATCAAACACATTTAATCTGTCTTCAGATGCAACCAATGGCATAACATATGTGAAATGTTTCTGATAACTGTATATTATTAACTAATACTAAATACTATTAAAACTAATAGTTCTTGCTGATACAATAAGCGGTAGTTAAAATGTTCACCTCGGTGCACAACTCCAGGTGCAGGATTGACATAATATTTCATAAAAGTGGTGCTCCTTGGAGTGGCATAATGGAATATCCTTACAGACGCTCATCACCCTACTGTCTCCAAGCAGCAGATTTAATGTTTTAGTTTCCCAATTCCTTGTACCAAGTTTTGTATTTGTGGTGTCATACCAACTTCAAATAACAGCAAATCTAATTCACCCTGGATTAAACAATAAGGATATTTTTATCTATCATAAGTTGGAAGGCAGTTACTCAATGTGTCATCAAGAAATCTGATTCTTGCTTCCTCTTGTCTCTGCTGTCCACAATGACAGCTATATGCTAAGGCCGTGTCATCTTGTCATTATAATATGGTTATCAATAGTAAAATAGACTATATTTTTCTTTATTTCATGAGCAGTATATAAAAGAGAGTAGCCTCACATACTAATAGAAGTCTTTGAGTCTGATTGAGTCTACTTAGGTTACATGCAAACTCTTAAAGCGACAACAATCCTTAAAAGCAGTCATACATTGTGTTTGAGTTAAACCTTGGTTCCTTAACCAAATATTTTCAAAAAGGTATTAACATGGTTATCACAGGCTTATCTAATTCTGCACCTGGAACTGAGGTTGCCAGCTCTGAGCCCTGTGGGCTGCTTAGAGGAAGAGTGATTATCTGCCCAACATTTTTATGTAATGAAGGCAAGGGAAAGGAGGAATGTACGTTGAAAACAAGTATATGGTTCACTAAAATAAGCTCAAACTGAGATTTCCTCGAAAAGCCTTTTCTTATCCCCTTCTCACCTACCTAGAACTGAGAATACTTTATTCCCCTTAAATTTTGACTAATACCTCATTCCTGATCTTATGCATGCATCTATTCCAGGTTCTTGTCTTATAGTACAAGTCCCCTTACATATGCATAGACGTCACACCCTCATCACATTGTCCTTTAGAGAATTGCGTCATGGGAAACAGGCACTAAGATGCCCAGTAAGTAAATAATCGTTTTGTCCCATGATCCAGAAACCTTGTATTTCCTGTCAGGATAAATACATTAATTAATTAGTTAACACTTTTAGAGGCAAAAATGAGATATAGTTGCAAAAACATGACCTTCTCAAAAAGAAAAGATTAGTGCCCTGTGGGTCAATGTAAATAGGTAGTTGATACGTTGAAAAGTGTTTGATCAATTGGGAAATACATTTTTCTCCACTCTGTTGTCTATAAGGAAGAATTGGGAAGGTGGTTGAAGGCCAATTAACAGAAGGTAGGGTTGAAACAAGAAGCCTGAATAGTGCATTTGTTTTTTGCTCTTTCCTCCAAGCAGCAGGAAACAAATCCAGGAGTCCTGAGAGCCAGTGGAGCTTTGGTGAACCAACTCACTTTCAGAAGTAGAGACATTTTCCATGTGTCCCTTTATTCCTTGTTTTGCTTCTACCCTGATCCCAGGAGATTTAAGGATTGGGGCTGAGACCAAAGTCTGCACCCAAGGAAGACTGAATGTCCTACACAATCATCCAAATATGTTGGAACTTCAGGGATAGGAGGGATTCAAAAGTTTATAGTTCTGTTGGAAACAGACAGCCAACACATGGCTCTGCCCACCTGTGGGCACAGAAATAGATGATGGTGCCGTGGAATGTAGGGTGAAATCCTGATAGGATAGAAATCATGGTGAGAGGAAGATGGAAAGAGTCCTTGAGCCCAGGCACTACCTAGGTACTGGAAAGTGAACAGGTGCATAGGCAAAGAAGAAAAAAAGTCTCTGAGGCTGCTACAGCCATGTCCATAATTTGCCTCCAAACCTTCTCCCCCAAGCTCCAGTACTTTCCAGCCCCTATCTGGGAGATAAAAGCATCTCCTGGGAACTCTGAATGTAACCTTAGGAATGCTGAACTTAACCAATAGGGTAGAGCAAAACTTGCAGTGAAGAAACATAAAAGAGGTTTAAATGACTTGGTATTGTTTTGGTGCTTCTACATATGAATGTATCATAAGAATCGATATGGGTTGTTATATGCCTGTAATTTCCCATCTCATAAGTAACAAAGGGAACATTCTGACAGGTGGAAAGCTGGAGATAGATAAGTGAGTCAATGGAACAAACTCACCTGCCAATAGCTTTGTTAGAATTTAGCATGAGCTTCAGTCAATTTGTTGGACCCTTTGGGTGCTGGGAGTAGAACAGGTTTTTGTGGTGGTAATTTTTGCCAATTGGAAACTTCTGCAAAAACAGTATTCATCCACAGGGATGAAGCACTTATTGGCAGGTAACTTTGGGTGATTTGGACTTGGGGTTAAAGGGCTACTAAACACATCCTTTGATGACATGCACCTTGCGAATGAGCTCCTGTTAAGTTGGAAGCCTCAGCCATAGAAGCCTGGTGACTCTGGGTTTTTGAGTCAAGTTGAAGTCTATGGCTAAGAAGCTAGAAAAGACCCCCAAAACACGTGGTCTAGAGACGATTGTGGCCAACCTATCCCCACCAGCTTCTTGGCTTTACATGAGAAAGTGACAGCAGTCCCTTTGAGGGGAGAAGGTGACATGGCAGGGAGGAAGGAATTATCTCTTTTTCTACTGCCTGATATAAAGCCAACGCTGCTGGCTGTTTTGGAATCCTTGACTCACAGAATTTCCATTAAATGGCAGGGCCTGAATGACTGATACTTAGCTAAGCTGAAAACCAATCGTGAAAGCTACAGTTATTTTAGCCTCAGTACCACATATTCCAAACTGAAAGCAGACCTGGTCATTCTACTCAGGGTACAGAACTCACACTCTGAGACTTGGGCTGATCAAGAACACTCTTTTTGGGGGGACATAGCCATGGAAATGGATCGTGAGTGTGGGTTGAACTGTCTGGGTCAGTTATGTAGATGCACTTGGCGAGGGTCTGTTTTCTGATGAGACGAACTGAAATTTAGGTACTGATAGGGTCACTTTGTTTCTGAGGGAGGGGCAATAACTTCAAGTCAGACTTAACGACTTCTACCCAAGATACCCCCTTTATCTCTAGGTTGGGTAGGCCATATTGCACATACTGCATGAAGTGTGCCCCTAACCTCTCCTGGCACATTAACTAAATTCATAGACTCAAAATCAAGGAAAAATGATCACATTGATTAAAGTCCATGTATCATCTTGTTTGAAGACGAATAAATACTAACAAAATCCTTTGAGAGCCACCTTATCCTATCTAAATTTATCACCAGAAATTGCTATTTTGCATTAGTAATGTTGATCAAACATACTAAAACTAAACCTTTACATAAAAAGTTGTTTCTTGGGCTTCCCTGGTGGCGCAGTGGTTGAGAATCTGCCTACCAATGCAGGGGACACGGGTTCGAGCCCTGGTCTGGGAGGATCCCACATGCCGTGGAGCAATTAGGCCCATGAGCCACAACTACTGAGCCTGCGCGTCTGGAGCCTGTGCTCCGCAGCAAGAGAGGCCGCGACAGTGAGAGGCCCGCGTACCGCGATGAACAGTGGCCCCCACTTGCCACAACTAGAGAAAGCCCTCGCACAGAAACGAAGACCCAACACAGCAAAAATAAATAAATTAATTAATAAACTCCTACCCCCAAAATCTAAAAAAAAAAAAAATTGTTTCTTTTCTTCTTTCTCTTATATAACATGTTGTCTATATCAATAGGCAATTGACCTGCCATTGTTTTTATTCACCATGATTATGGATTGAATGTTCACGCACCCCCCCGCCCCTGCCATTCACATGTTGAAGCCTGTAGATTGGAGAAAAATGCACAGTGTAAGAGCAGTGATTTCCAGTTTTATTCAAGGATCTTACTGAGGACTATAGCCCAGGAGACAGGCTCTCAGATACTCTGAGGAACTTCTCCAAAGAGGTAGGAGAGGATGCAGTATATATATATATGTGATTTTTTTGGCTGGGAAATACATGTAGTCAAGCATACATCTTGGTAAAAGATTACTGCTAATCACAAAAACAGACATCTTAAGTTAATGATTTTAGTGTTTTTCTATGTATGAGAAGATTCAAACATCTGAGGTCCTTGACATTCTTCTTTAATATGCATCTTAACTGTTTAGGGGCCATATATCCAAAACACTGAATGTTTCATTATGTTTTTCTACATCCTGAATTCCCCTCAGGGTGCACTGTCCATGGGTGACGGCAGTAGGTTGCTATTCAATCCCTGTGTAACTGGATGAAGAGTGATGCTTTTTGTTCTTTTTGTTGACAAGCCCTTCCCCCAACATGATGGTGTTTGGAGGTGGGGTTTGGGGGAGATAAATTAGGTTTAGATGAGATCATGAGAGTAGGGCCCCATGGTGGGATTAATGCCCTTATAAGAAGAGGAAGAGAGATCAGAGCTCTCACTCTCACTTGTTGCAGGCAGAAAGAAGAGCTCATGTGAGCACACACTGTGATGATGACCACCTTCTAAGCCAAGAGAAGCTTTGAATGAAAGCTACTTTGCTGGCACCTTGAACTTGGACTTCAGAACTGTGAGAAATAAATTTTTATCATTTCTATACTATCCTTTTTATGGTATTTTGTTATGGCAGTCCAGGCTAACTAAGACAATTATCGATTGCCATCATCTCATCTTCCGCTGTCTTCTCCTCTCCACTGATGACATCTGTTCCAATAAGAGCAATATCGGTTCACAATAACTGGACAGGGATTTTTATATGGAGGGTATTTACATCTAAATCAGGTTACATTATTCAGATTATAGGGTTAATAATGTAACCACAAAATGGATTCAAGTTCTTGATAATTTTGCGGAAATGTTATATATGTATTTTCACTGTTGCCGAACTCAGGTCTGGCTGCTTGCTGCTCGAAAGCCAATACAAGTGTTGGTTGGAAAGGAAACGTTGCTTTATTCAGGAGGCCAGTAACCTGGTGAGAAGGTGGACTCATGTCCAAAAGCCAATTCCCCACGGCTGATCAGGGGGCAAGAGCTTTGAAATGGGTGTTTCAGGGATCTATAGGCAGAGGGAGGGGGCTACGTGTAGAACAGCACAATCAATTCTGACAATCATCTTGAAATTGATTATGCAGTGGTCTGATTAGCATCATCTTGATTGTTTGACGTACAGTTAATCAGCTCCAGGGTTGGTTTGTTCCAGTTACCGTGAGGCCAGTTCTTAGAATTGTGTAAGGTGGAGCAGCTTATGTCATGGCTACAGTGTGGTCATTTAGTTAACTTCATCCACCTGGCGGGGGTGTCCGTATATTCAAAACAGCTCAAAGGATGTGGCTCAGAATATTGTCTATAGCCCTTGAGGAGGAACTAAAGGTCCTTGACTTTGTTTATGTAATTATTTGGTCTTGTTTGACTGCTTTCCTTTGCTTCTGCATTTTCTCACTTCTCTGACTAAATTTATTCTTTGACTAAAGTTTTTTTACAGAAAAGAGGCAGGTGGACAACATGGGGTGGGGTTCTGTTCCTGGAAGGCCCCATAGGGTCTTGCTTGGTTTTATCACTATTCAGAAAATTTTGGCTTTAGAGTTCTAGCCTTATGCTTCAAAAGGACAAGGTTCTAAAGTCATAATAGCTTTAAGCTGGGACTTCCCTAGTGGTCCAGTGGTTAAGACTTCACCTTCCAATACAGTGGGTGCTGGTTCAATCCCTGGTTGGGGAGCTAAGATTCCCACATGTCTTGTGACCAAAACACCAAAACATAAAACAGAAGCAATATTATAACAAGTTCAATAAAGACAAAAATAATAATAGCTATATAAGCTCTTTTGAAGTGTTTTGGGAAGTTTGCTTCTTTGTAGGTTTGTTGTTAAAATGTAAGTTCACAAGAGCAAGAGTGTTTTGTTTTTGTGCTCTTTTGATTTCATGAATTTCTATTGCTTTTTTCCATTTCTTTCTTCATTTTGAAGCCTGTCTCATATTCTAATTATTTTAGAGTTGTTTACATTATTCTTTGATTATCCTTACTTTGAAGAAATGGGTGGCGAATTACTAATGTTTGTGTCCTTCATGGGATCCTGCACAGGCTTCTGTCTATGCTTGCTGAGTGACTGGATTGAACAAAATCAATCTTGCCAAGATGAGTTTCTCAAATTATACTTGTCTCTTCATAGGTTTATTGTGAAGAAGATTCATGTGTGTTTATTGATTTTTAATCAAAGTATTTTACCATAAGAAACAGAATTAACATGTTTTGCTGTGATTATAATCATCTACCTAAATAAAACTATTGGCAACTGGTCTGATTCAGGGAAGAACAAATAATTATGAAACATTTTGATGTATTATACAGCTGATTAGAAAATGACTGACACTATATGTTTTGGTTTAATTACAAATTTCAAATTTTTTTCTTTTTATTATAATTATAGCATATCACTTTCCTTTATTCTCATACAGCAGAATCTAAAATGACTAAAATCTTAATAACTTTCATAATAATTAATTTTGGAACCTATATATATCATCATTCTCTTTTCATTTACACATAGAAATTTCCCCAACTTGGATTAGTATTTAATTTTTGTCGCTCTTTGACTTCAAAGTGCCATTAGACTATTCAATAATAGACAAATGGTGTTTGTGGATGCCAGGCATTCAAAACTATGAATTTATTGCACATGAAATATGCGTTTCCCTTATTTTCAAGAATGTATAGATTTAGTTATGTGTGTTTGCATTCATTAAAAGGTAACAGAAGTAAATCATCACTATAATCCAGTTTTCGACATCTTTACTACATACAACTGCATAAAGATAGGCTTATACACTTTTCAAAGTATAGAAAGCTTCAGCTCACTGAGCCAAAGCCATTGCAGTGTTTTTATTCTACTTTGGGATATTACTTTGGTATTGACACTAAGGAAATAGTACAGTAGAGTAGCTGTAAATCTAATACAGGACACTTATGCTGGTTTTCTACCTTGGAGATATTGTCTCTCTGTTGAAGCTAAAGACGCCAAAAAAAAAAAAAGTCTAAATAAATGTAAGTTAAATAAATTTACTAAGGCATGTCAGTTAACTCTATAGTAACCCAAACTTGCTGCCAACTACATACCCCTAAAAGGAGAGGACTGTGGTTGTTTAGGAAACATAGATCTGAGAATAAAGATATTGGAACAATTTCTTACTGTCTCTGAATTGTGGGTGAATGTGGGAAACTGTGGGTGGGTATAAGATTCCAAAAGGAATGTGGCTGTAAGGCTTAACAAATCTCAAACATATCCAGCAAATACTTCTTTCCAGAATTTCACCCTCATGGGAAAATACAGCTACAGAAATTAAATTATACTACGCAAGAGCACTCAGATTAATAAAAGTTTCAGATGGCTAAGAAAAAGGGACTCAAAAGCCTTAGTTTCCATCTTGAAACTATCAAGTGTTCTTGACCAGACTTGACATTGAGGAATAGATGTTATATACTGAGGCCATATTTTAAGTCTTTTCTGGTAACCAGATTGAAGAGAGTCGTCAATCTGTGAAGCCAGAAGTGGAGATAGCACATATTCCACTATAAGCGTACCCATTAACGAGTCTAAAAAAATCCTTCACATTTATCTATGGGAAGCAGAAAATACAGCCAAAACCCCTTCAAATTGATATTTTAAAAATATAAAAATAAGCCAAATAACATCTTGACAGAAAATGAAAAGATATCAGAAAATGAACATACAAAACATGGAAACAATAGCTTAATATTTCAAAATCATCCAGAAGAAAGCACTTAACATGAGTAGAAAATATTACAATTGGTATAGCTAGCCAAAATTCATACACCTGTCATATCAAGTGATCCAAGTGATCAAGTCGACAAAACTTAGGAAGATTACAGAAGACCTAAAAAACTTAATTAGTAAATATATGTGAAATCCTAAAACTACAGTAATGAAAATATACCTTCTTTTCAAGTGCTACGGACATTTAGCAAACTTGGCCATATATGAAGTCACAAATAAAGCTTCAATATGTTAAAAAAACGAAAGCCTTTCTGAATACAATAGAATAAAAATAGATGTTAGTGAAAATTACCATTAAAGATACCTTGTTCAAAGTGGAAATGCAAAATGAAATTTCATAATTTCTATGAGACCATGTTAAAGATGAAGACTATCAACATCTATGTGATGCAGTTCAAGTGGTGCTATTGATACTGACTGTATCTATTCTTCAACTTCTTTTTCATTACCATTGTTGGTCTTAATCATTGGCATATCCACAGTATGCAGAAAAGCACCTGGCATATAACAGGCATTCAATGACTATTACTGAGTTATCAGTTCTTTATTTAATGGAAAGTAGAAGCAGAAGTACTGAAAAAAAACTAAAAATAAGGCCATCAATAAAAGGATATAGCTACCAGAGTTTAAACCTTCTATAAAATCATTTTAATTACAATATTATATGATACTTACCATAATGAACAGATTTGTATGAAAAATACATGTATGATAAAAATGACATTTTGATATACTTTGAAATGATCTGGGAAAAAAATAGGTGTTTCCCACACTGATCTACATTTTAATACTAATCTGGGAAAGATTATGAATTAAAATCAAATAATTCAACCAAAAATATAAAACTAAATGTGAGCGTATTTTTATAAATTTAGGGTGAGAAATGTTTTCTAAAGAAAGACGTGAATTACAACAATCAAAATGAAAATGTAGATGTATTTTGTTACATGCAATAAAAATTTAAAAAGCAAACAACAAACATATGCAAAGGAACAACAAACAAAAGTCTCATTGGAGTGTGGAGGGTTACAAAATAGCTGATGAAATATTGAAAACCCTTAATAAGCACTGAGCTTACACAATTTAATATAGAAAAAGAAAATTCAGTGCAAATAGTGGCCAAATTTTAACAGATAGTTCACAAAACGGACCTTTCCCAGTGACAAGTATGCATTTAACATGGGATTCAGTCACAGGAAGTCAAGAAATAAATGAATAAACAAATCCCTCATTTTAAGATTGTTTTTACAGCAGTGCTAGTGAATGTAAAAGCCTTTCATATCCATTGTTGGGGAAAGAGAATATGCATTTTACCTCTCAATAGAGTAATCAGAAAAAAAGGCAATTAAAATTAATCAATTCCTTATCCCATATGTTTCACTCTTTGTTATCTACTTTCTAGTAATAGAGGAGAGTATAGGGAAATATGCATGAGGGAATTTGTTGCAACAATATTTTTAGTTGCAAAACCAAATTATTTTATCCATAAAAGAAAAGAATAATTATCTATTAAAAGGAATTAGATGTTCCCTTTAATAGATAATTAAAGGGATGTTCATTATTTATTAAGTGAGAATGTATGATAAGATTCTTGTAAAAGCAAGTAATAGCAACCATAATAATAATAACTGTTCTAATTACACGGTGAAAATTTATTCCTCAGACTTGTTATTGTGGATTATCCCAAACTGTGGAATTTTGTTGAGGAGAATAGAAAGCAGAAAATTACAGTGTACAATAAAATTCTAACATTGACACATCCAAGTAAAAATCCATATGTCTCATTCTCTAATCTTATTACAAAAGATAAATTTGTAACAATGCATGAAAATATCAAATGGGAGAGAAGGAATTAACTAAGAGGCCATGATCAAAATATAGCTGTGTTCTCATCAATTTCTTATCCATAACTTCATAACATAAAGATTTGGGGGAATGTTGTATTAAAGTTACAGTGGGGTACTTAGTGCCATGATTTAATAAAATATCTTTATTTTTATCTTTCTTCTTTCTTTTTCCTGATTTTAAAATTCAGAAAGGTGTAAAAAGTGGGTACTGATTTGAGAAGTATTGGTTAAAAATCACAGTATTAAAATTAGATATTTATAATAACAGTATGACTGTTAATAATTATGGTAACAAATAGCACTTATGAATACTTCCGACGGGCTGAGTAAGGATCTGATAAATCTTTAAGAAATGGGCACAGTGAGAAGGAGGTAATTTTCACACATTTGTCACAGAAATGACTTCTCCAGAGTCCCTTGTCTGACATGACTAAAGCAAGTTAGAATGAACTGATTGAAACTGAACTTCTCACCTGAAATCATTGGCCTACAGTAATATTGATCTCACGTATGCTTCACAGAGAAAGCTTAAGTTGTAACTACTTCACTGGCCTCTAACATCTTGTAACTGAAATCATTGACCAAAGATAAGCATCAGAATTGGCACTATCCACACTGACTAAATTAGATTCTGCGTTTTAACAAGATCCACAGGTGATTTGTAGGAACATTTAAATTTCTCAAGGACTAATCTACCGTCCTCTAAAGATGTGTACTTTGTGATCTGAAAGCATAAAATATTTAATTCTGTGTTATTAGATATTATATAAATATCAAAGCAAAATAAACTTAAAGGCTAATAATAGTTTTGCAGTTAAAATTTTTAGCAAAGTGTGTAAATAATATTTTTCATTTCCTTTTGGATTTTTAAGAGGACATTCAAATACATCATAAGTGATGTTGAAGTGGAGAAATGTTTTCAAAATCAAAGCAAATAGAACTATTGCAGCTATTTGGGCTAAAATATTTAGTAGAGTAGAACTAAGATTAAAAAATCCCAAAAAAGGAAAGTTTATTACACAGAATACATTATGATTGTTGTCAAAAAGCTATGTTTTTTAACTAAATTCAAAACTCAGTGTTTTCTATAAAATGTGTAATAAAAATAATAAATTTCATTTTAGTAACAATTTCTTCCAGTTGTTTGGAGCCTAAGTTACTTATCAGAACACAGAATGATACAGGAAATTTAGTTTATGTCTCTTAATAGTGCCCAGGACACTTAAGCTTTCATTATAGTTTTTTGTTTGTTTTCCTATTTTCAGAGGTACTGAAGCTTGCATTTATACTTTAATTTCTACTGTGTGTAGAATATAATTTATATAATTCATATTTGTAATACAGAAATACACATTTTCCTTCTAATACTTGTTATAGTGACCGAAGCATAATAACATTAAATTTAATAACCAATTATATTATTATTTATATTTTTATAATGGAGAGTATTAAAAAAACATATTTATTCAGCTTTGTATTTTTCTTGTGATTCTAGGATAATATTGATGGCTTATAAATCACACTGACACTGTGCTCTTCTTTATATGTGAACTCCCAGGGAGATCAGAGTTGCATAATCCGTGGTCTTTATGGAAGAACACTCCCTGAGTTATGCAAGGCATGATCTTTGTGTACAAATGTCAGGGCCTTATAAGCTGCTATGCTTCCTCAAGGGATTACAACTGCCTACGTTCTGAGAAAGCACTCAGTCTCTCCAAATGCATTGTCATATATTACCTGTGGCCAACAATTCCAGAATAGCAGCATCCCCAAATATCCTTCAATATCATCTGCTCCTTATTAAGACAGTAGGGGTATAAATATCAATAATACTTCATCCCGACCACGGGTGCCATGTAGACCTGTAAAGCACAACAACTTTCTCTGCAGTATCCTGCATTCATCAACCTTTTCTGTCTTCGTAGCACTACCAACCATATCTTTCCCATGGCCCATCCTCACAATGACCTAGCAATTAACTGCCTGCAGCTTCTAGAAGTTCCCCCATGTAGGTAGCCAGAGCCCTGTCTTCACTGCACCTTCCCTAGAAGGTTCTCCATAACCAACACACAGCTTAACCCTCAATTACTCACGAAGTACCATTTTGAGTTGCCATCCCTCCTCATGCACTTCTATACAGGTTTTTTGGCTTTTTTTTTTTTTTTTCTTTTCTTTTGCGGTACGCGGGCCTCTCACTGTTGTGGCCCCTCCCGTTGTGGAGCACAGGCTCCGGACGCGCAGGCTCAGCGGCCATGGCTCACGGGCCCAGCTGCTCCGCTTGCATGTGGGATCCTCCCAGACCGGGGCACGAACCCGTGTCCCCTGCATCGGCAGGCGGATTCTCAACCACTGCGCCACCAGGGAAGCCCGGCATTTTTTGAAATAATTTACTGAGAAAGTAAGCTCAAGAATAGAATAAACTTAATATCTAAAAGAAAATATTTTCTCCCTTTTTAAGAAAATGTTGCCAGTGATCTTTTGGATACATTATCTATGCATCTGCTTTGAGAACAAAAGCTATAAATCTGATGAAAAAAAATGTCAGACCTGGTAAGTGAGAATGGAAATCAAGTCTGTTTATAGCATGTGAACTAATCTTTGAGCAAAAGTTACCTCATAAGGCATAGTGTATAGGTGTTTTACTTAATTTCTACTTAAATTATTTATCCATATGACGACAATGGTCTTTGAAGAACATTTTTGCTGTATATAGAACTTCATTAATTGGTCTGCTTCTTAGGTCTGCCTCTGCTATTAAAAGATGTTTTGTTTTAGAAATACCCTATGATTTTATTTGACCTTAATTTTTCATCTGTAAAACAACAGAGATCAGTTAATTGATCTTAAAAGCTCCTCCTAGCTCTACCATTTTATAATTTTATCACTGTGTAACAAAGATGTTGACATATGTATAAGTAAGATGATTCAGGCAATAATTTGCATAGGCTTTGGATATAGAGCAGTAGCTACAGTGGCAAAAAGACTTTCAAATTACAACAGAGCTGACTTTAAATAACTTGCCTATTAACTACATGTGTCCCCTTGTGCAAGTTACTTTACTTTTCTGAGATTCATTTTCTTCATCTTTAAATTGGCTAACACATGAGATGAACGTTCTAAGAAGAAAATAAGTTAAATGTATATAAAACAACCCAGTTGGGTCACAGTAACTGTTAAGTCCTTTTCAAGCTCTAAATGATTGTGCCTTTTCAGTTACCAAATTGGTCTAGAATTTGAGTGCTGCAATTAAATATTGTAGTGACACTTGTGACAAGATTTGTGTTTAAGCTCTCAGGTGTGATTTTCCTATCGGACTGTGGTATATTCACCTTTAGAAAAATGCATGTAGATGTAACAGGTTATATGAGACATTTGGTAAAATATAAATATTAAGTATACATATGTTTACATACAAATATTTGTCTTTTGTCATCAGTACTTGTGCACAGATTTTGGGCTATTGTTTTATTTCATGTGTTAAACTTCATGGGTTATATAAGTTTACTATAGAAATGGTCCCTTCTTTTACATAACAGTAATTAAGATGCTCCGAAGGTTACCGTGTTCAATCTTTTGGTTTCACCTTCCCGAAATTGGAAACAGAATATTGTTTATAGAGGTCCTTCACTCCTAAAATTGCATTCTTGCATTTATCTTGGCCTTCAGGGAAAATGCAGGCACATGGATTTAACTTGGTAGAAGAGGACACAACATTTTTAAATGTAATTTTTGTGTTAATGTAAATGCACCCTGAGGACCAAAGGCTGATCCACACTTTAAATCAATTAGAATGGGCAAATTTCAAATTCTAAATACCTCTTTGATTACCCATGGGGAAAAAGCCTTATTTAGTATAGGTTTTAAAATGTGCATCTTAAAACATTTTAAACAATAACTGTGTTAAAAACAAAGCATACTCAAAAATTGTTAGTATTTTAATGATCTACATGGTATATCAAACTCCCCTAATTTTAAATAAATTTGACATTGGCTTATTTGAAATATATATATATATATAAATTATTAAGCAAGACTAACATGATTAACCCTGCAATAGCTGCTCTAAAATATTTATATCAGCAGAGCATTAAGAGCAACTCAATAGTAATGAGGATGAATGAAAAACTTGAGTTTAGGGCTTCCCTGGTGGTGCAGTGGTTAAGAATCCACCTGCCAATGCAGTGGACATGGGTTCGAGCCCTGGTCTAGGAAGATCCCACATGCCGCGGAGTGGCTAAGCCCAAGCGCCACAACCACTGAAAGTGCACTCTAGAGCCCACGTGCCACAATTACTGAAGCCTGCGAGCCACAACTACTGAAGCCTGCATGCCTAGAGCCCGTGCTCCACAACAAGAGAAGCCACCACAATGAGAAGCCCACACACCACAACAAAGAGTAGCCCCGGTCGCTGCAACTAGAGAAAGCCCACGCGCATCAACAAAGACCCAATGCAGCCAAATACAAATAAATTAATTAAAAAAAAAAAAAAACAAACTTGAGTTTAGGAAATTATCTTTAATTCTTGAATTGATTTCATGAAAATCCTCTATCTCTAAAATAAATAGAGCAAGCAGTAAGTTAGTAAAATATTAATTGTTTAACGTAGAAAGACAGGTGAAAATACTTACTCGTATCTGTTTCTTTGTACTATGTTCTATCCAGCCAACTTTGGCCCAGACATTTGAGTTTTTATAGCCATTCATCAAGAAGAATTTTATATATTTTGGTGTGTAGTTTGGATATCAGGAGATTTTCCTGGACTGAATAATTTTAAACTATAAATGTATTCTTAGTTTTGATCTTCTCTTTCTTCATCTCCATCATCAAAACTAATTTTAACATGTCTTGATATATATTGTTATATACAGAATAATACTATGTTGACAGAAAAAAACCTTTAGGAGTTTATAATCCTATGCAGCACTGATGCGTGCACAGCTATGCTGGATATAGAAAACTATCAGGGGATTTCACAATATACATAATATGTAATGGACAAGGGTCTCCAGAGTTAAACAGAATGTTTGAGCTTGATCTGCCAGTGCTATCTAAAGAGAAACTGTCAATATGTGATATTCAGCTACAGAGGGATTTGTGATGACTTGCATTTATCATTATTTGTGCTCTCTTTGGATTCATTGGCATTGCATTCTTTTTTCGCTGATTCTCAATGAAGCTGGTAGTATGCATGTGAGCAGTCCCAAAATTAAAAAAAAAAAAAAAAGTCATGTTTGAGAGTTCCTCTGTAATCAGTAATAGACTTTTTATAATATGAAATAAAACTGGTGTATAAATCTTGAAAATGACATCTGAAAAGAACCCAGATAGGCTGATGAAAAACAAATGGCATCTAATGTATTTTTCACATTGACTGTGGCAGTGATTTATTATGTTGTCTAAGGTACTAAATATACATCATAAATCCCTCCAACAGAAGTCTTATTGTATTCATTCATCTCTTTTCATGAGCCAACATTTCCTCTTTTCATAAACTTCATTATATGAAAAGAATCATTATTTTTTAAATGCCATTTAAATCCAGTGATTTACATTGGATGTAAAACCCCAATGAGAGTTTTTTTTTAAAAACTTTAGTAGAGAAGGTACCCAACTGCAAGTAAATGTTCCATTGAAATGATTTCCTCTCAGTGAGGAAGAAAAAACAAAGTAAAATGTATGGCAGGTCATTGTCCTAGTGTCAGATTCACTCTTGATGACACATGCACCTAACAGAAAGTCGAAAGAGAAAGAAAAATGAGTGTAAAATAACATGGAATATCTGTATATTATACTGTTTAAGTCCAGCAGTATGTTATTTTTGTATACATTCTAATGATAAATTTTATTAACACTTTTATTACTGACCATACTGCTAATATTTCATTCATTTTTCAATGTTTCAAATATACTATTAAATAACATGAAAAACAAAAGCATTAATAAGCACAGAACACAGAGCTTAGGGCCATGAATTTATTACTGTATATCCACTTGTCTACTAATGAAAGAAAATAACTATTTATATCAGAGAAAATGTAAAACATGTTTTTTGAGCTTAACTTGAGAATTATACATCCCAGGGAACTTGTTATGTAATGTATTTTTTCATGGGGATAACATTTTACAAGACAAGAACTAATTATCACTGAATTACTGGATTCAAGGTTGTCCAAAGTAGTGTCTGAACTTGTGTTTGAATCTTTTATCAAAGAGCATTGCCATCAGAAGTTTGCATCGTTTGTGCATTGTTGAATTAAGCTTTCTGCCAAAGAAGTGTGCTCAGCTTGTTGTGTGACTTTTAATATAATTTATGTTATTCTGCACAGTGAAAATGTTTATGGAACTTAAAAGCACTGCTTCTCTTAGATCTTATTTCAGATTTTATAATGACATTTTCAAATTTGAGAGTGGTCTTGATAACATGAGATATAGGAAAGAAAATGGGTGTGGAGTAGAAAGAAATATAAATTAAAATAAGGTAGCGTTAAAATAAGATGGATGGTTAGAGCAAGAGTAGTGTGAAAAGAAATAGCTTACTAAAGAGTTTGGAAGGGTAATAAATTTGAGTTTGAATCCTGAATTCTAAATTTTGTATTAAAATATGTTATATTCAGATTTAATACCAGATTTTAGTATTCTTGCAATAACAGATATGAAAATCTAATTCTGAAATTAAACAAAATCAAAAATAGACTGCTGTTTATGGATTGATTTTTTTATACAATTTTTAAAGGTTACTTTCCATTTACCGTTATTACAAAATGTTGTCTGGATTCCCCATATTGTACAATACATCTTTGAGCCTATCTTATACCCAATAGTTTGTGCCTTCCACCATCTCCTCACTCCTGTGTTGTCCCTTCTCCCCCTCCCCACTGGTAACCATTAGTTTGTTCTTTATATCTGTGAGTCTGCTTCCTTTTTGTCATATTCACTAATTTTGTTGTATTTTTACAACAAAATAAGTTTGTTGTATTTTTTAGACTCCACGTATGAGTGATATCATACAGTATTTGTCTTTCTCTGTCTGACTTATTTCACTTAGCATAATGCCCTCCAAGTCCATCCATGTTGCTGCAAATGATGGAATTTTGTTCTTTTTTATGGCTGAGTGGTATTCCATTGTGTATATATGTATATACCATGTCTTCTTTATCCATTCATCTGTTGATGGACGCTTAGGTTGCTTCTGTATCTTGGCAATTGTAAATAATGCTGCTCTGAACATTGGGCTGCATGTATCTTTTCAAATTACTGTCTTTGTTTTTTTCAGATATATACCCAGGAATGGAATTGCTGGGTCATATGGTAGTTCTATTTTTAGTTTATTGAGAAACCTCCATACTGTTTTCTACAGTGGTGCACCAATTTACATTTCCATCAACAGTGTATAAGGGTTCCCTTTTCTCCACTTCCTCACAAACATTTGTTATTTTTTAAGGATACCCATTCTTACAGGTGTGAGGCGATATCTCACTGTGGTTTTGATTTGCATTTCCCTGAGGATTAGTGATGTTGAGCATCTTTTCATGTTCCAGTTGTTCATCTGCATTTCCTTTTTGGGACAGTGTCTGTTCAGTTCTTCTGCCCATTTTTTAATCAGGTTGTTTGTTTTTTTGATGTTGAGTTGTATGAGCTGTTTATATATGTTGGATATTAGTATGGATTGATTCTTGAATGGAATATAAATTTAAGAAGATCCCAGAACTGAAATAGAGTGCTAAGCTTCTACATGAAACTTGGCAGCAAGAGACTAAACAAAGCAAATGGATTGTGAGTGAAAGTATACTTTATAGAAATATTTAAAATATTTTAAAAATATTTGTATCACTTCAATCTTGAGCATTTGTCTTGGAATATGTTTTCAAAAGTTTACTCTCCAAGAACATTTGTGAGTCATATTTAACATATTTATGCTGCTTATCTACGTTGTGTTGGCAATCATTTTGTTCCTTGGATTAGGAAATAGAGAATAATTTATATGTCATAGATGCCGACGTCAAGATGCTCACAACTGAAAAGGGAGAACAAATTGCATACATAATACAGTATAACAATATAACTACATTACTTAATGTCTATTTTATAAGTGAAAGATGTCATGTAATTACAAGCTAGATTTCTAACTAGCTCTAATATCAATTGCATAAATCTATAGAGAATGCGCAGGTCAATTTGATAGAATATATTAACATGCAATGGATATTTGGTGAAAAAAATGTCTCAAAAGTTGGTGACGAGGAACATTCATTGATTCCTGAAAGAAGTGTTGAAACAAAGATGTATTTTTAAAATAGAGTGAGAAAATGTTATGCAAAAAGATTTAGTACTATTACTGCAGTGACAAAGATTATGTGACTTTAGACTGTGGAAATCAGTAGAAAGCAGAGTAATTAATAAATATATCTTTCAAACGTTAGACAAATAAGTACACTAAAAAGACACACAAAGCCTTCTTATCTAAAAAAAAACTTCTTATACTTTCTTTACTCAGACCTGTATGAGCTGATAAGAGTGACATTCAAACCTGACACTGAAACATGGAGTCTTGGAGATACTACCTGGGTAAATTAGAGTCAAATACAGAAAGAAAGCTTATGCCAAAATACTGCTAGCTGAAAAGCACATAGTGTTTATTGTCAGTGAAAGTACAAGTTCATCATTGGAGGTTGTTAGAAAATTTCTCTGTGTCAGGCTTAATTTCTCTTTTCTCTAGATACTCAAGTTTTTAAAATAATTTTTAGTGCTCTCAACCAATGAGTCAGGCAAAACAATTGTGAATATAACAATGGTTATAATATTGGGTATGTGTTCATACTCATATTTTTGTGTTTTGTGGGCTCCCTGGGCGTTACAAATTACTGTCTTAAAATTACATCCTTTAACAAATCTTACAAAGCATTCTGTGAATCTGAATCTCAACCTAAAGTGGTTAGCTAATCTATCTACAATTATGGTCGCCTGAGTTAAAGGACATATTGTCTCCCCAAGTAATATATAATTGCATCATACTAAAATTGGAACTCTGAAACTTCCTATTTCAAATTTGCAAACTTCTTAATCCATTTCTGTTATTTTCAAAAAACTGAAGCTCTTCATTTAATCTGAGAATTTAAGGTAAACTATCAAAAATAAATCATTTCCAGTTCTGTGAGATGGAAGACCTAGACGGCAAAATCTCGTTTTAGAAAGCTACTCCTTGCTCAGGAATGAGTTCCTATGCAACTATGCATCAGGCATTTTGCATCTTACTGCTCAGTAAAGGGTTAGGTTTCATTTTTCCCTTAACCAGGTCCTGGGCCATTCTTCCCTTCCCCAGCGATTCCCCCTTCCATTCCATACCTAAAATGCCATTTCTCTGAAATGGGCCAAAACGTTGTTTTTTTGGTTCAATGCGTCAGACACTTTACTTATGACATTTTATTTACTTTGGTAAATAAACACATTGTGCTCCCTAAGATTTAAATTGCAATGCTAATTTTATTTATAACCTGGTTAAATAGTTCACGAGGCAATGCTAGTAATTAATTTTTTTTTCCTCTGGTAGTTTTTAAATATTTATGGTTCTTGTGCTCTGGCCCACCTTTTTATAAAAAAGCAGTATTTTACACAAAATGAAAATTAAACATAGTTGAAAGTAAACTCCATATTAGGCTGTGTACTTTTATTTGAGCCATTTACTGGCTTTTCATTGAGGGTTGACCTACCCTGATGCTGCACTGTTTAAATTATGTATTCATGGCAGCAATGTCCTCCAAAAGATCAATATAGACAGCTAACGTCTCATTTCTTTCTAGCCCATGCATACTACAGAACACAAATGTTATGATAGAAGCCATCCTAAGTAGAATGCTGGTGGGGGAAGAGAGAGGCGGTCAGACTGCCTCAGTAATAGTCTAAAAAGAAAATAATGTGATTTCAGTTAGGAGAATAATAGAATACTGCTCCACAATTCTTCTCACCAAGAGCTAGAACATTCTACTGCAGAAGTATGTTTGGATGAAGCTGAAGAAACATATGTATATATTTCTTATTTTGTGTGTATACACACATATGTATAAATGGATGAATGCATGTTAAGGTTTCCAAGATATTGTGAACTCCTGATTAAGTGCTATAAACAGTTTGATGTTCTAAGTAATGGTGTAACCAGGATTAGAATACCATTCAAATGTTTTATGCTAGCCTATTGCATAATTTAGAATACAAGAAAAATAATAATTTTAACCAGGGCTAATTCTTTAAATATGGAAATATGGATGAATAGAGAATAAGCAAGGAAAAATATTTTCAATAAGAAGTTCAGGAGAGATGTCTAGATGCTGAACTCTTGTACATATACTGCTACTTATGTATAAATGACAGAGTAGATGATAGGTGATAGATAGATAGATAGATAGATAGATAGATAGATACGTAAATGATGGATAGACAGACCTCAGTATTTTCGTTCAATATGAAAGAAAAAGGAAAGGAATTAGGCCATCTGCCCTGGCTTTTCCCACAAGACTAGACTGAAGGATGCCGGCAGTTTGGATCTCGTGAACTTTGAGCTTAGCCAACAGAAATGAAATGTCTCTTTCTCTCAGCTACTGTTCAAGACAATTATAGTCAGCCAGGTTTGGATCATGGTTTCTACCTTCAACCAGTTACTATGATTAGGAGGCAATCAACAGCACAGCTTCATTTCGGAATAAAATATTGGATTCAGAAGGAAGCAATTTGACACCCCCCCCCCAAAAAAAAAATTGGGGGTGGTGGTGCTACTACTTTCCAGAAGAATAAAATGGTGCTGGGTATAAAAATAATTTATTCCTATTAGAGGTATGTTAACCTAATAGGAAATCCACACTTCAGAAAACCAAAACCCTTAATTAATATTTAACTATGAACGGGGGCTTCCCTGGCAGCGCAGTAGTTGAGAGTCCGCCTGCCGATACAGGAGACACGGGTTCGTGCCCCGGTCCGGGAAGATACCACATGCCACGGAGCGGCTGGGCCCGTGAGCCATGGCCGCTGAGCCTGCGCGTCTGGACCCTGTGCTCCGCAACGGGAGAGGCCACAACAGTGAGAGGCCCGCGTACCGCAAAAAAAAAAAAAAAAAAAAAAAAAAAAAAAAAATTTAACTATCAAAACCTACTCACTTAAAGTAATATTCTCTTCATTAATACTGACTTCGATTTTCCAACTTTGCCTCTATTTATGTGTCTTTCTTTTTCTAGTCTTTCTTTCCCTTCTTTCTGATAGTCAACAATTATTTCTCATATGGCTTTGGTGATAAATATCATGACAGGTATAGAGCCCTGTGGTAGGCTGAGTAATGACCTTCCAAAGATATCCACATCCTAATCCCTGAGACCTATGCATATGTTTATTACCGTATATGGCAAAAGGAATGTTACAGAGGTGATTGAGTTAAGGATCTTGAGATGAGGAGATTATCCAGATGAGCCCAGTGTAATCATCTGGGTTTTTATCAGAGGGAGACAGAAGGGGTCAGTCAACAGTAAGAGTTGTGAGCATAAAAGAAAGAGTTGGAAGATGCCAGAAATGGGCCATGAGCCAGGGAATGCAGACAGTCTCTAGAAGCTGGGAAAGACAGGGAAACATCTTCTGAAGCCTCGAGAAGGAAGTCCCAGGCTAGCACTTTGATTTTAGACTTTTGACCTTCAGTGCAGTGAGAAAAAAATGTGTATAGGTTTAAGCCTCAGAACTGGTGGTTATTTGTTACAACAGGGACAGAAAATGAATACAAGTGTTGCCAAAGGAGAGTCAGGGAGACAGGATTTCTTTCTTGGCTCAATGGTTGGAGAGTGAACTGGAAAGAAAATTAGAATAGTACTTTGAATGGTTTAAAGGATTTTATTTGAAGTATATTGATGGGGTTGTATTCTTCTGTTCCTAAGACCTTAATAATCAAAGACTGATATGTGCAATACTAGTTTTGAATGATGAGTGATATAAATTGGCTATCGGTAGGAATTCAGTATGTCACCTGAAAGAATCAGTGCAGTAATGAATGAACACGTAAGAGTCTTGTCATAAACTAATAGAAGTACCTTGAGAATGGGAATCAGTACCATATATAGTGGAGGTCTTTGAATATTAGACTACAGAGTGCACTGTAAAGCACAAACAACTTCGAAGACAATGAAAGTAGGACACTAGATAGCAAGACCCATTTACTTATCAAAATCACATATCTGAGTCTTAGTTTTCTGATTTGTGAACTGAGAAGATGGAACTAGTTGTTCTGTATGGCATTATTTCATATAAAGTAGAAAGATAATGAAGGCCCTTTGGGCATGGAACTAATTAAAAGGTTTCACTTATCTAATATTAGTGAAAGAATATGATTGAGAGTATTTCTCAGTCTTTAATGGGTATGTGATTTATCCTGATAGCTTAATAAACAGATTTTGAGTTAGTAAGTGTAGAGTGTGGCTCTGAGAGTCTGCATTTCTATCAAACTCCTAGGTTATGCTGAGAATTCTGTTTAAAATACAGATTATCAGGGTTTGCCTCTTTAGTGTCTATTTCATTGTCTGTCGTGAAAGCACTGAGCCTGCATTTTTTATAAGTGTTTCAGGAAATTCTTACAGTCCCAAGAAGTTTGGAAATCATAGTACTAGGGTATGTAATCCATATATTTGACCTACTAATTACTAATCAGGCAAAATTGCTTTAAAAACACTGAAACATCTATTACCAGCATAGACATTAGGCAGTAACTGATCAGATTGTGTACGCTCTGAGAAAATATACTGAGCCTGCATTTTTTTTGTTTTCTTTGGGGTCTAAGGAGAAAAGTTAATTAAAGCTAGCAAAAAATGTGAGAGGAAAACTGTCAGGAAAAACAAAAGAATAACACAACTGAAGCAAATATAAGTTGCCACAGACTTTTAAATGATATTTTTGATTGAGATACTAAACTTTTGATTAAACATTTAGATTTGTGTTTTTGTGTATGTGCACGTGTGTGTACACACACACATGTACACACAAACCCTCACTCCCAATGAATATTCTCAAACTTTTAAAATTAGGGACAAAAGCAAAAATATGCAACTAACTGTGTTTTATTTTTCTCATATTTAGTCCTTACAAAATATATACTCATACTTACTGATTAATATAATGTAAGAAAAAAATTACTTTCAACAGAAAATAATTAGAATTCCACAGTGTTCTTTTATTTATTCTCTTAACAGCAATATCTGTTTTTCCTCTTCTTGGTTGTGGAAAGAATGTAAAATAGCCTGTGCTTAACACAAATCTTTAGGAAAAATGGATATTGTTTTATACCTCCAGGCTCATAACAGTGGAGGGAATGCTGAGTGAATGACTCATCCTTGGTTTAAAATGGCCTTTTCCTCTTCCTGGGAATGATGATATGTGTTGCATGCTTAAGAGGATAAGTACTTAAAAGCACAGTTTTATTTGTGTCCATTATTTTAAAGTCTGTCTTCTTTTCTATTATAGGTTAAAATTGGAAACCTAAAGTGTAGTTTCATTTGGCCTGGGATTTTTAATCCAGGAGTGGTATTTTGTAGATTAATCTATACTTTAAAAATATTTTAGGACCATGGCAGTGTCTCTTGAGTGCTTTGCTTATATTAAAAACTAGCATAAAATATCATCCGTAAGAATAGGCAATTTCCTTTACTTACAGTTTGGTCTACTTCCAGATGTGTTAATGTCTTATATTATCAGTCCTGCTGTCCAAGTCATATCAGAATCACAAATGGGCACATACAGATAAATCATTTAAAGTAACTGCACCTAAGAGCTCCTCTCCCTAGCACTAAAATACTAATGATGCCCAATATTACACTACTGTATTGACTTTCAGGTAAGATAACCACATTTTAAAATTTAATTATTCTTCATATTACCCCTAGCAACTTGGTAAGGAACAGTTGTTATTAGAGCTGCATTTAAACTGGAGAATACATGTCAAAAAGACTAAGTTTATCAGCATCTTTAGCAGAAACAGATATAACAGCATCTAACACCAGGTAGTGCCATGAACCAAATCATTCTGCCTTACGAAAAAGGAAACCCAGAAAATAATTTTATTTAGAGATATTAAAATGCACTATAAAGTATCCTTGGAAGATAGTTTGCTGTTTGAATAATGAACATCACAAGACATTTTTTATGACACATTATCCTGGATGAAAGATCCCTGTAAACATAACAACAACCTTTCTATGACAATGGGTATCTTAGGGTTTTTCAGCAACTTGAGGATTAAGATGACAGGACATCTAAGAGTAATGACGCATGATTGGAAAAGTAACAACTGTCATTCATATTAACCAGCATATAGGAATATACGGTCATTTTTGATATTAAGACAATGTTTATGATTTTGTCTGGGTTCAGCATTGATTGTAAAACAATCTGATATTTCATTTGATCTTCATGGCCACACAGTGGCCTTGTCTGACATTAGTGTTCTGTGAAAATGTTTATGTTAAACAGAACATAAAAGCTTAGCCGTGTCCACCTGACCAGGTTCTAACAAACCCAGGCCCCACCAATAGTGTCAGGATAGTTTCTGGCTGTCAGGGGCTACGCTTCTTTCTCACTTTTTTCAGTGATACATGTGCATTCCTGGAATATATCCTATTTGTTCATGATGTATTATTCTTTTGTATACATCACTGCATTTCATTTGCTAATATGTTTTTTATTACCATTTATTTTCATGAGAATTTTTGGATGGTAATTGGTTTTCTCATAATAATATCCTTGTCCAGTGTCAAAAGCAAGTTCTTATTGGCTTTACAGAATAAGTTGCAGACCATCCCCTATATTTTATCCTATTAAACAATTCATGTAAGTTTATATTTACTTACATGTCCATAAAATGTGAAAGCATTCAAAAGTGAATCTACTGTTTTTTCTGGTTTATTTTGTGGGAATGTTTTATATCATACATTGATTTCTACTTTATATAAGATTGTCTCTTTATCTGTTTTTTCTTTGCTTTAATAATATTTCCCAGGGATTTGTTTGTATTATTATTAGTGTTAAATTGTTGGTGTGATGATGTCTATAATATTCTATATATGTTTAATATTGCAGGGTCTGTAGTGGTGTCTATTTTCATTACATATTTTAGTAATTAGTTTTTGTCTCTGTTTTTCTAGATAAGCCATGCTATGAATAAATTGATTTTGTTAACACTTTTTAAATTGGCTCTGCTTGTTTTCTTTATTGTACATTTATTTTTTTATTCTTTTTTTCTTGTCTTTATTTTATTATTATTCTCATTACTTTGGGTTAGATTTATTGTTTTTTCCCTGCTTTATCAGATGGAAGAATAGATAATTTATTTTTAGATTTTCTTTATTTCCTAATATGTACATTTAATGCCACAAATTTGTTTGTAATTTCTGCTTTAGCTAGAAAGATATCGAAATTTTAAACCTATATGGACCAAATAATTTTAATTTTCCAGTGTATTTAACTACCATTTGATCCAGCAGTTCCACTCCTTGGTATGTATCCAAAAAAAATAAAAACCCTAGTTAGAAAAGATATATACACCCCTAGGTTCATTGCAGCATTATTACAGTAGTAAAGATATGGAAGCAAGCTAAGTGCTTGAATAAAGAAGATGTTATATATGTATTGGATATATCTCCTCAGACAAGAGAAATATAAGCAAAAATAAACAAGTGGAACTACACCAAACTAAAAAGGTTTTGAATGGGGATATTGCCAAATACTAAGCTCTGTAAGATCAATTATTTCCATTCAGCACTTTTAAACATTTCACATATTTAAACTTTTTTTTATTTTCATTTAAAAATTAGACCTCAGTATATTTGTAAATCCTTTTAAGTTTGCATATCTTCATTTCTACCCAGTCTCCCATCCTTCGCCCTCTAATTTGGTTTTAAGAATTTCTTTGTCTTTTTTTTTTTTTTAGCAAATGAAAGGCATATTAAGGTATACCTCAAGTTTTTGTGTTTTTCTTCTTTATACTTTTTCTTAGGTTTTCACAGAATTTACTGGGTCTATGAATGGATTTCTAATACATTTGGAAATTTTCTTAACCACCATCTGTTTATTGCTTTTGTAACAATCTCTCCTTTTTTTCTTTCTAGGCCACCAATTATACATATCTTCGGTCTTTTCCCATTAGTGTCTAACTTTTTATTTTTTCATTCTCTTCTGGGTGTGTGCTTTAATTGGTAATTGAAGGTATCAGTGTACTTTCCCATTCACTAGTACTGTATTGTGCTATTGTCATCTTCTATTAAAACCTGCTAATGAGGTTTAATTGTGTGTGTGTGTGTGTGTGTGTGTGTGTGTGTGTGTGTGTGTGTACACATAAATAAATTCAGTCCTATCATTACTATTTGAATAGGGTCCTTTTAAGTTTCAATCCTTTGAAATTCTTCATCCTTCTCTTTTTCTATCTTTGTTTTTATTTTCTTATACTTAATATTCAGAAATTTTAAAATCCTTTTTCAGATAATTCCAATATCTGGATTACCTGTGTGTCTGTTCTTTCTTTTTTTCTTGATTATTGGATATACAGTCCTTTGGTATTCATATACATATTCTATCCATTGCCAGGCATTAGATATTTTTTAAAATGTGGTACACCAGAGGGCTCATCATGCCCTATTCTTGGGTGCAAGATGATAGATATAATCCATTCGAACAGGCTGTATTGGATAAAAAACTGGATAAAAGCCCCCATTGAGGCTCATTCTGCCTTCTACTCACCCTGGATTCCAGCATTTTAAAAAATGAGTCTGGTATAGTTACTAGGGCCCCTTTATCTGATGGGTCATCATTGTATTGTTATTTTATACTACTGCAGAAACTTTTTCTCTGCTTTTCAGAAGCTTTTTCTGTAGTTTTTTCCTCCCATCCCATGGAGTCCCAGCGTATGTCAGAAATTCAGAGGGGAAAGTGATCATGTGCTTGAGCCACTCAAGTCTCCATCAGAAGCTCTCTTTATACCTTTATGCTGCTCAATAGCCCTCTGCCTGTTTTGAACTGTGCTTTGGAAAGAATCATCAGTCACTTGGCCGTGTTTGGAAATGGCACATATACCTGGGAGTAAAAACAGCTCCAGAAAGTCAGCTTCTTTCTCTGAGCTTCTTCCTCCTCTAGAATCTGAGCCACACTAGATCTTGTTAAGCAGCTCTCTGTTGTGTTTGAATAGATGTTTTCTATATGTTATCTGGCTTTTTTAGTTTTTCCAGGTGGGAACATTCATCTGTGGACAGATATTCCATCCCAATGAGAAGCAAAATGTATGTGATATTTTTTATTAAGTACTGACTATATGACAGACTCTAATTAGTGAAGGGTAGTTGCTATCCCACTATTTGCTACTAATCTGAGGGATTCTCACCTTCACTCTTCAGCTTTTGATTAAAAGCAAGAGCTCAGAGTAGTGTAATACAGGGAGTTTTTTCTTTATTTGTACTGTTCTTTGTTTTTTGGCTCTAAGTATCTCAGACACATGAATATACTCTTAAATATGATCACAGAATAATTTTTACTGAATATTGCAAATTTAATTTAGAATGGAGGATTTCTAATTAGGAAAATTCTGTAGTATGACTGTAATGTACAGCTGGTGTGGAGAAAATATAATACTAATGAAGATGGTGATGATTGTATTAATGATAAATTATTTTTACATCTTTATTAGAGTATAATTGCTTTACAATGGTGTGTTAGTTTCTGCTTTATAACAAAGTGAATCAGTTATACATATACATATGTTCCCATATCTCTTCCCTCTCATCTCCCTCCCTCCCACCCTCCCTATCCCACCCCTCCAGGCAGTCACAAAGCACCGAGCTGATCTCCCTGTGCTATGCGGCTGCTTCCCACTAGCTATCTACCTTACGTTTGGTAGTGTATATATGTCCATGCCTCTCTCTCGCTTTGTCACAGTTTACCCTTCCCCCTCCCCATATCCTCAAGTCTAATCTCTAGTAGGTCTGTGTCTTTATTCCTGTCTTACCCCTAAGATCTTCATGACATTTTTTTTTCTTAAATTCCATATATATGTGTTAGCATACGGTATTTGTCTTTCTCTTTCTGACTTACTTCACTCTGTATGACAGACTCTAGGTCTATCCACCTCATTACAAATAGCTCAATTTTGTTTCTTTTTATGGCTGAGTAATATTCCATTGTATATATGTGCCACATCTTCTTTATCCATTCATCCAATGATGGACACTTAGGTTGTTTCCATCTCCGGGCTATTGTAAATAGAGCTGCAATGAACATTTTGGTACATGACTCTTTTTGAATTATGGTTTTCTCAGGGTATATGCCCAGTAGTGGGATTGCTGGGTCATGTGGTAGTTCTATTTGTAGTTTTTTAAAGAACCTCCATACTGTTCTCCATAGTGGCTGTACCAATTCACATTCCCACCAGCAGTGCAGGAGGGTTCCCTTTTCTCCACACCCTCTCCAACATTTATTGTTTCTAGATTTTTTGATGATGGCCATTCTGACTGGTGTGAATTATTGATATCTATAAAGTTCCAGGCACTGTGAATATTCTTCTTTTGGTATTATTTTAATTATTTTTCATATCATTCCTTTAAGATACATATGATTATAACTCACACTTTCAAATGATGGGACTAATATTTACAAAAATTAATGTACTTCCCATAAGGGATAGAATCATTAAATAGTGTATTTCAGATAGCACCCATGCACTAATTCCACGCACCTTTGACAGACTGTTCAAAAATAAATTCAGGATTAGTTTCTAACCAAGGAAAGGGATGTTTTGTGTAACACATGTTCTATATTTCTAGAAACCTTTAATAAGGTGCCCAAGTTCAGCAGCTTTATTTTATCAGAAAGCTCCATTTGTGTGTTCTTGAGCAGAAGCTAAATCCAGAGGAAAATGGTAAATGAATGAAGTAACACTCTCCCCTCACAGATAGCAAAGTGCACATTCTAAGGAAGGAGATTTATGGAGGAAAAAGTCAAATTCATTTAACTAAATGTATACAAAATTTTGAATAATATTCAGAACTTACCTATCATCCTTACTACATAATCACCAAAAATACAAAGATGTTAAATCTAGGGATTTGAAGAATCCCAGAGCACTCTAACTTTGTACTAAACAACATGATCTAAACCACTTCCACTTCTGTTCCCTGTCAGTCAGTGTTTTGTGCTTTAGTGCAGAGGTACCTTAAATCGTGTTATAGATGGTAAACCTAATGTAATAGAAACTTCCAAAACTTCACACAGTGTAAGGAACATTTTGTATCCATTTATTTGTCAGACCAAGACGCTTACATGAAACTCTTCACAATTATTTGGAATTTTTTGCCATGTTTTTTCAAAAATTGTTTGATAACTTCTTACGTGTGAAAGGAATTAATTGGCAATTGCTATCATTTTAAAAAAATTACTAGTTATATTCTTACTATTTTTAAAGAAACCACTTCCCATGTAAGAATCATTTTTTTATTAGCCTTGAAAATTATATTAAATAGCAATTTGAAGAAAAGGCACCTGAAAGTCTCCTCCCAGAATGTTTAATAAGACAAAATAATAATAATAAAAAAGAATTTGAAACATAATGCACAATTATCTAAATATGGAGAATTCCCTTATTTTTACAAAATCAAAAGTTTCCATTACTTCTTTCTATTATTCACAAGAGATGTGAACGAATGCAAAGATTTTGCACATCTCACTTTTGACAGAGGTCAGGTCTACATTCCAGCCACAAGGCCCCAGGTCCTACTGAGAATGAAATGTGAGCACAGAAAGCTCATTCTTGTCTTCTCTTGGACAGCAGCTCTGCAGTTTTTCTGGTAGTTTGAATATTCTAAAGGATTATACTGAAGATGGGAATTTTCTCAGGTGGTTATTTGTTCTGTTTTCATCAGACACACTAATATACAAACCAGAAAAAGTTTAGAAGTATTGGTTTCCCTTATCAGCTAGTATCTCTATTTAGGACGTATAGAAATGGTTTGCAGAAGTTTTCATTTGTGATAGAAAGAATTTTTCCATTTCTTTTGTAGTAAGCTACCTGCAATTTTCTTGTATTAGTTAAACTCAGTTTAATGGATTATGAAATAAAATACAGTTATTTCTTGGAAAAATAATTTCCTTTTTTTTCAAAACAGAGGCTGTATTGGTAATCCTCACTAGCTATCAGCAGCAATAACAGTCTTAGAAGGAAAGGTTTGTCCCAAAGAGCAAAACTTAGTATTAATAACAACAACCAATAAAAGGTACAAAAGGCCCCAGAAAAAGCTATCATACTGCAGTATTGATAGTGGGAAAGCACATAATTGTCTCCTTGAAAGCCTTATCAGACCACATATATTAGCTCACATAAAACTGTCCAATTAGGTCAAGATCCAGAAAAGGAAACATTTTCTCAAAGGCATTTTGGTAGTTAAAATAAAGTCAGTAAAATAATGATCTTAATCTTATTAACACTGTAACTCATAATCCTGATGACGAGAGAGTGTTTGCTCATAAAAGTAAGGCAAAATTATATTTAAATATTTTCTAAATTTTTCTCTTTTAAAAATTAGTTGATTTGTTTTATTATGATTATTTTTTATGATAATCAGCTATGCAGTTTTTATTGCACGTTTTTTAGCATGAATATGAGTAAAATCCAAGTCTCAGAACATTCAAGACACACACAAATGTGGCACAAAAAATTCATTTTTTAAAGATGATTTTTGTTAACAATACTCGTTCAGAGGCTCTGACATAGCATACAGAATTACATTTTAAATAGATAAAATAATTTTTTGCTTTAATTTGTGTTATATTAGGTGAATTTTGCATTGTGTGGAGCTCCCACTTACATCTTAGCGTAGCAGCAGCCTCTAAATCACTTTTTGTGCCTGTTAGCTGTGCACAAAAAAAGCATCATTTATGGCAGTGGGTATGGGCATCTGGCTCTATTAAATCTGATGTATCATAGATGCACTTAACTTTTGGGAAATGTTTTTAGGTGTAAAGCACATGAAGAAGATGCCTTTTCATTTAAAGGGGAAAAAAGTATCATGCTCATTGGTTTAAAGTTCATATGTATGTGTAAATGTGTATATATCATAAATACTTACAGACTTTGAGATGCTATGTTATGTATTTAAAATAGATTTTTGTTCTCCATTAAGAAATCATTATTGTGAAAATTTGTCTTAAAGAGTTTCTTTCTAACCATTCATAACAAAATTACTCATATTATCTTGTTTCAAAGATTTTATTCCTAGTTTTGTTTATGGTTACAAACATTCTTAATAATTTTAGAAAATAGCATATGACAAGATGTAAAGCATAGAAAAGAAAAAAAATATTTGTAATGACATATTTGAAGTGTTGAAATGATACATTTTATAGGAGATGTTATAATAGGCATCCATTTTTATGTATTTCTGAATATCCCAGATGAGGACTAAGTTGCAGATAAAAAACAACATTGCAGAAACAATTTATCAGCTTTTTACACTCTCTAACCTACTTAGTGTTACTTAGATCGATCACTACGTTTATATTCAGGCTTTAAAACAGAAATTCTAAGACTAAAAACACAAGACATCTCATGATTCGTTCCCTACTTACAAGGCTCAGGCCCAGAGACACAGCTTTATAAACTTATTCTCCCTCCTCAATCAAGAAATAGTGGGGTCTAGGGAATATACATTTTTAGATCTGCTTTTGAATGTCTGATCTTTAGTGAAGATCCCATAGATCTTCCTTGGGAGGGAAACCTAAGAGTAAGGCCCGTCCCAGCAGCACTGAAGGAATTAATCAGACAATCCCATCATAATATCCTCAGCTCTCTAGCATAATACAGGGGTTTTATACTTATATTGATATGTCACTTTAAGATTCAAGTGTAAGGCATTGACTGTTGGCCACATCCTTGTACAGGTTATCAACAAGGAAAGAATTCTGAAACAAGATGATTCGTATGGAAACACTGTGTTCATTATGTCTTTGGACCTCTTTAGTATGTCTAAAAATTGCTACACTATACATTTAACTAGTGTTATAATTTCCTGACATAAGACCACTGATGTCTATATGATATTGCAAGTTGGTCATTGATTTATTTAGGGCGAGATGATTGAAATTTCTTTTGATAGGAGCTCAAAGAAAAGCATTAACAAAGAGCTGAACCTTTAGGTGGTAATACCAGTAGAACATAAATAATAATAGCAACATTAATTGAGAGGTTACTATACTAGGTATATCACATTCTGAGTCATTTAATCACCCCCAAAATTCCATAATGAAATAAGGACTGTAGTATCTCCATTTTAGATATAATGAAATCACAGATCATAAAATTTATGTTTCTAATAACCACATATCTAATAAAACAAGAAGTCAGGATTCAAACTCAGAAAGTCTGAGTTGGTAACTCACACTTTAAAATAATGACAAATAATTGAAGATAACAAAACAAGATTAAATAGCATCAGTGATCTGATAAAGGTAATTATTTTACAGATCATAATAATTTATAACTTTTAAAAAAATTCTGTATGAAAATGATACATTTGTGTCTGACAAACAAGGTTCATGCCACATAATTATGATACCCAAGTTGTATAATTTGTATACCCAAGTTGTTTACAATGTATTCAGGAGAAAAGGTTTTATTCTGTTTCCAGAGGGAAACTCAGGCAAGCCTCATGACTTTTCAGGTTACTTTTATGTAAACAAGAGTCTATATTCACTGTAAGTCATTAAATGATCTTTAATTTGATCATTAGACTGCCCACTCCCATACAACAGTGTCAACCTGTCCCTCATGAGTCACCTACGGTGGACAGGGATGCGGTCTCCTCTGTTCTCTTTCTAAGTGTGGTTTTTGACCACATTGGAGAGTTAAGAGAAACACAAAAATTACATTTAGCAAGCACTATTTCTATCAATACATCCTCTTGCAGTACATGGGCCCAGAAGTGTTTAAATCTCTACCTTTGTGGGTGCTTTAATGGCTTTTTAGGAACTGTCCACTGCTGAAAACCTCTTAGCTGTATTTCACCTGAATGAATGATGCATTCAGCTCTGGTTAGTGGCTCCCCACCAAATTCTGCTTTCTTGCCCTGGCCTACTTCATCTAAACTGGGAAGTTAATGTCATTCAGGTCCCCAAATGAGCTGATATAATGCTTGTTCTCAGAAACATCTCAGCAGGATTGAGATCAATTAACCCATAGCAATAACTCCCTCATCAATATATCCTTTATTAGCTTTTCCCCAGTCTTGTCTCACTTCTCTAATGCCTCACTTTTGCTTCCTGGCATCATCAACCAACTAAATTACCTGCACCCAAGACCTTTTCTTAGAGCTTATTGGGAAGAAATTCCAAATGAAGACCAGTATCAATTGTCATTGATGTTATTATAAGTTCCTTGATAAGCATGGAAACAAGATATAAAAGTTATTACCAGTGCAAAATACATGATTAAAATAAATTCACAGAACTCTAGAAAAATTATTTGATTTAGATTAGAAAATCAGTTTATTCAGTGACTTGTCATAGTATAATACACTTACCTTTTAAGATTATTTTTCACCATATTTGGAATTGCTTCTCATGTTTGCCTTTTTTTTTTTTTTTTTTTTTTTTCGGTATGCAGGCCTCTCACTGCTGTGGCCTCTCCCGTTGTGGAGCACACGCTCCGGACGCGCAGGCTCAGCGGCCATGGCTCACGGGCCCAGCCGCTCCGCGGCATGTGGGATCTTCCCAGACCGGGGCACGAACCCGCGTCCCCTGCATCGGCAGGCGGACTCTTAACCACTGCGCCACCAGGGAAGCCCACGTTTGCCTTTTAAACATTAACGATAGTCACATTTTCACAATGTCCTTGTTTCAGAAAAATTAGGATTAATAATATGAAACAAAGACATTTGTTAATTTGGTGACTGAGAAATTTAAAACACAGTTAGTTATCTGGAATATTCCTTATGTAAGCACTTTAGTGATATAAATATTAAGTTGATAACATTGTCGGTATTGAATTTTCATTTTATTTTGTCTGTTATTAGTATGGCCCATAAATTTACTTATTTCACATAAAAATTATAGTGAAATACATATACTTTTTAAAGTATAGTTAAATATATATGCTTTAAAACTTTGTTACCATGTAACTGCTTTGCTGTGTGATTTATGATTTACAAACTTGTCAATGAAAGAGAACAATTCAGTAAATCAACTATCAAGATTAAATTGATCAGATTCTTTTGTTTTAATGGCTGATTTTAGAAAATTATCTCATTAAAACAATCTGTGCTCTACTTAATTATATGGCCCCAGACTGTTAGAGTTTTAAAGCTATATTTGCATAAACCTAACCATGGTTACCTATCAAATATTTTCCAAAAGCTTCTCAGTAATATTGCCTTTTATTTCCTTTTCTATGGGGATGCTGCAGAGGCATAATGCAGCCAATAAGAAATTATTTGTCAGCCAAACCACATTCCCGTCTAATTATGCCCACCTGGTACATGGGATCTCTACACATGTGCTAAGAGTGGTAAAATGAATGTGCTGTCTTTTTTAATGCAATCAACAGTGATATGGAAATGTGATTTTTTGCTTGCTGCTAAGTTTTATTAAATGCAATGGAAAAACTAACAACAAGGTTTTCAAGGATCATAAGGAAGATAAAAACACAAAATATGGCAAAATCCTTCATAAAATTCACTAAGCATTCCAAATATTCAAAGACACATCTTTGGTATATAGAAAGAGACAAAATGCTAAATTCTCTCAAAAGGAAGTTTACAATTTTCTAACATGATATATGGTGACCTATTCAAGAAAATATATATATTTTGAAAAGGTTGCTTTCTTCAAATTTATTCACTTGATGAATAAAAAGCCCAATATTTTTCATCAGCATGCTGGATGTCAATTCTACTTTTTGCGTGGTCCATTATTTCACCTGAAAGCTGTTCAGCGGCACACAGACATCTGTGTTGTCCTGCCGACTGAGAGTCCAAGTGGTCTGGCAGGCATTCAAAATGATTAGCAATAGAAAACCTCATTTGGAAAAGAGAAACATTCATGGAGACTTGAGTTCAGTGACTTTCTTTTGTGTCTAAACTGCAGGGGGGCAAAGATCTTATTTTTAAGCATAAAAAGGGCACACCTTAAGAGAAAGTGTTGATAGTTTTGATGCACTCGTTAATGAGTACCGGCTCTCTTGTTCTCTCTTAAATGTTGACATCTGAAGAGCTCTGAAATATGACTAATAACAGTGCTTTGCAATCTTTCCCCTATTATCGCCCATATATTTTATGTCTTTAAATTTATTTTGTTATTTACTCAACATTTTTAAAGCCAATCTTGAAGGTTCTCAATTTTTTAACGTTGTTCAAATTTTCTAGTCACAGAATTGTCCCCAAACTCATCAGACTTGCCAATTTAAGTTCTGATTACAGTCTGCAATTACGACTCAACTCTAAAAGTCGTCTCAGATTTCACTATGTGATATTCATTGATTCAGTCATTATCTATTATTTTATGATTTCTTCCAATGCATATTTTCTAAGCATGTAATTTCTGTAATGGTTTCCTGGCAGACTGCATTGTTCCAGGTATTCAGCATCACTTTCTCTGAGAGGATAATACATACCAATCATTCATCTCAAGCATCATCAGATGACTTGCTCTGGCCAGTGAAATGTGACACTTCTCACTACTGAACAGACACCTTAAGAGCCAGTACATTGTTGACAAGTTTTCTTTCTGCTTTAAGAAAATGCTCTATAGAGAACATCTCCATCAACCTGAGTCCTGAAAAAAACACAATGAAGAGTAAACCGAAATCACTATGGACATGTAGAGTGGATAAGAATAAATCTTTATTGTAAAGCAATGAAATTTAGAGTTGTTCCATACTTCAGTATAATGTAGTCTATTGTGTCTGAAACAGGACTCACTATTTTAGAGTTAACAGAGTCTGGGGAGTTTCTTTGGCAGGCAGGGTGATGTAGCAGAAAAAACAAACAAACTTGTATTTAAATCCTGACTCCATTTTTTGAAACTTATTTGGTCTTGTACAAATCATTTTATCCTGTGAGCCTCAGATTTTGTATCTGAGTAAAATTTATGATAACAAATATGTCAGTGGTTTGAGCAGAAAAATTGGTTTCATGCCCAGCCCCAGCTTTATTCATTTTAAAATGTAATTGCACAATTATTTTAGCTATTAGAAATTTCATACAGGAGAGGTCTAGTCTGTTGTGTGCCAGTTCAGCTAGAATATGGTAGACAGATTTTTTTCATCTTTACTTCATATTCCCTGTCCTATATACTTTATGAAAGGGATGACGTGTACTAAAAAGTCCTGGCTATTATTTGCACAGTATTGTAACTGTGACATCACACAAGTTATTGGCTTCTCACAGCAGAATCCTAGGACAAGGGATAGAAAGGCTGATTAAATTTAGTTATGGTGACAGCCCCACTGGCACTCATCAACATTAAGTGAAATAGCAGTAAATTTAAAATGGAACAATGCAAAATAAAATTTTAAGAACAAAACTTTCTTCTTGAAAAGAAAGGAGAAATATACTGTTTTATCAAACAATGGTAATAACCTAGCAGATTTCAGTTCAGATTTCTTCCAGGAATGGTTATATCTGGTCTTTTTCTTATAGCATTTAACATACAAGATATATGAAAATAATGCCAACATTATTAGACAAGTAGGAAATATAAATGAATAAAGAAAAAGGGCATGGTAAATTGGATAATTAAAGCACTAGTTCAATGGAACTTCTGTTATTTAGTTCCAACAATGATTTCTGGTAGAAATTAAAAAATTCAGTGTCTCTAGATAGTCCCAATTTTTCAGAGTCAACTAGAAATCTGTATATTTACAGATTGGATTTTTTCTAAATATTTCCAAGAATTTAAATCTATGGAAGATATATTTCAGTAATGTTGTCCATTAAACAAAACACTAGATATATCTTCAAGTGGACAGTTTATAATCATTAGTCTGTAGATTTATAATTACCGCTTAATGGAATTATATGGGAACATTTAATGCTAAAATTCTCTTCAAATGAGGCTTCAGTTGGGCTAGGAAAACAAAAAAAAACCAATAAAGTAAATTGACAAAGGAAAAAAAAATTACAGATATCTAACATTACTTTCCAGTATATAGCAAGTCCACTATTTTTTCCCATTCTGTGATGTTAAAATCTTATCCAAGCTGTTATCATGTCTTCTCTGGGCTAATGTTTCTTAATCCTTTCTTTCTTGTTCACCCCAAATTTTTTCACAACAATCAGAAATATATTTATGCAGTATAAATCACTTTATGCTACCCTTTTCTCCAACCCTGCACTGACTGTTCTTTGCAAGTAGAATAAATATTAAAATAACTTCCTGTTACATGAGAAGCCTTTTCTCTCCTGGTCCCTGGTTCACCCTGTGAACTTAAACCACGTATCATTCTTCTACTCTCACCTTTACTTTCTTTCTACTCCTAGAAAACATCACATCACAAAGTTTGCTAAGGACTTTGCCAAATTTTTGTAATGGGGCATTATCTCCCAGAGCTTAAAGTGGCTGATCACTGTTTATTATTGAGGTTCTGATTATTCAGAAAGATCTTAGCTGACCATCATATCAGAAGAAGCACTATAACATTAACTAGATTTGTTGTTTTCATACTTTGTCTTTATTCGGCCTTTTTTTGCTTTTTAAATTTTTTTTCGGTCTCCGTCCATAAGAATTTCAGCTCACAAGGAATTTTTTCTAATATTCACAGCTTTGTTCTAGATATAAATATGTCTGAGAGGTGTGTGTGTGTGTGAGTGTGTGTGTGTGTGTGTGTGTGTGTGTGTCTGTTGTCTAAGCACTGAAAAAAATCTGGTTTCGATTAATGTGTCCTTCCATGTTGATGCCAGAATTAGATATGCAACATTCAGCGCTCAGTGTGAATTTCTTCACCCATTAATTGAAACTACTTGTTGAAAAACTGTGGTTTCTGCTCTCTTAGAATATTTCTCCTTCACCTTGCCTTACTTAATGTGTGGAAATTTATTTGATTTGGTGAGGTTTATTTTTTAATCTACTGATGCCTGATATTATGGAGAACTTGTGTATTGCCAAGAATGACAAAATACAAAGATCCAACTGAAAATAATTTGCTATTTGTTCTTGGGTATCATCTGCCTCACTATTTCAGAATATTTATAATTTTGCCCCACAATCCTGGCAACTATATGATAATCACTTGAGAAATTAAAAAAATAATAATGATGTTTATGATTTAGTTCAGAGATTCTGATAAAATTAGTTAGGATTTAGGGATTTAGCCTCTGTCTGCATTGGTACTTTATGAAAACTCACTCAGGTTTTTTTAGCCAGAATATGAGAACATGAAAACAAATGACCTGTTTGAAGAAAAGGTGAGGCCACTGTAGACAAATCTAATGGAAGGAAGAGAGACCATGTTGATTCTTTTGATATTTTCAAATTAAGTAGTTAGAGGGAGGGAACATAGTATTGCAAAATATTGCTGTAAAATAAGAAATTTTTGAACCATAATAAGGATTCTTTTGTTTTCTTTAAAGTGCTCATTTGAATTAGAGACGGCCTATATCTTTTTTTTGTTGATGCTATTGTGAATCACTTAACACATAAAATCTGTTTTCTTTTAAGTCAAGCCAGTCTTTATCTTCATAATTTTCAAGGTACTGTGCCTAAAATAAGCTCCAATTTCTTTCCTATTAGAGTACTTCTCCTCACTTTGGTTTCAGTTGATATGTAGGATTTATGTGATTTTACATGTTAGTGAAGACGATGTTTCTGGCAATTGAGTAAATTTGATTTTACCTTAGTGTAGTCCTAGCCCTCACCTGTCAGCTGTGTGTCTCATTTTAAATTTTTTAATTAATGAAGAGCTCGTTATAATTTAAATATTAATATGTATTTAAGAAATATTCCCCTATGTTAGGAAGCTAGAAGACATGTTAAAGATTTCATTTTAATATGAAAATATTCAGTGTTTCACAGAAGAAAAAAGAAGTTAATGAAAAGAACTCTCTAAGCAAAAGCACGCAATACCTAATGCATACAATATGATATGCAATACTATCCACCAAGTACATAAAAGAAATACTAAAGTGGTAGAAATTGTTTATTAGGACCTGTGCAAACTTCTAAATCCATCATAGCTTTATACATCATGATTATGGTTTCCTGTTGTAACATAATGAAACACCGTTTATACAAAGATATGATTGGATACCAGATCTATTCTGAATAAAGTAGGAATGAGAGAAAAAGAGAATGTAAAACCAAAGGAACTGAATATATTGTTCCTCCCTCAATCGTAAAAGAGACTAAACTTTTATCAATCCAGATAAACAATTTATTCATTGATTCTTTGAACAAATGCTTAATAAGTTTTTGCTGTATGTGGTACAGATGTATCACACCCTTCTTGATTACCAATAGCAAACATACTAGAAAGCTAAGGCATAAAAATCAATCATTAGAATGCAAAGTAATACCAGCCATAAAATTGGTCCTATTATAAGAGTTTGGAGGTGGGAGAGATGTCTTGCAACTAAGGTAATCAGAAAACTATTAAGAGAAATTAATCTTTAAGGTGGCTTTTAAGATAAAAAAACAAGAACAACAAAAAATAAAACAGTATTTCAGGTAAAGTAAATGCCAACTATGGTTGTACAAAACTGTGATTCGTGTTCAAGGCAGTGTTAACTCAGATCAACAGAGTTAGATCAATGTCTAGGAGTATAGGAAAATAAATATGTGTTGAATGAATTGACTAAATAAATTAATCTGGAAAGTTATCAATAAATTGGGGCCAATCTACTACGGCCATTAAAAGACAGACCTAAGAATTTGACCTTTACTCTGTAGAGAAGTATTTTAAGTGTTTTGAATATGGAAGTATGTCAATCATGCAAATAATTTATGACTATCCAACTATAGGCTACGTGATAATTTCTAGGAGAATGGTATAATTAAGAAAGTATAAGGAGCCTAATGGAAAGAGTCTGTGTATGGTAAAGTGTATATCAAGGTTGTGGAAAGCAGAGAGGAGTACAGAAATGTTGTTTTTCTTCTTTGCTTGTAATGACAAATAGATTCTATAGCAGTGTAAATCCCTATGGTGTCATTATGGAGAAATCTAAAAAGACAAGAAAAAATTTTTAGAAAGCTACATTGCTTTACCTTATATGTTTTTTCATATTTTAGATAAGACTAGTTGCATTAGTCACCCCCTCATTATGATGCCTACTTAACCACTACCTAGGAAGAAGGAAAAAAATGTAACAACTGTATATCTGTATCTCAACAAATTCTTGAGATTTGGGGTAGAAATCTCAGGAATTAAGAACATTAAGAAGATATATTTGACACAAAAAATAAAGAATATCTAAGAATGATTTGTTAAGATATTCAGCAAGACTTAATCTTGAATTTTTTTCTACCATCTGAATATTGATGTTCTTGATTACAATGGAAGGTAGCCAGACTAACAAAATCTACTAGTCTGGATATGTATTCTCACAAACATCTTATAATCTTCAGAACTTGACGAGTGATGATGTTTCTTGACATCAATTTCATTTTTCTATCCAATTGGCTGACAAAAGGCCATATTGCCAAAGTGCTGGATTCACTGTGGACCACATGTATTTTGGCTCTGATTGCAGCTGAAAACTATGAAACCTAGACCTCATCTGCAAAGAATGCGATTTTCTAAGTTTGTTAGGAGCCAAACAGATTTAACTCTGTAAACGTCATCATCCCACGAAAACAGTGGGTAAGAGCACCCCTACAAAGCTGTGAGATGAAAAGGCAGAATTTCACTTTTAGAAAAGGGAATAAGTAAAGTCTTATAGGAAGAATTTATGGAAATGGCAACCCCCTTGATAAGTTCTCATTATGGCAGAGCCAGAGACCCTAAACAACTCAATACCTCAGAAAGGGTAATAAAAAAAAAAAAACTCTGTGATTACTATCACAGGCTTCAGAACCACGATCTGGGAGTGACTGAGTGCAGTGAAAATTTCTGTGATATTCTAGACAAAGAAGAAGGATATTGTAGCATTGATCACCAAAAAATGGATTTGAGTTCCCTAAAACTCTGGTACAGCTATTTCCCTATGAATGAGTATCTAAGTTATTCACATTATTTCCACCTACTTTTAAAGTTTTTCAACGTATATATTTACATAGTGTGATATGATTTCTACAAAGGAGTTCCCATGTATAGTATTACTTAAGATTCCTTTCCAAAAATTTATAGCAAAGCACTGACAGCAATGTATGAAATATCTCCTATACCCACTAATGTTGTCAGTGGTGCTATTAGGACCACGTGGCCCTGTATTTTTAGATTTTGCCTGTATGATCAGTAAAAATATATCACTATTCTCTCATTTACAAGTTTCATTTATATGTTTTAATATTAATCATTTGGATTTTTCTCTTTAATGACATCTGCTCATATATTGTTAGCTAATTGATTTTCTATTTATCTTTTTCTGATCAATTTAAATAAATTGTTAATTAGTAAAAAGATCTAAGTGTAGGAGATGAAGCTGTAAAACTCCTAGAAGAAAACATTGCAGAAAAAACTTCATGACATTGGTCTTGACAATGATTTAATTGATATGACACCCAAAACACAGGCAACAAAAAGAAAAATAAAGTACAATTACATAAAGCTAAAAAAATTCTGCACAACAAAGGAAACAATCACCAGAGTGAAAAGGAAACCTATGGAATGGGAGAAGATATTTGCAAACCATATATGTCTGATAGAGGTTAATATTTTGAATATATAAAGAATTCCTACAACTCAATAGTAAACAAACAAACAAACAGAAAAAACTAATAACCCTAAGGACCTGAAATAGGTATTTCTCCAAAGGATAAATGGCTAACATGTACATTAAAAAATGTTTGATGTCATCATGAAAATGCAAATAAAGCCACAAAGAGATATCACCTCACACCTTTCAGGATTACTATCATCAAAAAAACCCACAAAAGGTAACAAGTATAGTTGAGGATGTGGATTAATTGGAACACTTGCATACTGTTGGTAGGAATGCAAAATGGTGCAGTTGCTATGGGAAAAAATATGGAAGTTCCTCAAAAAATTTAAAATAGAACTATAATATTATCCAGCAGTCTCACTTCTGGGTATTTATCCCAATGAATAGAAATCAGTATCTCAAAGAGATATTAGCACTCTCATGATAATTGCATCACTATTCACAATAGCCAAGATGTGGAAACAAATGTCCATCAACAGATGAATGGACTAAAAAGGAAAACAAAACAAAACAAAACATGGTATGTATGTTATGTATATACAAACAATGGAATACTATTCAGCCTTTAAAAATACGAAAATTTTTTAATTTTCAACAACATGGATGAACCTATAAAACAGTATGCTAAGTGAAATAAGCCAGTTATCAAAAACAAATACTGTATGATTCCACTTATATGAGGTATCTAAAATAGTCAAACTCAAGGAGGCAGCATGTAGGATGGTGGTTACCAGGGTCTGGGTGGAAAGGAAAATGGAGAGTTACTCATCAACAGACACAGAGTTTCAGTTTAGCCAGATGAATAAGCTCTTGAGATCTGCTGTGCAACATTGTACCTATAGTAAACAATAATGTACACTTAAAATTTTATTGAGAGGGTAGATCTAATATTAAGTGTTCTTACCACAATAAAATAAAATTTTAGAAAAGAATCCAAAAATTTGAAGAAAAAAAAAGAAACTGTCAGATATATGTATACCTTCAATAGATATTTATGTAGCTCCTTCTTTGAGCTCAACATTTTTTGTAGTACTATATTTTATTTTGATTCATTGCTACATTCTCTTAGCTTATGTTTAAAATAACTTTTACAATAATAATACAATAATCAGAATAAGATTATTCTATAATTTTCTTTAGACTATATATCAGATTTTGACATTAAATTTATGCTAATTTCTTACATTGATTGAGAAATAATTTCATTTATTTTCTAGGACAATTTACATAATATTAGACTTACCAGTTCTTTAGAATGTAGATATCTTTTCATCTGACCTTAATGACATTTCAACTATAGATCTTTAATTACCTTTCTAATTGGTTCTGAGATAATTTTTCTATCAAAATTTCCACTCCTTCTGGATCACTTTTAGTAAATTGTATCTTTGTTTTGGGTCATCCATGACCTCTAGCTTTAAAAGTATCTTCAGTTCATTCTGTATTATTTTTTTACCCTGAGAATAATTATTTACCCTTGGAACAATTAATAAATGATAATCATGAAAATATTCAGTACTACTTAATTCCTGGTGTTAATTGAATCACTGAAGAATGAACCATAAAAAGATTTTCAATTTGGAAAACTATGAGATGCTAAAAAGCACTAATTTCTGTTGTTGCCATCATCATTGATCTTGTTTTTCTCTTAGAGTATGTTTCAAAGTCATGACTAAATGTTCAAAGAAAGCATCTCATTTTTCAAATCACACTGTCTTGCTGTTAAGAGGATATGATTTTCTTTTCCTAGAAATAATTTGATATTTTACTTGCCTTCCAACATTGCACAAATAGAAACTTTCAAATATATAACCTTAGGATCTTTCAGGAGAAAATAAAAAATGGAACATGCTATTATTACTGAGTGCTGTTATTTTATCATTGTCATCAATACAATCATCCTTCAAATAAGAATAACTTCACATAAAAGTTTTCTTGATCATAATAGGCACTATTATTGCTTTGTAGTGATCTGTCTGTTGTGGAATATAGCTGATAATTATCACTCTGAAATAAAATGCCATTTCTTCACACATTATCTCCTTTGAAACGCTTTGGTGTGACAGAGCACAGTAAAATCATATTAAAGTGCTGATATTAAAATCATGCCATTTGTGAATTACACTGAAAAAAATACAGTTTTTTTACTTCGTTACTTCCCCAAAAGTATTCTCTTTACTTAGTGACTTTCTTGGTGCAATTTACTAGTAAGTGTCTTAAAATGGGAAATAACTGCCAAGAATAGTTGTCCAAAACATTTACATATTTTTAAACTTCTTTGACTTTTTATTTTTTTCAAGAATACTACTATTGTAACTTAAATATTAGAGCACATTTAATAGTGTAGACTATCTTCCTTAACTAAAGCAGCTGTTAAGAATTTTATGTAGATAAATAATACACCAATTATATGAGTTTTTTTTAAGACATTCCATTCTGTTTGATGTTCGCTTAGCACATATGTAAAATGAGGCAGTTAATCAGGTTTCTTTCAGTTCTCAAATTGTGTTATCTATGACTTAGCTGGATTGGCAATCAGATGGTGAAAATCAAATAAAAGAATTTCATTAGATTATAAGGAAATAAAACAGCAATGTAATTTAGGTGGGCTAAGCAAAATTTGGAAGAGAATCCAACCAATGGGGTCAAATTCCTGTGGATCAGAAAGAAAATCTGTATGTTTGTATGCAAGTTAAGAGAGTAGAAAATAAAAACAATGTATATAAGCAAATAGAATTTCTAGGAGTAAAGGGGTCAGAAAGATAAGTGTAATTTTCTTCAAGGAAAGTGAAAAGTAGCAAATTAAGAGTAACAAAAATGGGAAGAACTAAGAGTTATAGAATACTTATTCTGTGTCTGGCACTCTAAAAGTTTTATATGGGTTATCTAAATTTATCTTCAAAATAATCACAGTGTAGGTGATATCATCATACTCATGTAACAGTTGAGCAATCTAATACTTGCCATAGTGAGAGAATAGTTAATACATGTGACCAAACTCAATCTACCTCTAAATTGTAAACTTGTTTTTACATAATCAATCTCTGCCTACTTCAGTCATAATCTTAGTACCTGACATTACTGATGGTTTAGAATCTGCCAAGCATTATGCTAAGGGTTTAAATGCATTTTTATTCTGTCCTCATAGTCAAAGCTTTCATTATGTATTGTTATCCCCATTGTACAGATATGTGAGTTCCAAACAGAATTTTTACTTGCTCAGATTCACCTAATAAACAATTAACAGAGCCATAATCAGTGTGACATCACAGCTTTTTGTCATTCTTCAACAGAAATTATTTTGGGGGCTTCCCTGGTGGCGCAGTGGTTGAGAGTCCGCCTGCTGATGCAGGGGACACGGGTTCGTGCCCCAGTCTGGGAAGATCCCATGTGCCGTGGAGCGGCTGGGCCCATGAGCCATGGCCGCTGAGCCTGCGCGTCCGGAGCCTGTGCTCCGCAGCGGGAGAGGCCGCAACAGTGAGAGGCCCGCGTACCTCAAAACAAAAAAAAGAAATTATTTTTAATATGAAAGGATTTGAGTAGCAGGTCTGAAAGAAGAGCATAAAATAATGTGGATAATATGAAAGTGAATTATCTCTAAGTTTAACCATCTTTATCTATAAAATTAGAGTATTGTCTATTTCACGGCAACATTGACATAATGAAATGAGAAACTGTATATAAAATATTTAAACCTTCATAGGCATAGAGTAAATGTTAAATAAATATTTGTTTTCATTATTCTCACTAGCAACCATAAAACCAAAGTACCAAGTAACATTATAGGAAGAAGTCTTAAGAGAAAGAAAGAGAGAGAGAGAGAGAAAGGAAGGAAGGAAGGAAGGGAGAGAGAAAAAGAAAGAAAGAAAGAGAAAGAGGGAAAGGAAGGAAGGAAGGAGGAAAGAAGGATAGAAGGAAAGAAACCCATAGAGATGATTATTGACTGGTTTGTACACTTAGAACAACATATGAGGTAATGAAAATGTGAAAAATGTCTACCACAGTATTTGGCACATGGAAGGTACATAAAAAGTAATGCTTTATGAGAACTAAGCAATGGAACCTTCCAGGGGAGTAATACTCTTGTATTGTATTAACTGGCCTATGCCTTGGTCAGGATTCTCTAGCATCCTCAGCACTCTCAGTTGTTTTTTTTTGCCAGCGCTCTGTTTTCAGTATATATGCCCAGGTCATGTTTCATCAGCTTAACTAGCTAGCTAGCTGGATGATAGATAAAGAAGGTGTGTGTGTGTGTGTGTGTGTGTGTGTGCGCGCGCGCGCGCGCACGCTGTGCATCTGTTTAGGTCTCTAGCACTCTAGCAATTAGTTCTTTCACTATTCAAAAATTGGTCATTTTATTCAAGGAAAGGCTTAACAGTCTTCCTAAGTAATATAAATTAAAAAAAAAAAGAAAGGGAAAAAAACCTTTGGAATAAAAAGAACATTCATGAAAGAAAATAAATGTGGATGTGAAAACTAAAGGATAACCAGGCAATCCATAATTACAGAGAAATAATAAGACTGCCTAAGTACTGAGAGAGAATTATTTAAGCTAGAAATACAAAACAAAGGAAATATTTCTATCAGTGATGGAGTAACCCCTGAATAATTTACAGCTGCCTTTCTTTAGGGAAGGAAGTAATTATTTTCCAACCCATCAGCATAGATTATCAGGTTTGCGCATTTGTATAAAATTGCTTTACTGAATTTATTAGTATGATTTGTGATTTTGTTGCTATTCAGGGATTTTGTTATGATTTAAATGGCTTGCAGAAGGTCATTCTTTGGAGACGTCAGAATTCTAGTGAAAAAAATCTCTTCTAAGTTCCTAACGTGAGTTCCTCGCAATGATTTTTGCATTTTACAACTATTATTATAATTCCACACTCATAAACCCAAAGATTAAAAATTTCCTTTTATCTTTATAGACTTCATAAGAATTTTTCAGGAGAAAATGTAGTAAAATTTGGTTAATGTTACTATAAATACGCAAGCCATTTTAAAATTTTATTTTAAAGAGAGATTTTCTGTTTCCATTAAGTTGATTTTAAATAAAGTCACAGGAACGTATTCATTCAGTAAGGATCATGATTACAGAATATTTAGAACTTTACATTCATTCAGTAAGGATCATGGTTACAGAATATTTAAAACTTTATTTTATAGTGTTCAATTTCTCTGGAAGACTAACATTTAGAAATCATTTCATAAAATCACATACTACTTTTTTACTTTTATAATGTAGGATATGTGCTTTTTTATACCCCAAAATATGTATTCTTATTTTACTAGCATCAGAGTAACAAGCTTTGGGGGCAATGGCTTCTTTATCTGATGAATGAAAGTCATATAATTCATTTATCTTTATATGTAATTCAGAAATAGTTTCATCTAAAAGTGTACATTCATTTTATTGTCATTTCATGGGTTCCAGAGTCCATTGACTCTGATGGCTGAATTTTGAATTTAAGTCTCAATTTGAAGTCTTTCAAATACCTAATGATTTCATAGCACCATCACCATCAATCAATTCTGTTTTCTTTTATTGTTACTCATGTTCAAGTCATCATAAAATCACAGTCACTCGGCAAAGTAGGTAATGTGAAAGCTTGCATGATTGAAATCCATAATGGTCTAATCACTAGTTTGTATAAATACAACACTCTCAGTTATGTTTCTTAAACATTTATCATTTTAAAATTTACAAAATGTATTCGATCATTTGCCATAGCTCTCTGAACCAGAATGTTGAATTGTATAATATATCACACTGAACACAGAGTAAAAAATAACAAAATGTCAAGATCCGTTTACAATTTTGTTTAGTCACAAATTTTTCTTTTTTGCCTTTGATTCTTTCCTTTCTTAATATAAAACAGATTTGATTTAAACTGAAATCTACATTTCAGTCATATCCAATAACAAGTAATCTTCCAATCAGGAAAAAACTTCTTAACTGGCCCAAACAGCTCCTCCATAGTCCTAGGTCTAAGATTTTCCCCATTAGTTTCTAGATACATGGAGATTAGTAAAATGTCTTCTGCTCACCCTGTAAAGAAAAACATTAAGGCAGTGTTTTCCTCCATGTTTAGCTGGAAAGTAATTCTATGGTATACTTATACTTTTTACCAAAAAGACATTTGTTGGGAAAACAAATTTGAGGATACTTACTACTCTCATAAGCCCTATTATTGGGGTTTTCGGAGCTTTCATGTTTCTCAGGTGTATCGTAAATCTTTGAGAATACAGAAGTTCCTCATTTTATTTGAGCAAGTTTTTTAAAAAATTATTTTTATGGTGCATCTTTCTAAATATATGCTCTGTAGATGAAACAGGGGAGGAAGCTTTGGGAAAAGATATTCTAGAGCAAGACCATCTAAAGACAAAAAAATTCATTTCATGTTTACGTTCCATTTACACACATTTCTCTAAAAATATTACCATTCCTCTTTCTAATATTTTCTTCATTCTAGGGCCAGAATCATACATGCTAGACCCAGTTTGACTGTTTACAAAGATACAGCATGGTGTGCGTGACTGCAGCACCACGGTGCTCCTCTAATTCTCCACAGAGGCAAATCCTGATCCAGTGTTTTGAATGTCTCTATTTGGAGTGAGAGACCTGCCTGTAGAACCCAGGATCTTAGGATCTCACCCTTTATAACACTTTAAATTCCAATGAGATGGAAACAGAGATGATTTTTTGGGTGTACAATTGGAGTTAACATTTGGAATACTGGTATATGATAATTGCTGTGCCATAGTTACAGAACCTAGTTACTGCCGTGTTTCATTACTCACAGCAATCTTTGGCCTGTTTAAGGGATATCAGTTCAACAGGCCTGGCATATCTAACACAGATTGTCAGAGCTGCAGTCAGAAACAAAAAACAAACACACACAGAAAATACAATGTTTGCAGGAAACAGCATAGATCTAAAATTTAAACATTGTAATTGAGGTTGTGTTCATGGTGATTCATTTTTTAGTAGGCTTGCTTTTTTGCTTATATATTTTCATGATGTGGAATGTGTAATCAAATGCATAGATTGCATTTGTCCTAGGAAGATTCCCACTCAGGATAGATCCTCACCATTCTGTGGAGATAGGAGGAGACAGACCTTTCCAACAATCTGTAGCTTCAATCTGGTAGCATATGCCCTGAACCCAGCAAAGCAACCAAGGACAAAGTATAGTCTAATGTGGAATTCAAGGAAGGATTAGAGAGGAAAATGAAAATACATGTGTTGAATTGTTGCAAAATCTTGATGGATGTTAGTAATAAACTCTGTGCATCTCTCTATTGTCAAACCCTCCTCCTGTGTACTTCATCCCATCTCACCTGGCCTTCTCAGGGATAATATTGTAGAAAATATCTCCTTTAATTTTTGCATTATTAATCATCCCATCTATTTTATCATGCACAAAAAAGTAAATATATTATATTTATCATATTATGTTATATTATATATTATGTTAAAAATAAAGCCTTCTCAACCCACATTCCTCAACTGATAACAACTTTATTTTTCTTTTTCTCTTTACAATAAAACTAGTAAAAACAAATGGTCTGTATTATCTGTCTCTAATTCTTCTCCTCGATTCTTCTATAGACTTAAATTTGCCTAACCACCATTATCTACTAAATCTTCTCTTGTTGATCCATCCTTGATCCCATTGGTGCTTTAATATGATCCAATGACTGATTAGTTCTCCTCTTACTTGATCTGTCTTCATGAATTACCACAGGAGATCCTTTTTTTCTCCTTAAAACACTTCATCTTATTATATTCCAAAACCTGTGGTCTCTTGGTTTTCTCGTACATCAATTGCACTCTCCACTGGTGGTTCTTCGAGCATTTCTAAGCATTAGAGGGCCTCAGAGCTCAATTCTCACACCTCTTCTTTATCATTTACTCTCTAAATGTTCTACTCCAGTCTTATGAATCTAAAACACCAAATACACTGAAAACAAATTAACATCTTCAATGAAATCTTCTTCTTGAACTCCAGATTAATGTACCCACAATATAAATTCTCTGTCTGATAATTCCAAAATCTATGTCATATATGAGTCCGGGTCTGGTGCTTTTTTTTGTTGTTATTTCATCAGACTTTTTTCTTGACTTTTAGAATTTCTTAAAAAATTTGTTGAAAGCTAGGCATGATATGTACAGTAATAGGAACTGAGATATATAGTCCTTTAATGTGAGATTTTATGTTATTCTGGCTGGTGGTCGGGCGGTGCTTAATGCTTGCTGCAGCTGTAAGTGCCAGAGGCTTCAATTTCTTCTAATGTTCTTGTCTTGTTTTCTTCCCCCTTGTTGTATTTTGACTTCCCCAAGGATTCCTTCTTAAATAGAATTTATGCTTTGCACCTCTTTGAGCCACAATCCACTGTTAATATACTGGATACTGGAATCCTAATGATGTGGTAGTGAGGTTTCAGGGAGGAGAAGCTTTCTATAGTCCTATTCCCAGGTCTCAGTCTTTAATGGCCCTGTGTGTCTGGTTTGTGACCTTCATAAGTATTTCTCACCATCATCTATGTAAGACAGGAAGGATAGAGGGGGATAAACGTCCTTCTCCCAAGTGGAAGAAAACTCTGCTAAAGTCTTTTCTCCTGGAGAGTAGGCTTTTGTTGTGGAGAAAGCTCTGGGCATATTTCACAATGGTTACTTTTCTCCTCCCTCTGCTAAAGCCAGAGGGGGACCTTTCTTGGCCCTTGTGAGAATCTGGTGGGGTATCCGGAGGTAAAAGTCATCAAATTTGTGTATAGCCTGGAACTATATGACCAGAGGAATTTCTCACTGTCACCCTGGATTCCACTCAGTCTTCAGTGATCCATTAAATTACCATTTAAGTGTTCCTATTAGTTTATAGCTCCAAAAGCTTCTCCTCCAGGTAAGCAGATCTTAGCTGTGACCGTGTGGCTTTGCCTGTGTTTCCAGATTTGGAGGTGGGGTTTTGCCCTGTGACCTCAATTCTCTGATGAATCCAAGAAAAGTCATTTATTTTTAGTTCAGTCAACTTTTTTTTTTATAGTAAGGACTGGAGTGATGACTTCCAACCTCTTTACATTTTGCATCTGCAACCGAAGTCCTATATCAACAATTTATTCAGCAAGTCCGCTTAAAATTCTAAATAACTTCTCAAAATCAACTGTCCAAACATTGTCTGATCTTTACCCACCTCACTTCAACCTGCTTTTCTCCTAAGTCTTTCCCACATCCTGAAATGGCATCTCCATCCTTACGTATGATCAGGCTCTGAGTCCTGGAAACCTTCTTTTATTCCTCTCTGTCATAACCCATATACATTCCATGAGAAGACCTTGCTGATTTTATCACCTCCATTGTTACCTTTACCACCACCACCTTGGTCCAGGTATTTGTCATGATAACATGGATTATTGCAAGAGCCTCATAACTGGCTTCCCTATTTTGTTCTTACCTTCTCACACTCCACTGTCAAAACGTTAGCAATAGTAGATCCTTCTCAGGCATGAGTACAATCTTGTCACTCACGTTTTCAACATTCTACCTCTACCTCTCCTGTTGCTACCTTGAGTTACATCTCAGTGAATGATTTCTGTACTATTCTTGGAATTTGCCTATGCACATTCCTCCTTCAGGATCTTTCCATTTATTCTCTCTGCCCTATGTTATCTAGGATGCTTTTATTACTGGCTTCCCCACTGTGTCCAAATTATACCTTCACCTTAAGGCATTCCTTCACCAATGTATTTAAAACCATCTACCCTCAGGTTTATCTTCCCTCATAACACCTATCACAGTCTTTAATTGTATGTGTTTATTTCTGTATGGTGTGTCTCCCCACTTTAGAGTATAGGATGGCTGAAAACAAGTATGTTTAACTATTTTGCAAACTGATGCATCACCAATACATTGAACACTGACTGAGATAATGTAGGTACTTAATATACATTTATTGAATAATTGACTAAATGTTAATCCACTCAAGTAACAATATTCTGGCTATCTTCGATCTATATTAGAATAACAAAAGCATACAGACCTAGTTATAGTTGTAGATATTTTTATATTTAAAACTTATAGTTAGTGCCTATTGTTAAATTTAGTGTGAAATTTTGACTTTTGTACAGGCTGTTAGAGGAGAGAGAGTGGAATAATGATGAATAAAACCTCAATGAGATGTAAGTGTCACTTATTATTTTCCTACAATTCCTTTCTCCCCTGGTGTATATATTTAATACCAAACATTTTAGCAAATGGTCCCACTTGAAGTAAGTAACTACTATTTTCATGTACTCTGCAAATTCTTTTGTAACCTGGGTAAATACATTTGTTAAAAATATGGACTTCCTGGTAAATGTACAATTATTCTGCTTTAAACATGACCTCAAAATAATGAATGCTTGCTTTTCAATCATATTTTTCTCTATTTAATTATTTCTTCAAATTACATAGGCAGCTTCTCACATCCATAGAGTTTATACTTAGGCATTTAATCATGCACTTAAATCTCAGACTACTTAGTAATTAAAACTTTTCTAAGAACCTGCATTTCTAATATGTAATCACTTCTAAATTAAATTTATAATCAATTAATCATTTCTCTAATAGTAATGATCTTTATTATAATAATGTTTCTTTTCCTAATTTTCATAATCATGTTATAAGTAGCAGAAAATGTCACCGCTTTTTAGAAGTTTGGGAGTGAAATAGGGCTCACTTCCGTTCCTTTCAGCTAGAAGAAGGTATTAAAGAATACCAACACATTCTTATATTTCTGAGCAATCCCTATAGTTCTTCCTCATGAAACATGGGATAGTGTTTCTTTTCTGTCTAAGAAAAGAAGACATAAAACAAATGAAGTGTACAAAATATGGAGTAGTGAAAGAAATTCAAGCTATTGTTCAAGGCTGACTTGAGTAAAATGCCCACGTGTCTAATTATTAGACACAGAGTTGGAACAATTCCACTAACCTCTCTGAACACCATTTACGTCTCTGTAAATTACAAAAGCACTGTACCCCATGCTTATGTGTAAATGCATTTTATAGAAAATTTCAGCATTCCCATTTGGCCAAGGCACTATTTTTATTCATAGATAAGGTTCTGTATAGAAGGAGAGACTGATGATTTTTAGACCATTGCTGAAAATCTGTTTTCTTCTTTTTGTAACAATTAATTAAGAATTCTATATGTAGTTGACAGGAAGAATAATGCAAGGTAAAGATCCACCTGTTTTGAAATGAAAACTGCAATAAAGTCCCCTTTAATTTATTGATATACATATACCTTTCTGACATAAATAATACTTTTGCTTTTGATGCAATTACTTTGATTACTGATGACATCATATAAACACCTAAAAGATTTCAAACTACTTGTGGGAAATTGAAAATAAATAATTCCATAGAAATATATTTTACAATTATATATATATTTTTTGAATTTTAGTTTTTTTTTACACAGCATATTCTTATTAGTCATCAACTTTATACACATCAGTGTATACATGTCAATCCCAATCGGCCAAGTCAGCACACCACCATCCCCACACCCCCACAGCTTTCCCCCCTTGGTGTCCATACGTTTGTTCTCTACATCTGTGTCTTAACTTCTGCCCTTTAAACCGGTTCAGCTGTACCATTTTTCTAGGTTCCACATACATGCATTAATATACGATATTTGTTTTTCTCTTTCTGACTTACTTCACTCTGTATGACAGTCTCTAGATCCATCCACGTCTCAACAAATGAATCAATTTCGTTCCTTTTTATGGCTGAGAAATATTCCATTGTATATATGTACCACATCTTCTTTATCCATTTATCTGTCGATGGGCATTTAGGTTGCTTCCATGACCTGGCTACTGTAAATAGTGCTACAATGAACATTGGAGTGCATGTGTCTTTTTGAATTATGGTTTTCTCTGGGTATATGCCCAGCAGTGGGATTGCTGGATCATATGGTAATTCTATTTTTAGTTTTTTTAAGGAACCTCCATACTGTTCTCCATAGTGGCTGTATCAATTTACATTCCCACCAACAGTGCAAGAGGGCTCCCTTTTCTCCACACCCTCTCCAACAGTTGTTGTTTGTAGATTTTCTGATGATGCCCATTCTAACTGGTGTGAGGTGATACCTCATTGTACTTTTGATTTGCATTTCTCTAATAATTACTGATGTTGAGCAGCTTTTCATGTGCTTCTTGGCCATCTGTATATCTCCTTGGGAGAAATGTATATTTAGGTCTTCTGCCCGTTTTTGGATTGGGTTGTTTGTTTCTTTAATATTGAAGTGTATGAGCTATTTATATATTTTGGAGATTAATCCTTTGTCCATTGATTCATTTGCAAATATTTTCTCCCATTCTGAGGGTTGTCTTTTCATCTTGTTTATGGTTTCCTTTGCTGTGCAAAAGCTTTTAAGTTTCATTAAGTCCCATTTGTTTATTTTTGTTTTTATTTCCATTTTTCTAGGAGGTAGATCAAATAGATTTTGCTGTGATTTATGTCAAAGAGTGTTCTTCTTATGTTTTCCTCTAAGAGTTTTATACTGTCCAGTCTTACATTTAGGTCTCGAATCCATTTTGAGTTTATTTTTGGGTATGATGTTAGGGAGTGTTCTAATTTCATTCCTTTAAATGTAGCTGTCCAGTTTTCCAAGCACCACTTATTGAAGAAACTGTCTTTTCTCCCTTGTATATCCTTGCCTCCTTTGTCATAGATTAGTTGACACTAGGTGCATGGGTTTATCTCTGGGCTTTCTATCTTGTTCCATTGATCTATGTTTCTGTTTTTGTGCCAGTACCATATTGTCTTGATTACTGTAGCTTTGTAGTATAGTCTGAAATTAGGGAGTCTGATTCCTCCAGCTCCGTTTTTTTCCCTCAAGACTGCTTTGACTATTTGGGGTCTTTTGTGTCTCCGTACAAATTTTAAGCTTTTTTGTTCTAGTTCTGTAAAAAATACCATTGGTAATTTGATAGGGATTGCATTGAATCTGTAGATTGCTTTGGGTAGTATAGTCATTTTCACAATATTGATTCTTCCAATCCAAGAACATGGTATATCTCTCCATCTGTTGGTATCATCTTTAATTACTTTCATCAGTGTCTTATAGCTTTCTGCATACAGGTCTTTTGTCTCTCTAGGTAGTTTTATTCCTAGCTATTTTATTCTTTTTGTTGCAATGGTAAAATGGGACTATTTCCTTAATTTCCCTTTCAGATTTTTCATCATTACTGTATAGGAATGCACGAGATTTCTGTGCATTAATTTTGTATCCTGCAACTTTACCAAATTCATTGATAAGCTCTAGTAGTTTTCTGGTGGCATTTTTAGGATTCTCTATGTATACTATCATGTCATCTGCAAAGAATGACAATGTGACTTCTTCTTTTCCAATTTGTATTCCTTTTATTTCTTTTCTTCTCTGATTGCCATGGCTAGAACTTCCAAAACTATGTTGAATAATAGTGGTGAGAGTGGACATCCTTGTCTTGTTCCTGATCTTAGAGGAAATGCTTTCAATTTTTCACCATTGAGAATGATGTTTGCTGTGGGTTTGTCATATATGACCTTTATTATGTTGAGGTAGATTCCCTCTATGCCCACTTTCTGGAGAGTTTTTATCATAAACGGGTGTTGAATTTTATCAAAAGCTTTTTCTGCATCTCTTGAGATGATTATATGGTTTTTATTCTTCAATTTGTTAATATGGTATATCACACTGATTGATTTGCATATATTGAAGAATCCTTGCATCCCTGGGATAAATCCCACTTGATCGTGGTGTATGATCCTTTTAATGTGTTGTTGGATTCTGTTTGCTAGTATTTTGTTGAGGATTTTTGCATCTATATTCATGAGTGATATTGGTCTGTAATTTTCTTTTTTTGTAGTATCTTGTCTGGTTTTGGTATCAGGGTGATTGTGGCCTCATAGAATGAGTTTGGGAGTGTTCCTTCCTCTGCAATTTTTTGGAAGAGTTTGAGAAGAATGGGTATTAGCTCTTTTCTTAATGTTTGATAGAATTCACCTGTGAAGCCTGCTGGTCCTGGACTTTTGTTTGTTGGAAGATTTTTAATCACAGTTTCAATTTCATTACTTGTGATTGGTCTGTTCATATTTTCTATTTCTTCCTGGTTCAGTCTTGGAAGGTTATACTTTTCTAAGAATTTGTCCATTTCTTCCACGTTGTCCAATTTATTGGCATAGAGTTGCTTGTAGTAGTCTCTTAGGATGCTCTGTATTTCTGTGTTGTCTGTTGTAACTACTCCCTTTTCATTTCTAATTTTATTGATTTCAGTCCTCTCCCTCTTTTTCTTGATGAGTGTAGCTAAAGGTTT